>NC_134217.1:27986573-28291752 GCF_965140235.1 Caretta caretta | reverse complement strand
TTGCTATGGAATCTAAAAGCTGTTTGCACTGCCATGTTCATGGAAACCAAAATTACAGCATCCATTCTGGAGGCTGTTCTTGTGCTAGTGGAGGAAACAACAGGGGAACTTGTAGGCTTTCTTGCTGACCACAGTAGAAAATTCATGCCTTTCTGTTCTTCACCAATCGCAATGAAAATAATTATATAGTGCTTCAGAGTGCTACCTTTGAATGTACATCACCAGAGTTTGGGAACATATACATTATGAGTGCTCTGACAACATTCATTAATTTTTTGGGGAAAAAAAAGCCCTTGGAAAAAGCAGAGTTCATGCTCTTGCCATTTTTAAAGTAAAAACAAACAGAAGAGAGAAAAATGCCCCCCCCCCATTGATCCCATTTTTATACATCATAAAGGAACATAAAAGGGCACAAGTAAAAAAAGAAAAATGGAATCTTTATAGTTAACCTTGGAAAAAGGAAGGTATCAATTTTCAGAAACTGCTAGTAATTCTGGGTGGCTAAACTTATCAGTGTCCAACCTGAGACATCTTAAAGGGCTCTTATCTTTAGGAAGTGTTGAACACTTGTCCTCACTTTGTGAAAATCAGGCCTCTTCAAGGTGTGTCAAGCTGGGCACCCACAAACTGAGCCACTCAGTACCACTGATCACTTCTGAAAATGTAGGCCAAGTTTACTGAAAGCTGTGCATGCCTCAGAGTCCTTAAACGTATGTTGTACTATGCTGTAAATGTTACCGTGCACATGGTGGTGACTGCTAGTGCACTCTCTGCAAGACCTTACATAGATTGTTATGTACGCTTACATTGAGCTGCATGACCATAAACTAATAACGGGAAAGGAAACTTGAATGCCACTGTGTTATCAGGTGATAAGCACCAGCACATTTCAACACTATAAACTTGAGTTTATTAAAAGGTCAAAGGCAGTAGAAAGCTAACCTCTCAGAGGGATAATTTTGTTAGACCACTTTCTATTGCCAGGCTTTTCTCTGTGTTCCCTTCCTTTCATTGCAATTGATTCTGTGAAATGAAGACATTTTCAATGAAGACATCGCTGTACTATACTAAACCAAATCGTATTACAGAAAGCAGAATTACTCTAAAATGACAAAGCAATGTACAGCCATAACTTTGGGAGAATAATATATCCCTCTTACCCATACAGTACTGGGAATGATTTCTGGGAATTATATAAATGCAATTTTAATTTTCAGAAAGTCATGTTCTAATGGAATCCAGGAGCTCTAATTAGTAGTAATATGTGAGCGCATTGAAAAGTGAAACTCTCAGATGGGAGGCAGCATGAAATGATGGACTAAATAGAGTGCCGAGAGTCAAATTTCTGACTTCCACTCCTGGCTTTGCCATTGACTTTCTTTGTGGCATCTGGTTGAGTCTCTGCTCCTAGGGGTTCCCAGTGCAGCAGTGTCCTGTCTGGAGTTGAGCTCTCAGTGGAATACTGAAGGGCAGCACCAGGCTGCTATATAAGCAGGCCTTTAAGTTCTGGGTTTTATCATGCTGCCAAAATCAAGCTCTATAACACAAGCCACAATCAGGAAATCATGACTTTCAAAAGCTTATAATTACCAGCATTTCATGGGACCAGCAAAAGGCACTTCCTTGATCCCCAGGTCACCCTGTGCCAAAGATCAAAGCTCTGCTATAAACAACAGAAGTAGAAGAGCTGTTCCCCAAAAGGTTGAAAGAATCTTCTATATTGGAAAGTTAGGTGACTTTATAAGGGTTGATCCGATCTCCTGATATAATTCCTAATGGCCCCCTTCATTCTTATTGTCTTTAGTCAGATAATATCTTATAGAGGTCATAGTAGAAGTCAATTTTCAGGAGGGATTTTTATGTGGGGAAGGTAATGGCCTTACCAAATCTTTCCATTGACTTCAATGGACTTTGGACAAGACTCCAAGTGAGAAAGGATGGTATGGAAGAAAGTGCAGAGACTTGTGTAGAAGTGGATAAAGGGTTTGTCAGGGCTGGAATTAAAGTGGAACAGAGGTGATGCAGGAGCAATCTGAAAGAGAAGGTAAATAAATGAGAAGGCACAGAATTAAGTGTTGCCTTGAAGCTAGTGATCACAGCATGATATGGTGGAACAAGGGAAGCCAGTAGATTTATTGAAAGAGGGAGGTGGCCTGGTCCGGACGAGGATGGTTTTCTTTGTAGCTTTGTTTTATAAGGATTGGTGGGGCAAGATGTGTGTTAGTGAGTTCATTGAGGAGAAGGAAATTATAGAAATCAAGAAAGAAGATGAGGGTTTTTATTTAAAGGGACAGAGAGTTTAGAAATGTGGGGGAAGAAACACCAGAATTTGGCCACAGCCTGAATGCATGGCAGGGCATTGTTTTAGCTGATGTTGAGACACTCAGGAGGAGCTGTTGGAGAGATTGGATCATGCAGCACTGCCTAGAGTAACAGCCAAGAATGTAGAGGACACACCCATCCTGTTAATGTCCCTTTGACCCAGCTTCTTTTTCCTTTATGCTCTGCCCCAAGCAGTCATGTGACAGGCAAGGATTTTTTTAACTCTTTACAGATGGTAGTGTCCTTGCCTTGTCACAAAATCATTCTTCCCACTGTGACTTTATATCTTTTGCTCCTGTTTTTTTAAGTAGTGATACAATGTGGATATTCTCCCTTTAAAATAATGTTAGCTTTAATAAGATCTATCTTCCATTAACAAAATATACCAGTCTCATAAATCACTGATACATCTGTACCCTAATAGTTTTAAGTAAAAATAATCACCACAGCATCATATTAAAAAAAACCCCATGATTTATAAATAGAAGAAAATGCACATCTTTTAAAATCTTTGGGATATTTGCCAGTTCTCCAATAAAACTGTAGTCTTTATTGTAATCAGAAGAGAAAGGAATGAAATCTTTGGAGAAACATATGTTTCTCATCCTTAAAATAACCCCCTTCAGATTTCTGTCCAACTTTGATTCAACCTCTGATAGCTACTGTCAATCAAGCATCCTCTTGTTCCTGTGGCCAACATAGCTGGCAAGCAGACATGCTTGCATCCGACACAGATGCTACTCCCTACTATTTGGCTCACATGAAGGGAATACATTAGACATCTGCTGCAACATTTGATTGATTTAATGTGCAATACTAAGACTCATTAGAAAATATGCTAAGAAAATCTGATCATATTCTAGGAAGCTGAAATTAGAACTATGCTATTTTTTTTGTTGTTTTACATTATTCAGATAAGAGAAAACAAACTGATTTATTATTGGCTTTTCAAAAAGAAACTGTTTGATTTTTTGTGATTCATTATTTATTATTCACTAATGAAAATGCTCAACAGGGTCTTCAGAACACAAATGACAAAATACATTGTAGGCACATAACCAGTTTGCATTTAAATAATATAAAATAAGATGTTCATCTTGCATTTGTTTGAGAGACCAGAATCAGCAGGTCGAGCTGCACCCCAAAAGGAGTGTCACTTTATCCACTGACCGATGGCATCCTTCCTTGGGTAATGGGATTACTGTTGGCCAGTCTAGCAGCTCTAAATAATGTGACTCTCTTTGTAGCTTGTGTTAGACATAAGGGGTGGGATTTTTGAAAGCACTCAGTATTGACCTAACTCTGCTCCCAGTGGTATAACTTCCATTGATTTCAATGACCTCGCCGCACATTTAAGCAGTGAGGTCTTTCGTCAGGCTTGTTGGGAAAGGTGTGTGCCCCTTTCAGGGCTAGAAAGCAAGGGAGTAGCTTTTGACTGCAGCAGCAGACCAGTTCAGCGTGGGGACGCTGATCACCTCACAGGTGACTGGAAGAGAGGGGGGACTCTACAGGTACATGCCGGTGCAGGAAAAGCCCTCTCTTACCTGAACCAGGTGGAATAGCACCCAACCTCCCACTTATGGAAGCAGTAAAGCACCAGTTTTTGTTAGGATCCGCTGTGGGCAGTGGAACCCTAGTCGCTCCTTTATCGGGGTGGGGTTCTGGGAAGAAATTTTTCCCTCACTGCCAGGTTGTCCACATTGAAATGTTGGTGGTTTTTGTCTTCCCCACAGCAGGGCAGGGTCGCATCCCAGGGGAGCACTGCAGGTCCTTGTGGGGGATATGGTTGGGGGGGAACCACAAGTGCTGAGGGGGGGTGTTGGCGAGGCTAGGGCAGGTTCCCTACCCAGCTCCAGGGAAATGGCGACCTCCAGCTCCTAGCTCCGTGTGCTACCTCCGCTCTGCCCCAAGTCCCGGTTCTGCAGCTCCCATTGGCTGAGAACAGCGGCCAATGGGAGCTGTGGTGGCGGTGCCTGTGGGCAGAGGCAGCACATGGAGCTAGGAGCTGAAGGCAGGGAGTTCCTGTTGCCCTTCTGGGGAGCAACCCCCCCAAGTAAGCACCTCCCCCCAGGTAAGCACCACCCCACACCCCAACTCCGAGCCCTGAGCCCCCCACCCACCCAAACTCCTGCTGCGGGGCGTGAGGAGGCCCGAGACTGCCCCAGCAGCAGACAGTGTGACTGGCCCAGGGGCTGCCCAAGCTGCTCAGGCAGCTCCTGGGCCAATCGCAGGGGCCACTACAGAAGTCACGGAGGTCACGGAAAGTCACGGAATCCATTTCTGTGACCTCCGTGACAAACACTGAGCCTTAATTATACTCATAGCTGTAGGCATTCAAACACCAACTGGTGCATAAACATCAAGGGATTCACACGTATAGTTGGGTACCAAAGTGTCAAACTTTTTGTTTTATATTCATTTGTCAATGAATACAACTCTGGTGCACATCTGGCCTCACTGAAGTCCACTGAGGTCATTGACTTCACTGGTGGTATGTCACATCAACATATCATCTAGTTGCACTACAGCCCAAATTTTCAAAAGTAGGAGCTCTTAAATAAGTCACCTGTTTTTTTTTCCAAAAGTTCTGAGCATCCATTAGCTCTACGGGAAGACACTTAATGATCTACTCAAATAAATGTGTTAGTCACTAAGATGCCACAAGTACTCCTTTTCTTTTTGCAGATACAGACTAACACGGCTGCTACTCTGAAACCTATCTTTAGGAGCCTAAAGGTTTAGGTTCTTTTAGGTTCTTATTTTTTTTAATATTTTGCCCCCTCTCTCTATATGTCCAGTGAGAAGTGCTGAAACAATTCACTTTACCTGATTGGTTGTTTTAAAAAGCTTTAATTTATTTGTTTTATAATGTTTAAAAATGAACAAAGAACCAGTTTTTTTATTATTTGACTACAAAGTGATCAACTTTCTTAATATTTCTAAGCATTTAAGCATTCATGTGGTATTAAAGCTGTAGAAAATTAGGGAAAGAATGCTAATGCTTTCTCAAAACAAAATTATTCATATGTTAATATTTTTGCCAAATGGCAGCTTTTGTGCATGTTTCATTAAAAATAACTGCAGTCAACACAATCCTGAAACCATTATATTTTCGTATTCATTTTTGTAACCAACCACCACCACCACCACCACTGTTGGGGGACTCAGTCCACTGCATGTGGAAGGGTGTGATTTGGCCCAGTTAAAGTAGAAGTACACCCTTGATTGTGCTAACTACAAGGTAGGCAATGTACAGGACACCATAGTGGTAGGAACACTATGAGCAATAAGTAATGCATGAATTTTTATTTCTCAGATGTGGAAAGGAGGAAGTATTGCTATTCTGTGGCAATTTTTCTCATTTTCCCAGCATTTTAAAACTAGGGATTAAGTTACTTCTAAAAAGAAAAGGAGTACTTGTGGCACCTTAGAGACTAACCAATTTATTTGAGCATAAGCTTTCGTGAGCTACAGCTCACTTCATCGGATGCATACTGTGGAAACTGCAGAAGACATTATATACACAGAGACCATGAAACAATACCTCCTCCCACCCCACTCTCAGGAGACTCTCAGGAGAGTGGGGTGGGAGGAGGTATTGTTTCATGGTCTCTGTGTATATAATGTCTTCTGCAGTTTCCACAGTATGCATCCGATGAAGTGAGCTGTAGCTCACGAAAGCTTATGCTCAAATAAATTGGTTAGTCTCTAAGGTGCCACAAGTACTCCTTTTCTTTTTGCGAATACAGACTAACATGGCTGTTACTCTGAAAAAGGTTACTTCTAGTGATTATTTTTTTCTTAAGAGACTCACATTTACTCTTTCATCCCTGAGCAATTCTCCCTTTTCACCACTAATAAAGTTTTTGTAAATAAAAGAAATACAAAATAGTCTCTGGTGTTAAATACACAGTATGATATTTATATCTTATGTAGTAAAGTGAAATGAGAAAACTCATTGTTTCATCTTCTTTACGTAGCACGAGCATTTATGTAACTTCTGGATATATTTACAGTACAAAGCACGAGGAGGAACCTGTCAGTCAGTCAGTCATGCTGAGTGAATAACAGACATTCAAGCAAACTTTCACACTATTGGATCAGAAAATGTGACATGGAACAAAATCAGAAGGCTCTGCTGAATGATAGGTATAAAAGTTGGCCAACTTCTGGGGCTAAAGTGAATGTAGCATAATTTAGACATATATGAAGATATTCAATTCTTTTCAAGAGATAAGCTGAGCAGATTTATCTCTCGCGTTCTGAGCAGTAGTGCTGAAAATGCTCTCCTGTCGCAGAAGAAAAATTTGAAAGAAAATAGATTGTACAATGGGGTGACATATAAACTCATTTCTTAGCTGTAGTTCATGATCCAGTCTCCTCTGTGACAATGGTTAATGTTTCCTTTGCAGCTCCTACTTTATATCTTTTAAAATGCCATGCCCCAGTATCTCTTCTACACATTGTTAACATGTTTTCCCCACATCTTCTTTTTCGGCAAGGGGCCTGTTTTAATGATCTGCCTTTGGAGACTAATAAATCCAGTGGTTTTCCAGAGGGGTTTGTGAGTGATATTATATTCCCAGATTATTACCCTGTTCATAACAGTCTTTGGATATTAGTCATCAGTATGGTGGCTAAAAACGACTCAGTTGTGGAAATCTCTCTCATATCATCTGCAATGAAGACGCAAAGAACTTATTTTGTTTCTTTGCAATGGCCTTGTCTTCCTTGAATTTTCCTGTAACATCTCAAGCATATAGAAGTGCAAAGCCTGATATTGAGTATTTTTGAGTATTTTATTGAGTTTATTTTCTGTGTAACTTGGATCTGTTTGACTTTTCCTAACTATTTTATCTTTGAATCTGTGATTTTTTTTCTATTAAATAAACATTTTATTTATTTTTACCATAAACTAGGCTAGGAGTGAACTACCATAAACTATGGCCCGGGGGCCACATCTGGCTCTCCAGACATTTTAATCAGGCCCTCAAGCTTCCGCCGGGAAGTCACGTCTGGAGCTTTCCCTGCTCCAGCACTCCAGCTGAGGAGCGGGGTAGGGGTCTTGCCCCACTCCGCACGGCTCCCGGAAGCAGTGGCATGTCCCCACTCCGGCTCCTATGCATAGGGGCAACCAGGGGGCTCTGCACGCTGCCCCCACCCCAAGCGCCACCCCTGCAGCTCCCATTGGCAGCCAATTGGCCACACCTCCACGTAGGAGCCAGAGTAGGGACATGCTGCTGTTTCTGGGAGCTGCTTGAGGTAAGTGCCACCCACAGCCTGCCCCCTCCCATACTCCTGCCTCAGCCCTGATCTCCCTCCCATCCTCCAAACCCCTTGGTCCCTGCCTGGAAACCCTCCTGCACCCCCAACCCCTCATCCCCAGCCCCACCCCAGAGCTGGCACCCCCAGCCAGAGCCCTCCCGCACTCCAGCCCCCAATTTCATGAGCATTCATGGTCCACCATACAATTTCCAGCCCCAGATGTGGCCCTTGGGCCAAAGACTTTACCCACTGCTGAACTAGGCTCTAGTGTGCAAACCATGTGGAGTGCATGTGCCAAAGTTAACTGGTAACTGGGAGAAAGGTTTCTCTCCTTCAGGGTGATTAACTAGAGGGGAAAATTCTGTGTCTGGTGATTAAGAACTTGGGGTAGATGGAGGCTGGTGTCACCCAAGAGGTGTAACCAAGCTGGTGGAAGCAGAGATGAGACCTTTATGGTTGTGGACTGACCACTGGTGTCAGGGGTCTAAGTCATAGCAGTAAGGAACCCAAAATTACAAGGCAGGCAGTGACAGAACCACTTACGGGTTTGGGTGATCCCCAAAATATCACAGTAGTGCTGAGCAGTTGTTCTTCTGACTCATTCCCCTGGATACATTGCCACAGTTGAGATAAGCTAATATGCTTGAGATGTCAATTCCTTGGTATATGAAATGGAGCTGCTGGCAGGGTATTCTTTATGAAGACCCCTTGCCATTGGAATTCACTCTCCATCTGGGCTTTGAAAAACCCAAGTTTATTGTCCTTCTGGTCATGCTGCAAAACCCTTATATTTGGCCAGATGTTTGGGGAAGGCAGGGTTCTTGGATTTCTATAGAAGGAGTTAGGCTTTTTGGGCTGTGGCTTTGGGGTAAATTAGGGGTAGAAATATATTTATTTAATTTGTATTATGTTTTGTTGAGTGTGTGGCAGAGAAGGGGGGAAATGTGCTGCTGCTTTGGTTTGATAACTTTTAAACTGACTACCAGAGTGCCTACAGCCCAGGGTCATTGTTTTTCATGTTACTTTGTTTAAATTCAAATAAAGAGTTTTATATAGGGGTTTTATCAAATGAATCAAACTCAGATCTTAACAAAAAAATGACTATTGTTTTGTTTCAATGGCAATCTATATCGAGTAGCAAACTGTAATAATTCTTCTAAAAACAAGAGCATCTAGGCAGTCTGCTGATGCTGTCCTTCTGAACAGATGTCTTTTCTAATCCATCATCTACTGTAACTAAGGATGGGCTGATACCTGCTTCTTGCCCCAGTCTTATTTCAGCAGTGAACTTTACAAATGCTGCCAGAGTGCATCTGGCATAAATCCTAAAAAATGACAGATACTTACCAAATTACACTGGATTGAGTATGTCATTTGTTCAGCTATTAAAGCAGTGAAAGGACACTCTTGTCAAGGGGAAAAATGAGTAGTCGGTCAAAAAAAATCTATAAAATACATGCATCTTCTACTATACTGTAGTGGAGGAGCAGCCTTTATAAAAATAGTGGATTAGTGTTCATGAATATTTGAAGAAGCAATAGAATATTATTCATAAAATAAAAACATGTTCTAACTGGTAAAAATCTTCCCCATACTATGCCTTCAATTTTCCATAGCTATTTAAAACGGAGGTCCTTTCTAATGTCCTAATAAATTAGGAGGAAGGCATTTGCTTCAGCTGAATGTAAGTAATCCTTCCCAATATTGCAATGATACATTATTAATACATTGTTTTTCATTTCTCTTGCAAAAGGATTGGCCAACTCAGGGAGGACAATAAAATATTGTCCATGTGTGTTTATTACTTACTGTGTCAGTTTTAGAGGTATTAGTTCTAGAGGTTCCTGACTCCATCATTTTTGGGGGGGCATTCTTTCTTGTGTCATTGATACATCCCCTAGAATGTTTTAATCTGTTCTGTTATAGAAATGTAAACACAGAATCAGACACTCAATTTGTGCCCATTGAAGTCAATGAAGCTATGCTGATTTAAATCAGCTGAGGGTCTGCCCATAATATCTTTACATGTTAGTGAAATTTAAAAACATTGGGCCAAACAGTGTCATTATGTGATAGTCCTATTTACACTACATCCCCAATAAGGCACTCAGTCACTATACAACAGTATAGAGCAGTGGTGGGCAACCTGCGGTCCTCAGGCCACACACAGCCCATCAAAGTAATCCACTGGTGGGCCGCAAGACAGTTTGTTTACATTAACCATCTGCAAGCATGGCCACCCGCAGCTCCCAGTGGCTGAAGTTCACCATTCCCACCACTGGTATAGAGATACCTCACACAATTAACCTCCCACCCCACCCCCCCACACAATTTAAAACACTAAATTAAAAAAAATTCAAACTTAAAGAAAAATACAGGAAATACAGAATAAAGGGGAAGATTCTGCTTACAAGGGCTGGCAGCAGTTAAAATAGTTCCATTTTCCAATATACTTTTTGCAAGACCTTTCTTAGATAGAAAGAGAAATGAACTCAGATGGAGGTCAAGGGGGATCAGATTTCTTGCTGCCAAAGCCACAGCACTGGCCAGATTATCAGCCAAAATAAGGTGTGATGACAGAATCTATTAAAGGTAGGCAGTGTCAGAGTAATGCTCAGGGATGAGGTCAAGACTGCATTTAAGTGGAAGTTGCCTGTGTCTGAGGACTGAATTTGGTCCATTGTTGGTTGCTTGCTGAAATGTTGATTTTCAGATGGATGCTAAGACTTTCCTCTGTTTCATTTGGAATCTGCTGGATAATAAAGAAACAAGAAATCTTATCTAATCCATGTAAAAATGCTGATAGAATTCCATCAGGTACCATCCTGTTTGATGTTGCAATATTACAACAATGTCTCTCTGTTTCTGTACTATTGCCCAGATGCTGAGGGAAGGAGATAGACAAAATGAGTAAGGTAAGAAACAGTGGCTGCAAACTTCATTAACAAATACAGTGAAAGAAAATAGAGTAAGCAAGCAATTCACTTGGCTGTTTCATGTTGCAGTATATATAACCAGATAGCAGCCAAAGGCCATCACAGATAGGGGACTTTACCAGTAGTAGAGGCCTGCCATGCCATAGATTTAAGCCTCTGCTCTTAATCACGTCAAACATCTTTCCTTTGCATAAAGGAGGTTTTTCAGTCTGTACTTGACCTGGAAGCCTTCCCCTCTCTGAACTGACCAACCTTAGGATCTAAGCAAAACTTTTAGGTGGGTACTCAGGTGGCATAGGTATATGCCTCCTGCACCTATGGTTACTATGGTGGTCAGCCCCCATAGTCGCAACAAATAATAGTCCTGTTTTTAAGCATTGAGGTTTATCAAATGTCTTGGGGAAGGGGAAAAGAAATCTACTTCTTGGCCAATCCGTAGTTGGGTAAATTGCTTCCTAACCCCAAAGTGTGACTTGGAGATAGCTGAAACCAAATGTCTAGCCACAGCCACAAAATCAACAAGCCTTGAATTAACTGACCACTCTTGAACCAGTCTCGATTCTGACAAAAAGGGACAGGAGGGGCAGGAAACTGGTACCTCTTCACAGCACAACACCCACTCTGAGCTCTGTCTTTTTTCACACAACGCACAGTCAATCTGTGGAATTCTTTGCCAGAGGATGTTGTGAAGGCCAAGACTATAACAGGTTTCAAAAAAGAACTAGATAAATTTATGAAGCATAGGTCCATCAATGGCTATTAGCCAGGATGGGCAGGGATGGTGTCCCTAGCCTCTGTCTCTGTTTGCCAGAAGCTGGGAATGGGCAACAGGGGATGGATCACTTGATGATTACTTGTTCTGTTCATTCCCTTTGGGGCATCTGGTGTTGGCCTCTAGGGTACAGATGTGGGGACCTGCATGAAAGACTCCCTAAGCTTATTCTTACCAGCTTAGGTTAAATGCTGCCACCACCAAAGTGTTACACAAAGAACAGGTGAAGTGCCCCCTTGGAAACGTCTTTCCCCCAAAAATCCTCCCCAAACCCTACACCCCGTTTCCTGGGGAAGGCTTGATAAAAATCCTCACCAATTTACATAGGTGAACACAGACCCAAACCCTTGGATCTTAAGAACAATGAAAAAGCAATCAGTTTCTTAAAAGAGAATTTTAATTAAAGAAAAAGTAAAAGAATCACCTATGTAAAATCAGGATGGTAAATACCTTATGGGGTAATCAGATTCAAAACATAGAGAATCCCTCTAGACAAAACCTTAAGTTACAAAAAGATACAAAAAACAGGAATATACATTCCATTCAGCACAACTTATTTTATCAGCCATTTAAACAAAACAGAATCTAATGCATATCTAACTAGATTGCTTACTAACTTTTTACAGGAGTTCTGACCTGCATTCCTACTCTGGTCCCAGCAAAAGCATCACACAGACAGAGAGACCCTTTGTTTCTCCTCCCCCCAGCTTTGAAAGTATCTTGTCTCCTCATAGGTCATTGTGGTCAGGTGCCAGAGACGTTATCTTGGCTTCCTAACCCTTTACAGGATGACAGGATACTGAGCTAGATGGGCCTTTGGTCTGACTTAGTATGGCTGTTCTCATGAGCAGGGAACATACGGCCCATCAACACCCAGCAAGCCAGCCTGAAAATTGGTCATTCAGAGCTACTGTATTCACTGACTAGGTATGCTGTTGGAGAAAGGGAGGGGTCCTTCCTCCTTCCAGCACAGCAGGAAGATTACAGATATCCTCTTCCCAGCCCACACAAATAATCCATCTGAGTGAGTCTGGTTGGTAGTATGTGTAACACTGTTGGATCTGAGCATCTTACAAGAGCTAAAACGTTGTATTAACATGATCTGCAATTCTCATCCCCAGTACTAACTAGGACTATTGCATTTCAAGTGATAATTACGCTTTCATAATAGCATGTTGTATTCCACAGGCTATAATATTTCAGATACTTAGAAATGATCCTTAAACAACTTATTTTATCTATTGTGCTCATAGCTCTGATCCTGTATTTTGATTAGATCTGCTCTTAATAGCAAATACTGTCAACAATCAATAAATGTGAAAGAATAATGAAAAGCACTGAAGGATAAAATTGCAAAGCTGGTGTCCAACAGCATGACTGGGAACACGATTAACCCTTTGCAGGTATGCTACTTCGAAATACGTTTTTTTAATTCATTTTCACCTGTGGACAAAGTGCACACACAGAAAGCAGCAGGTTTCCAGCACAGAGTACTTACGCCAGCACATGAACTATTTTCATAACACAGTAAATAAATTCTTAACCACGTGATAGAATTTATTTTAAAGCTTTTTCAAATATTCATGAGCACAAAATCGCTTTTTAAAAAAGCTCGTCTCTTACAGAACAGTAAGCGGTGTATCTTCTATAGATCTGGGGCCCCCTCAATATTATTTTCCTTGAGAAGAGTGTCCTTTTCCTGGTTCAATAGCTGAACAAATGGCACAATCAATCCAGTATTATTTGGTAATATCTGTCATTTTGGAAAGAAGCTTTTATTCAAACCCTTTACCAAACTGTATCGTTCCATTATACAAATGCATGAAGACTTCTTAGGGCCTGACTGTACCTGGTGTGAAGAGCACCTGGGGAAGTGCTCTGAGCCCTTCCATGAACCACTCGGTATCATACAGGATCAAGACCAAAAGTGTAAGGTCTGTCACCTTCTTGTGCTTACTGAGTCCTGCAATGCCTGAGTCTTTGCTGTACCCCAGGCCATATGGATAATGCCATCATAGTGGTCTCAGCCACTTCTGGGGTGAAAACCTCACCTGGCAACCAGAAGCTGAAAGGACTATTAGACAGGCTTGTATCTAATGAATAGAAAGAGTAAATGGGCTCTCATTTGATCAGGTGGTGAGGTCTGACAGTGCCTCCCATTGTCCAACCTTACTCATCCCTGATAACTCAGTGACCTCAACCAATTCTCATTCAGAGGCTACCTCAGACCCCATCTCCCTTGTATAGGTCTGGTACTCTTGCATTCTTGCCCTGTTGCTTCTGGGTTACCTAGTGGCTTGACAAACCTCCTTTAACTTTGGAGACTTTCAGCTGAAACCTTCAGATTCCTCAAGTTCTGGTGGATAGCTGGAATGTTTACCCAAGCTGCAGTTTTTGAAATGGTTGCCAAGAGGCTCGGTGCTCCTTAAATTTGGCTCTCGTGAGATGAATAATACTTTGGTTTCTTCCATTCCTTTGCATTGACATCATGCTACTATTCTAGAATTTCTCTACTACTTTTTGTTCATTTCTTCCACGTGCATGTTGGTTTTGGGAAGTGGCATTGTCAGGGTTCCTTCCCAGACAAAGATTCAGAAAAAGGACCATTTGGAGTTCCTGTTTCCCCAAAATATCCCCCAAGTCCCTTCACCCCCTTTCCTGGGAGGCTTGAGAATAATATACCAACCAAACAGGTAAATAAGGTAAGCACAGACCAGACCCTTGGGTTTTTAGGACACTAAAAACCCAATCAGATTCTTAAAAACAGAACTTTATTATAAAGAAAAAAGTAAAAGAAGCACCTCTGTAAAATCAGGATGGAAGGTAATTTTACAGGGTAATAAGATTTAAAATACAGAGGATTCCCCCTAGACAAAACTTTAAAGTTACAAAAAACAGCAATAAACCTCCCTCTTAGCATAGGGAAAATTCACAAGCTAAAACAAAAGATAATCTAATGTATTTCCTTGCTATTACTTACTATTTCTGTAATTTTAGATGTATCATTTCAGTCGGAGCTGGATTATTTGCACGGTCTCTCTCTTTGTCTTGAGAGGGAACACACAGAGAGCACAAACAAAAACCTCCCCCGCCCTCAGATTTGAAAGTATCTTCTTTCCCCATTGGTCCTTCTGGTCAGGTGCCAGCTAGCTTAATGGAACTGATTAATCCCTTACAGGTAAGTGATTTTGTACCTCTGGCCAGGAGGGATTTGATGTTACTGCATATATAAAGGTTATTACCCTTCCCTTTATTTTTATGACAGACATATATTTCTCCTTGTATAACTTCCATGACACTCGGCATAATCTACTTGGAGTTCATATCATATATAAAAATAAAGTATCCTTGAGGTAAAACTTTGAAACTTTATGGATCAAGGTTTGAGACTTTTGAGCTTTATGCATCATATGAAACAGTAAAAGGTTTATAGGGAAATACGAGTGGTATGTGACGATTAGTCATTCATTAAAGAGTGTGTGTAGTATGTTAAGTAAGAAAATTGAATGCATGGTGCCTTGCAAAAAGACTTTATTTAAATTTCTCCTCTCTGAACTTGTAGATAGACCAGAATTCTGGTCTTCTCTTGTCTACTTTTTATTTAAAAGACAATGACATTTTAAATGCATTGTGTGTTTTCCTTTATTGAAGGTTTGATAGAAGTGGGGGTATTATGTTTTCTTATTAAATACCTAGCTATTATTACTTAGTTTAGTGAGACTTATTTAAAGGTCAACGTGATTAATTAAAAAGACTAGGAAGTGCTGTAATTTATGTATAAAGTACCTATTTCTGGCAAGCTTTTCAAACAGATGTTTTTGATAATATTTTTCTCCTGTCAACTTGACTCTGTGTCACACTGATTTTCCTACAAAGTCTGTCCTTTTTTGATTGGCAAATCTCTCAACTATCCAATGGACCAGATACCTATTTTCAGTTTGAATCAACAATAACCAACTGGAAACTCCTTTCAAGATTGCAACATTTGCTAATATAAGCATATATTTAAGTTCATAACTGTTCTAGACAGTCCTCAAGCACATGATTAGCTCTAAGCATGAGCTTAAAGTTAAGCACATGCTTGAGAGCTGTTGTGAAGAAGGATGTTTTTCTGATTGAGTATGGACCACAGTCAAAGGTTGCATTCCAGATTAAAAGAGGCATTGGTCTGATCCAGATTGCAACTTCCTGTGAGAAAATTGGCATGCAGTATTTGAATAACTAGCTATTTAAACTGTGTGTGTATTTATTAGCTTCTCTAATTGTTTTTCATAATTCATCTCTTTAAAATTCCTTTATATTTTAATTTGTTTCTCTGTCTTGTATGCTGCTTTCTACTCTCATACAACCAAATGCATTTCTTCCTGTTGTTCTCTTAGCTGTTAGAGAGTTGTTATCACATGCGAACTGAATATTAAGTATTGCCCACTTTTTCACTTTTTTCCCCATACATTATTGATCTCTAGCCAATTTCCTTTAACTCATTTTGCATTCCTTTAAAGTCTGCATTTTTAAAGATTGGAATTTTTCTCTCCTTTAGAAAGCTATTTGAGGGCCAAGGGAAGGTTGAATTTTGAGGCTTGCTGGTATGACAAGTCACACTCCTTTACCATTACTTCATAGCCATGCAAAATATAATGTGCAGAAATAGCATGACTTACCTATTATCCACAGTCTGAGTTAGTAAAACGTGCTCCTAGCTCCATAGTGCTTTCCCAGAGTTCTCAAAATGATCAATGTTACTGCTTCTCCTGCTGAATGGAAAACAAAACATCTTGGAAGGGTTTACACAGAGCTCTTCACTAAAGGGCTTTTCCATTTATCATATTAGCAATTTGTCATCTAAGCATTTTAGCAACCTGTTGCAAACCTAGTTTGACAGTATGTTACATAGATACAGTAAAGAGTTTATATTTACTAACAGTCAGTGCTTAATTTGCAATGAAGGAGTGCAGGGGCTCAAGCAATTTTTTTTACTTTCATAATTGACACAGCAAGCCCAGAGGTGCTGGGGCTATGAACTGCCAATCCTACAGGTACCGGAGTTTAGCCCTGGCACAAATTAAGCACTGCTTATAGTAACTAAAGTGTTTTCCTTATCCAAATATTGGTCCTGAACATGCATTACATAGGAGAAGATCTGGTTATGGAATGACGTGAAATGGGGAAGATTGGGGAATAGAAGAGGTATAATTTAGGCTGATGGATTAAATGATCTAACAAATCTTTAACATTTTTATTCAAATTCAAATTATAAACATCTTTTGGTCTTGTTCTGCTCTACAGACTACGTAGACTGATCATTTCAAAATTTACGTATCTCTGGAAATTATTTCTTTTTTTATCAGGTCATCTCCAGACAATAGTCTTGTTTCAGGATTCGGAGTCATCCTTGTCTGGTGTGAATTTACACAGACTTAGGATCTGGTCCATGATCCTAATCTTCAGAAAACCCCCGACAATTATTGTCAAATCCAAATATACTCAAAGCTAGAATAAAGTGCAACTTACTGAATTGAAACGTTACTCTTAAATATCTTGGCATATTTAATAGAGAGCTAACCTAATAAATACTGCATATGCTAAGGTAAACATATTTTATCTGAGGCAAATGCGAAATTTTAAGAATGACCATTGTGGAAAACTCCTGTGACTCACTCACATACTCTACCTCACTTGATTCAGCCGAAAAGACATCAGTCTTGACCTCTCAATCCTTTTATCAATTTATAGCAAGCAAACTTTTAAGATGAAGCGTTAACAGGCTGCTGTTTTATCAGTTGTAGCATGACTCTAACTTGACTGGAAGGATATGAAGATGACAGAAACTGCACATAATGGTCCTTGCACTTCTTTCATGGAGATGAAAATATAATGAGACCCTGGAAGTTAATTAAATTATTTCGGAAGGACAGTGGTGAGAAAATGAATCAAGGAGATGGTTGCATTGTGCAGAGCAATGTTCCTTCTTTATTATGGCGGTGTACTGTACGTAGGTCTCCACGTCCTGCTGATGTTCAGATGTTATTGCATACAACTGAGTGTTTTATTGGCAATAGAATTGTTAGACTGTCTTGAATTAAAATAAGTCAAGTAAATACTAACTTCTCCAACATGCTCAGAACAACAATGAATTCAAATGCTTTTGGAAATATTTTAACAATAGCAACTTGTTGAGGGGGTACACAAGATCAGGAACAGAAAGGGAAAGATGAAAGCTCTCACAGAATAATTTGATTTTAATGACATAATTTTAGTGTAGAAAAAAGCTTATTAGTTTATTCTGCTATAAAGTATGTGAGTATATTGCTGAACCTCAGATCTCTGACCTAGAAAATCTCTCCAGTTTATTTAGTCTGGAGAAAATTGAACTCGGTATAGTTACAATTATTTAGTTACCAACAGCTTTATACTACAAAACCTGCCTCTAAAATTGTGTCTGGAAGTTTTTGAGTTTTATTTAACTCTATTCCATACAGGCCTCATCACCATACTGCCCTCATCACCATAATATCTGAGCACATTCTAGCAGTGTATTAAGCTTAGAGTACCTGGTGTTTGTGAACACAGCTCTCACTTTTGTGCATGTAAATCTGATGCTGTTTTCTGGACTCCCCTAGGTAATATTTAGTATCCAGGACCAAGGATTTATTTGATTAAAAATAAGTTTAACCAAAGAGTAACATTGGCATAACTTGTGCTCTGTCATTAAGCTATATCTGGTTCCTTGCTTGTTGCTCAGCTGTATGCTCTGGAGAGCATCAGAAGGCAGATGTGGGATGGGATGCATAGAGCTAAAAGCAAAAAGCAAAAAGACAGGAAGCTCTCCCATGAACCCTGGGCTTACCCAGTACTTGCTCCCTGGAGACCTTGTTTCTGCATACCATAGGACCTTTGCTCATGCCTTTGGAGATAGTGGAGATTTGAGGAACAGAAACCAGGGAGACATTTCTCCCTTTTCTGTAGACCTGTTGATACGTGGAGAATCAAGACCCAAAATGAACCTTAGGAAAAGTACAGACCTCTTCTTTCTGAGCCTTAGGCTGATTGGGGCCATCACTGAAGCCTTAAGAGGTACATTGGGATCCAAACCAACATGAGCCTTAATAGGCTTTTAGTTCCCGACAACTGGATTTTTGGTCCATTGGAAGCTGATTTTTGTTGGATCAGATTTTTAAATGTAGAAGATGAAGAGGGAAGACTTGGTATCAGCCTGGATGTATGAGGAGATACAGGGAGGTAGCTCAATGAGTGGTGGTGTCCTTTGTGCTGTGGATGCAGAAAACCAATAACATGCTATTAGTGGGCTGGATTTTTTCACTAGAAATAGAGGGGGGAATGGCTCAATACCTATTTATACATATCTGCATTATAAAGACCCTCAAGGTTTTTAATATGATCATGACAATCACATGCTTTTAGCTCGGTGCACTTGGCCAGGTATACTAATAGCAAGTCTTTTGAAGTTAAGTATTTCTTTACGTACATTAAAAATTACCAAATTTCTCTTCCTCTTGCCTGCCTTAATTTTTCCTCATTTATATCTACTGCTGCAATTCATTTTGACTGCCTACTTTTCATCTTCTAGGGGAATTTTTCTGCATAGATCATTTTTGTGGCTAAAAAAAAAAAAAGCCAAATGAGACTTTACAAATGTTTCTTGGGGAGAATTTGAAAGATACTGCACCAGGACTGTAAAGGCACAGAAAATGCCTTCTTCAAAGATCAGGAGTGTATTCAATGACATCTAGTGACATGGTTCAGTTCATTCCTTGCAGAGGAAGATAGATTTTAGAAGAAAACCTTTAATCATTGATTTTTAGGTGAGCAGACTATTAGCTACAAGTCATCTGCCTAAAACAGAATTAATTTAAACCTAACAAAACTTGATTTAATTATTAAAACAGACAAAAGCCAGGAAATTCAAAGTTAGTTGACATACTATTCCTAATTCATATTGCTATAAAAAATGTATTAGAAACTATATCCAATCCCGCATTATGCCAGAAGAGGGCAATAGGCCGCCATCTAGCAAAGCACTTAAGTATGTGCTTAAGCACTGTGCTGGGTTAAGGTCATATTATATTATACTGAATGGCACAACTACTGCACAGCACTAAATACTAGTCACCATTAGACAGTGAATATTTTCTCAATTAGAATAATATTGTGTCTGAGATGCCATAAGATTTTCCCTAAACTTACGATAGGAAATAATAACAGCAGGTCAGATATCTCTGGATAAATAATGAAATGGGACCCTGGGACATGGGTCGTATGTTTATATGGCACATCGTTTTGTTTATTTTCTTTGTTTCTATTTTCTTTATTTATATGTGGAGTAAAATCAAACACAAACTGAACAACCTAAGACTTTGATTGTAGCTTTTGATATAAACGCTTCACTCTGTTCTGTTAGATACATATGTACCTTGTACACATGGCCCAGTATTTAGGCAATAGGGCCTCTAAACATGTTTCAGCAACTTAATATATACCCCCAACTTTCCCGTCAAATGTTCTACTCAGTGGCTACTATTAATGTATAATTTCTCTGCTTCAAATTTGGTGCTGACTCCAGTGGAGCATAAAATAGATTTGAAGACAATGAAAAATGCACTTCTTTATTTCCCTAAGGTGTATGCTGTACAGTAATCCTTCGGCAAAACTAATTTTATAAATAGATACAAACAACACAGTCTTCAAATGCAACAGTTTTTTTCTGTTTTTCTAAATTATTTTACTAAGTATTGATTTGCTATATTTTGAAAGGCATCTTCTAGATGTACAACAGTGCCTGTGTGTCTTTTAAGTGAAATATTGCATACAATAATTTTTTTTAAAAAAACACATTGGGTCCTTTGTGTATGAATGACCTCCTTGTTAAAATAATTTCAAGGCTCACTATTATTTTTATAGCACTATTTATATTTCATTCTAGGAGTTTGAAACCAGTAATGTCAGATGAGACCACTGGGGTGATGGAGCTGTTTGCAAATTCTACTGTAAGCACACAATGCTATATACAACTACTCCCATGCTTAAACTGCAGCTGGTAGTGGGAATGGCAGCTCATGTAGATGTATACGTGCTAGCTGTACTCTAGCTAGCTTGCTAAAAATAGAGGGAAAGACACTGTGTCATAAATATAAAGGGAAGGGTAAACCCCTTTGAAATCCCTCCTGGCCAGGGGAAAGCTCCTCTCACCTGTAAAGGGTTAAGAAGCTAAAGATAACCTCGCTGGCACCTGACCAAAATGACCAATGAGGAGACAAGATACTTTCAAAAGCTGGGAGGAGGGAGAGAAACAAAGGATCTGTGTGTCTGTCTTATGCTGGTCTTTGTCGGGGATAGACCAGGAATGGAGTCTTAGAACTTTTAGTAAGTAATCTAGCTAGGTATGTGTTAGATTATGATTTCTTTAAATGGCTGAGAAAAGCATTGTGCTGAATAGAATAACTATTTCTGTCTGTGTATCTTTTTTTGTAACTTAAGGTTTTGCCTAGAGGGGTTCTCTATGTTTTTGGATCTAATTACCCTGTAAGATATCTACCATCCTGATTTTACAGGGGGGATTTCTTTATTTCTATTTACTTCTATTTTTATTAAAAGTCTTCTTGTAAGAAAACTGAATGCTTTTTCATTGTTCTCAGATCCAAGGGTTTGGATCTGTGGTCACCTATGCAAATTGGAGAGGCTTTTTATCTAACATTTCCCAGGGAAGGGGGGGTGCAAGTGTTGGGAGGATTGTTCATTGTTCTTAAGATCCAGGGGTCTGGGTCTGTAGTCACCTAGGCAAATTGGTGAGGCTTTTTACCAAACCTTGTCCAGGAAGTGGGGTGCAAGGTTTTGGGAAGTATTTTGGGGGGAAAGACGCGTCCAAACAGCTCTTCCCCAGTAACCAGTATTAGTTTGGTGGTGGTAGTGGCCAATCCAAGGACAAAGGGTGGAATATTTTGTACCTTGGGGAAGTTTTGACCTAAGCTGGTAAAGATAAGCTTAGGAGGTTTTTCATGCAGGTCCCCACATGTACCCTAGAGTTCAGAGTGGGGGAGGAACCTTGACACACTGCAATGCAAACTTCAGCACAAGCAAGTACATATCCAGGGAGACGATGGAGGAGTGTCAGCAGGAAGGCTTGTGTGGTCCATGCTGTGGTGTCCTCACTTCTATTTCTAGCATTTTAGCTAGAATGTAGCTAGTGTGGGTAGATCTAAATGAGCTGTCATTCACATGCCTGGCTGCACAGAAGACACGCCCTTAGTCAATTAAATTATAGGTAGGAGTATGTATATATGCAGGAGTAAATGTGTGCATGAATGCCAGGACCTGATTCTGCAAACAGATGTGACTTTACTCCTGGGAGTAGTCCAATTGAAGCTGCTGGAACTATTTATGTGAAAAGTACTACACATGCATAAGTACAATCTTGAAACATAGGCTTTGTATACTCCATTTACTCTAAGATGGTCTTTATATGTAAATTGTACATGTAAATACCATGTGTTTTAGCAAGATGATCAGTTCAAAAACTTGTGGAAATAAATATAACTTATACTGTAAATAAAGTGATCCTTAGTTACTTTACTTGTCCTCTGAATTGATATGTTCTAATAGAGTACATGATTTAATCCTTAATCCATCTGGAAATCGAAGGCATATATGATTTTATCTGATGTGTCACTAGAAATGCTTCTAACTTTGTCAGTACTACAAGCTTACATTTTCTTTCATGTCTAGTTAATAATATAACTAAAGTATTTAAAGGACAAATATCTGGATTAAAGAAACCAAGCACTTCCAGCAAGTCTTGCATATGTTCAATAACTTCTGAGAAAATTTTGCAATCTACATATCCAAGCCACATGCATAAAGTCTCCAGCATAGCCAACTCCAGCATGCAAAAATGAGTCATGATATATAACAACCAAACATGAGATTAACATAAAGCATGAGATGTGAAAAATGATACATATGGGGTTCTTTTTATTTGCATCTCATGTTTGAGTCATTAGAGTTCACATTTTCTATACTTTTTTCACAATCATGAGGCCTAGAAACATACATAAAACCCCTTAAATAATTAGTCACATGACTCCAAGAGCTGGGGAATAAGAAAAACTTTTAATACTTTTGATAAAACTCTAAGCTGGCAAGACAGATGCTTTCTTATATTTAGGTAGCTCTGAAATACAGTATTGCTAAAAAGTATAGCCAATTGCTTCAACTACATTTGTGATTCGATATTAACTTTCAAAGGACCAGATAACAAACTTTAGCCAAGTTGTTATCTAAAGACATGTTACTAAGATACAAAAAGGAGGTATACATACCACTCCCTCTAAGAAGCTATTTCTCACAGCATACAGTTCATCTTATACCAACGGCGTGCTGGGAAGTATGTCCTCCAAATTACCTATATTTATATTATAGCTTTTACAAGAAAATGCACTGTGTATGTCATTGAAGACTAAAATTTACCAACCAACTTCTTATCTTGTTTTTTTCTGATATCATGTTGTACCTCTCCTTACCTCTGTTTTGGAATAAGACATGATACCAGTTGCCTGGGAAGCTACTTCCCAGCTTGTACCAGGGCAGAACAGGCATATGTCCTTGTTTTTGACAAGTTCCATATCTGCCTATGCTAAGTGCTGGATTATGCTATACATGGTGTTGTGGGACATATACTTTGACATGAGTGAACAAAAGTGAACAGCATTGTGGGACGAGCATAATGCATTCAGTTAACATAACTGCCCACATGCTGGGTATAAATGGTGTGTACTAACACCTGACATATTAGTATTAGGGGCAATAGATAGGGTAAGATTCTCTAACTGGACCCAGCTCCTTTGGGTCACTTGACATTTAAGGAGCCTGGAAACTAGCTGCAAATGTGAAAGAGGAATTCTCTGTTGGCGTAAGTATGCATTCTCCAGACCCTGCAACTGCTGGTTTCCTAACCCATTAAATAAAGAACAAGAAAGAGAGTGTGGCTGACCTCCATACACCAGTGGCAGTTTGTAGAGCTGCTGATCCCGTGAACCAAGTAACCAGAACCAGCTCCGTGACGCTCCATCATCACCCTCAAATTTGTTGGGTACAGGTGGAAATTAAATTGTTGTTGTATGTTTAGTTCTTTGGAATACATTTAACTAGCTACAGAAATCTCATATTTTTCCCTGAACAATCGTATTTAACTTTGCATTCTACCTTGTGAAAACTCCCTCATAATTACCAATCAAAAATGGCATGCAGTAGACATTATTTTAACCCCTTTTGGGATTTTCTCCTCTCTCAAATACTTTCCTGATCATCTTTTTGGTTTATTTCCCATAACAGAATTCAGATAACATCTGAGTAATGGAAGGCAGCACAGGTGAATAGCTGAACTATTTTACTTCTGTTTTGTTTTACAATGTGGACAGAAAAAGGAATATTCCTTCATAAATTATGATTATAAATATATTTGATGTTGGGGTAGTGGTGTGCATTTCAGAAGTGTGTAAGGAGAAAGGGAAATCCACCCACATCCAAGGACAAGGCACAAATCTACTCCAACCTACAGGGAGGTAGGCTTGGAATGATTAGTCTTTTTTCAGTAAACATCAGTAAATGTCAATTTCACCATGCATGCAGGCACACACACAAATTGAAACATTTCTGTCTATGAGAATTGAAATGTACATATTTATATATTTTACTTGCATACAAAGGAAGAATTATATTGCTTGAGAACTTATTTGAGTTTAATGATATTTACTTTGTATATTTTGACATGTGATGTTGACAATTTGTATTTTAATGGTTACATAGCTTTAACTTTTTGAATCTCTGTGTCTACTGTCATTAAATAGGTGTCTGACCCCACTCCAACTTCCCACAACGGTGAACATTTAAATCAATAAAACTTAAAAATAAAAATCAATAATGCACATCAAAATTACATAAAAAACTAAAAATCAAATTCTCCCGAGCCTTCCTGTAAACCACTTCCATGGGTTCTTGAGACCATTCGATTGTGAAAAATGTATCCTTGCTCACCTGTGGCCAGCCTTATGACAGCCCATGTAGGTTCAAAGTGGAGATACTTATTATGCCAAGCATGGGATTTGAAAGCCTCCTTAGCAGCTCCTATAGCCATGACCCCTCTCTCTCCCTCTCTCTCTCTCTCTCTCTCACAGACACACACACACACACACCATTTAGCCTTAATACAGAGTTTAAGTGCTACACAAGACTGGTGCTGTTCTCTTTGTAAGAGGTTATGGCCACCATTTTAGAATACTAGGCCTTTATATAATTGTGAAGACATACCCACCTCTCCGTATTTGCTTTAAATTGCTGGATTAGAATACTCAAATAATTTGCTACTAAATCTTTTCTATTAGAGCACCATATTCCCCCAAATACTTAAACTTATCTGACATCCATTTTACAGGAACAGTTTCAACTGAACAGAAAAACTAATAATTAAATCCTTCCAATAATGATAGATATGCCAATATAGGCTTAACTGCCTAAATTAAAACTGCCAAAAAAAGATATATGGAATCATGTCTCTTACTTTCTCTTTCCTCATCCATCCCCTAAGAAATGTGCCAATGACTCAAAAATAGCAAAAAGCTGGAAGACAAAGGACGCTCCGAATAACAAATATTTATCAGCCAGATGTCTCTTTTATCTCTCCCCTTATATTCAGAGTATGAATCAATGTCTTTCTTTATGGATAATACAGTCAGAAGTTAGCCCCACTCAACTTGGTCAGATGCCTTTTGAGCATCAAGTGAGATAACGGCACAGACATATAACCTACATCTTGTGCCACACTGAACTAGTGAAATCATCTCTCTAAATGTACTGGTACTAATCTTCCCAAAGTAAAAAAAAACCTGACTGTTTGTAAAATATATATGCTGGCCTTTTAGCCAAAGAGTGTCTTTCTATCAGTAATTAAATTGGGTAAGAGGATTCAGGATCTCCTGGATTTTTTTGAATGTTTTGGTACAATTTATATTTTTGCTACTCTTTAAAAAATAAGTCTCATTGCATTGCAAATAACAAGAGGTTAGTTTGTCTAAATATTTTGGAAAAATTCAGCTGGGAATCCATCAGAACCTGGTAATTTTTGCTTCCTGTTAATCAGGTAATCACTTGTGTAATTCACCTTAATGAAAAAGAGTATCTTTCAGAACCTCATGTATTTTTTTGTTAAAATTGGCCCTTTCAATAGCACTTTCAGTATCGGTCTCACTTTTATAATGCTCTTATAAATGCTGATCCCTCCTTCCACCCTCTGACTAATCTCTTATGGATCTACTACTGTATTATCATCCTCTAGAATTTAAATGAGATTTCTCTTGTGTTGACTGGACCAATATTGTCACTATTTTTTCTCTCTGGTTCATGTCCTTCCTCTGTTCAATTACTAAGGTACAACCCAATATATATTTTCTACTATTTTCACTTAAATGATGTCTTAAAATCTATCATCTCTTCTTCCAGTTCAGCTAATTCATTTTCCAGTCTACTCTTTTTCTTTTTCTTTCTCTTACAGATGAATAGTCCTTTTAACTAAATCTTTAATGATTCCTAAGGAATACAAGTCCCAACTTCTTTGTTTCATATATTTTAATAATAAAGGAACAGATCATGCTCTCTAGATCTATGCATGGATTTTCCCACTTTCATACAAAAGGGATGCTAAACCATCTCTAAAAGAAAAGGAGTGATACTCTTCTTTCCATGATCTGCCCTGTCCTGAATCCACACTGGGGGAGGGATTTAGAGTGGTGGTTTGGGAGTGGGATACAAATTGTCCTCCCTCTGTTTTTTTCCTTGCAACCCTTATGCTACATCCTGATCAGAGGGCAGTCACAATCCTCAATGGAGTTACAAGGAGCCTGAAATGTTGGGGGTGGTGGGGGAAGATTGCACAGATAGCCTGAGTCTCTCTGTCTCCCTATGATATGCCAGGTTTGACGTCTCCATGGGTGTTGGGGGGATCCTTATAGACTTGACTGCTTTGACCCTTCTTGCTGAGATGATATCAATGAAAGAATTCCAATGGTATATGATCTTGCTCTGGAACCTTAACAGATTGTATAAAGAGAGTCACAGGAAAATGATCAGATATTATTTGAGGTAATCCCTAAAAATGATATATTTCTTCTAGGGAAACCCATCTATAATCAGTCTTGAAAATAATTTGTTTCCTGAAGAATAAAAATTGAAAATCACTTCCCCTAGATGAGTTTTTCTCCAAATATTCAATAATCCCAAATGTTTTCTAGCTTGTTTGAAAGCATATTTCTTTATAGCTGCTTAAGGATCTGTACCTAAAAAAAAAAAAATTACTCAAGGCTACTGAAGGAATGCTCCTTGTCATCCATAATGTACTGGGAGTATGGCTGGGCAATGCAGAGCCTGCTCTCTTGTCCTTTCTCTTAGCTTTTGATTTACTTCTGGAATATTTTTCTTTACTTCTTCGCTTCCAAGACAAATCAAGATAGAAAGACAAAACAAATGCTGTCTATTCAATATTCCCTATATGGTTTGCAGCTTTGAGAATCTGATCCCTATCTTTGTAATTGGTATATTAGGATAATTGGACTTGGCTACTACCTGGGCTTGCTTTCTGTATTAGTGCTTTGCATGCACATTGACAAATGGATCAAGAAAGATGTTGGGTCCAAAATAATACGTAAATATGTTTAACAAAAGCTTCCATTGACCTGTGTTTGTGCCCTCAGGTAGCTCCAAGAACCTGACACTATTCGAATGACCCATTTTCTTAGACTTCCATTTTCTCCTTCCTCCACTTAATTTGTTGTTTCATCTCTGGCAACACTTACTTGTTTCTATGTTATGTGAGCCTTCAGCTATTTCTTTTTTCAGGCTTAGATATCCAATGACCTAACTTGGTTTATTTTGCATACTTCTAGAGCCTTCCCTTAATTCTGTCTGTCTGGTAACATTTTTACTACTTCCTGAGACTACTGCATGTACGGCTGACAGGTCACATAGTATTTTCCTTAGATTCGCTTTCACCACTGTTAAAATCAGAATGCTGGCTACTTCAAGTTGTTTTCTGTGCAATCTGAAGATACTTTAGAGATGCTTCTTTTTCCATCTTTATTTGTCCTGAAGCACTAGACACACCTGTCTTTACAGGAAACAGTCACCACTATTGAATGTTGTATTATCTGACATTGAATGAAGGGTTTAAGGGCCCTAACCCAAAGTCTAAAAGCAAGAACAATCCTTACTCTAAGCAGTGCAGAGAATGCTTCTTTCTAATGCCCAAGGCACCCACAGAGAGTGGAAAAGGAGAAGGAAGTTGGACAGCCATGATCTCACTAGGCTCTCTGCATTGGTCTCAGTAGCAGTTCAGTTGCACTAGGAGGATACAGCTTACACTAGCATTGATCTATAGTATATAATCGTACTGCATACCAGGGAGCTGATGAAAGCGTAATCCATCTGTGATAATGCAGCTGTGCACCACTCCCCAACAGTGGGCCAGTGCCTATCTCAGCTCTCCTTGGTTTATAACCTTCATTACCTGATGTCCTATAGGGGGCACCTTGTTTGAGGCAGTAGCTCAGAATAATTTTGAAAAAAACATTTTCAAAAAAAATTGCTGTGGGAGAAATGTCTGTATTTTGAGATATCTGATGGTGTTCCATGAAGGAGGAGTGCTGGGCAGAGACGGGCTCCACCTTACGAAGAGAGGGAAGAGCATCTTTGCAAGCAGGCTGGCTAACCTAGTGAGGAGGGCTTTAAACTAGGTTCACCGGGGGAAGGAGACCAAAGCCCTGAGGTAAGTGGGAAAGCGGGATACCGGGAGGAAGCACAGGCAGGAATGTCTGTGAGGGGAGGGCTCCTGCCTCATACTGAGAATGAGGGGCGATCAGCAGGTTATCTCAAGTGCTTATATACGAAGGCACAAAGCCTTGGAAACAAGCAGGGAGAACTGGAGGTCCTGGTGATGTCAAGGAATTATGACATCATTGGAATAACAGAGACTTGGTGGGATACTCACATGACTGGAGTACTGTCATGGATGGTTATAAACTGTTCAGGAAGGACAGGCAGGGCAGAAAAGGTGGGGGAGTAGCACTGTATGTAAGGGAGCAGTTTGACTGCTCAGAGCTCCGGTACGAAACTGCAGAAAAACCTGAGTGTCTCTGGATTAAGTTTAGAAGTGCGAGCAACAAGAGTGATGTAGTGGTGGGAGTCTGCTATAGACCACCGGACCAGGGGGATGAGGTGGATGAGGCTTTCGTCCGGCAGCTTGCAGATCGCATGCCCTGGTTCTCATGGGTGACTTTAATTTTCCTGATATCTGCTGGGAGAGCAATACAGCGGTGCATAGACAATCCAGGAAGTTTTTGGAAAGCGTAGGGGACAATTTCCTGGTGCAAGTGCTACAGGAGCCAACTGGGGGGGGGGGGGGAGAGCTTTTCTTGACCTGCTGCTCACAAACCAGGAAGAATTACTGGGGGAAGCAAAAGTGGATGGGAATCTGGGAGGCAGTGACCATGAGTTGGTTGAGTTCAGGATCCTGACACAGGGAAGAAAGGTAAGCAGCAGGATACGGACCCTGGACTTCAGGAAAGCAGACTTCGACTCCCTCAGGGAACAGATGGGTAGGATCCCCTGGGGGACTAACATGAAGGGGAAAGGAGTCCAGGAGAGCTGGCTGTATTTCAAGGAATCCCTGTTGAGGTTACAGGGACAAACCATCCCAATGAGTCGAAAGAATAGTAAATATGGCAGGCGACCAGCTTGGCTTAACGGTGAAATCCTAGCGGACCTTAAACATAAAAAAGAAGCTTACAAGAAGTGGAAGGTTGGACATATGACCAGGGAAGAGTATAAAAATATTGCTCGGGCATGTAGGAATGAAATCAGGAGGGCCAAATCGCACCTGGAGCTGCAGCTAGCGAGAGATGTCAAGAGTAACAAGAAGGGTTTCTTCAGGTATTCTGGCAACAAGAAGAAAGCCAAGGAAAGTGTGGGCCCCTTAATGAATGAGGGAGGCAAGCTAGTGACAGAGGATGTGGAAAAAGCTAATGTGCTCAATGCTTTTTTTGCCTCTGTCTTCACTAACAAGGTCAGCTCCCAGACTGCTGCGCTGGGCATCACAACATGGGGAATAGATGGCCAGCCCTCTGTGGAGAAAGCGGTGGTTAGGGACTATTTAGAAAAGCTGGACGTGCACCAGTCCATGGGGCCGGACGAGTTGCATCCGAGAGTGCTAAAGGAACTGGCGGCTGTGATTGCAGAGCCATTGGCCATTATCTTTGAAAACCCGTGGCGAACGGGGGAAGTCCCGGATGACTGGAAAAAGGCTAATGTAGTGCCAATCTTTAAAAAAGGGAAGAAGGAGGATCCTGGGAACTACAGGCCAGTCAGCCTCACTTCAGTCCCCGGAAAAATCATGGAGCAGGTCCTCAAAGAATCAGTCCTGAAGCACTTACATGAGAGGAAAGTGATCAGGAACAGTCAGCATGGATCACCAAAGGAAGGTCATGCCTGACTAATCTAATTGCCTTCTATGATGAGATTACTGGTTCTGTGGATGAAGGGAAAGCAGTGGATGTATTGTTTCTTGACTTTAGCAAAGCTTTTGACACGGTCTCCCACAGTATTCTTGTCAGCAAGTTAAAGAAGTATGGGCTGGATGAATGCACTATAAGGTGGGTAGAAAGTTGGCTAGATTGTCGGGCTCAACGGGTAGTGATCAATGGCTCCATGTCTAGTTGGTATCCGGTGTCAAGTGGAGTGCCCCAGGGGTCGGTCCTAGGGCCAGTTTTGTTCAATATCTTCATAAATGATCTGGAGGATGGTGTGGATTGCACTCTCAGCAAATTTGCGGATGATACTAAACTGGGAGGAGTGGTAGATTCGCAGGAGGACAGGGATAGGATACAGAGGGACCTAGACAAATTGGAGGATTGGGCCAAAAGAAATCTGATGAGGTTCAGTAAGGATAAGTACAGGGTCCTGCACTTAGGACAGAAGAACCCAATGCACAGCTACAGACTAGGGACCGAATGGCTAGGCAGCAGTTCTGCAGAAAAGGACCTAGGGGTGACAGTGGACGAGAAGCTGGATATGAGTCAGCAGTGTGCCCTTGTTGCCAAGAAGGCCAATGGCATTTTGGGATGTATAATTAGGGGCATAGCGAGCAGATCGAGGGACGTGTTCGACATTGGTGAGGCCTCATCTGGAGTACTGTGTCCAGTTTTGGGCCCCACACTACAAGAAGGATGTGGATAAATTGGAGAGAGTCCAGCGAAGGGCAACAAAAATGATTAGGGGTCTGGAACACATGACTTATGAGGAGGGGCTGAGGGAACTGGGATTGTTTAGTCTGTAGAAGAGAAGAATGAGGGGGGATTTGACAGCTGCTTTCAACTACCTGAGAGGTGGTTCCAGAGAGGATGGTTCTAGACTATTCTCAATGGTAGAAGAGGACAGAACAAGGAGTAATGGTCTCAAGTTGCAGTGGGGGAGGTTTAGGTTGGATATTAGGAAAAACTTTTTCACTAGGAGGGTGGTGAAACACTGGAATGCGTTGCCTAGGGAGGTGGTAGAGTCTCCTTCCTTAGAAGTTTTTAAGGTCAGGCTTGACAAAGCCCTGGCTGGGATGATTTAATTGGGGATTGGTCCTGCTTTGAGCAGGGGGTTGGACTAGTTGACCTCCTGAGGTCCCTTCCAACCCTGATATTCTATGATTCTATGATTCTATGAAGCTGGCTAATGCAACCCACAAAGGGCTTGATCCACAGCTCATTCAAATCAGTAGAGTCCCATAGATTTCAGTGGACTCTGGATATGGTTCAAAATGGACAGGAAGACTGGAGACAGAGCGCCTAGGATATGTGCTCATCTGTACATTTCCGAGGCATCCTGGCTTCCATGGAGTTTTGGCCAGAGTTTTAAAGCTGATCCTACATAGCTGAAATCCCAGAAGAGTGTGGCAACTGTTCCATATTTGTTTCCCCTTTGGGATAAATTCCCCCTCAGGCATAGCTGCAGTTATAAAACCCTTGTAGCCAAAGGGGTGAAGCAGATCCAGTATCTACTGGATGTGCAATAGATTAAGAATGATTACTGGTTTATGTAGGTTTGTTAGATCATGTTAAATTAAGATTTTATCTTTTAATTATGAACTGCACTCTATCTACTGTGCCTCTTACTCTGGGCTGACATGAAGAGGGTAAATTGTTCTCTTTGGCAGGGTACTATGTGTGGTTACAGTCCTGCTGCCAGCAGTCACTGACTATAATGATCATTTTTTGTACTTTTTCATCTGGTTCTAAACTAGAAAACGTATGAAGCATGTGTTTGAACAACTGAGAAGCTGGCCACAAAAGAAAAAAACAAAACAAAACAAACCCTAGGTTTTAAACTGGACCAGCTCTAGGCACCAGCAAAGCAAACATAAGCTTGGGGAGGCACAATTCCAGGGGCGGCCACCCCTGCGCTCTCGGAGCTTGAGGCAGCAAAAAACCTAAAGCCGCCCCTGGTTTTAAATAGTTCCCATTTTTAACTTTTCTTGCTGGACCTCCAATGCCAGTTTAGTGACACAGCCCATTAAAGTAAATCAACTATTATGAATAAAAAGAAAATAATCAAGAATTGTGAAGTTCCTAAACTAATTTAAAATGATTCAGAAAGTGTGGATAATGCAATAAACATAAAATGAGAAGACATTTCTACTTTAACCAGAGGGGTGCTAACCAGTATTTAACATGTTACTAATTTTGGAACAAATGTATAAACTCAGCATATGAGGAAAAATATGCCCCTTTTTTTGTGCATGGAAACATTCTTTAGAATTTTACTTAGATTTATATGTACCCTACATATAAACAGAATATAACAAACATGAGTAACCTTTTGTTTCTTTGGGAAGATGTGCATTGCAAAAGATGGTCATGCCCACACAATGCATTTTACTGCCTTGATCCAAAGCCCACTGGAGTCAATGGGAGTCTTTCCTTGACTTCAGTAGGCTTTAGATCAGGTCCTGTGACCATGGTGATATGTCATTAATGTATGTGACACTTTTCATCCATCCATTTTCAACTGAAATAAGCTGTTACTTTGGGCGAGGTTCTGCCCTTAGATTTGTGCACATGGTCCCCATTTAGTTAATTAATTATGAAGATCATGGTAGGAAAACAATCTTCAGAATAAGATGTGTTCATTTAAGCAGAATGTATATTGAAGTTTGAATGGCTGGTAAATGTTCATAGCACCAAATTATCTGAAACATAAGGAAAAGGAAGAAAAAAACACTCAAGTCTTGTAGTGGTAAGATTAAAAATACACCCTCAGTGAATTAAAAGGAGAAAAATAAGTAACAGGCAAGTGTCTAACTTGAATAGTAGTTAAATATATATAACACATTTCTCTAGAGAGGCTACTAAGCTAAGAGTGGTTCATTTCCTTTGATAGTGAAGGAGCAGAGATACAAAGCTGACAAACCAGGTTGGAGAATGCAGCTTCTAAAAAGTGACTGCAACAGATGCTCTGCTTCCAAAGGTGGCTTATCTATCTAGGTGGCTCTCTAGTTAATGACTTAATTCTCTCTACTTAAAGTGCAGGTCTCCAAAGTATTTACAATGAAATGGATATCTTCCCTGACTTCTTCCTTCGAGTAATTAAAAAAAGATGTAAAAAATTTGGAAGGCAGAGTGAGAAAAGTCATTGAGTCTCAATTCACTTGACAGACAGGTTCACTGAGATAAATGATTCTCCCTGACCTGTCTTTGCCTAAGGCTTTTCCCACACACACTCTCACCCCATTTCCCCCCCTCATTTCAATTTCAAGGACATCTGTTAGATGTGAATTTCAAGGTAGCACATTCTGCCCACTGTGAGTGGTGGCCACAGTGCTCCTTTCTCATCATTTCGCTTTCAAATTTGCTTAGCAATTTAGACAGCAATTCAAAGTATTAGCTGATTATTTTAAAATATATCTTTGGGCTGAGCACTAAAAATGCAATTTGTCTAGGTTTGTCTAGGTTAACAAATAATTGTTAATGTTCTCTTATTTAGTACCTTACTCCACTGAGGAAAACGGGACTACTCAAAGTGTAAGGTACTAGTTAAGGGTTAAAAATCTGGCTTTAAGTATACAGTATATGTCTGAGTTCTAACAGAAGCCTTAAGGTTCTACATTCACTTTTCAAATACTAGCAACAGAGAAGTTATTCTAATTCACAGTTTAGGCAACTAGAGTGGGAGGTTTATTCAATCTGCAAAAGTCTTTGTCAGTGTAATCCAGCTGTGTAATGCATAACAGTAGAATACTGTCCATACTGATTCTAATCTTCATTTCTTCACCTTATTCTGTCATTTCAAGTTTATTCGTACACTCCATGTTTTCACTGTGATTTATTTTCTCTTTTAATGGCTTGCAGGTTTCTTCCAGATCCCAACATTACTAACTTCATGTCTATATAAAATATTAAACTTTATAATTGCTTTTCCATTGTTTCCAGCAACCCCATTTTAGAACTAGTGCTGGTGGAGTACTTTGGGCCACATCCTTAGCTGCTATAGGTTGTCATAGCTCCATTGATTTTAACAGAGCTACTTTGGTGTATGTCAGCTGAGGATCTGGCCTTTCAGCTCTAAAACATCCATTTCGTGGCATCACTGTCCACATTCTTTAGTACGCAAAAGCTATATAGGCTAATGGATTCTGGGTACAGTTACAATCTGTGCCACAATTACCCAGACTTCTTGAGCAACATTCTGTCGTTAGCTAGTTCCCGTGGTTCTGCAGAAACAATTTAAAATAATGTTTAGAAGTTCAGATTCAAATATGTTAGATGTGTCTAAATCACTTCAGGACTTCAAACAAATGCATTTTGATATTGCCTAAAAGGAAGTGAAAAGATGAGAAAAAGTGAAATGAGTCCTTTTGCTGACAATCTACTTAAGAAGAAGGAAAAACTTTGTAAATAGTATATTAATTTGGACAGTAATAGAGCATTTTTTCCCGTACCTTTTTTTTAAAAAAAGGTTAATTTAGGGGCAGTCTTGAATGAGCACTTCTAATTAGGAATTCTGTCTGTGTCCACGTGGCGATAAGTGGCAGGTTGTTCAATGTGAATAGTAACTTTGCCTTAATAATGAAAACGAACATTAGCAGAAATAGGGAAATCTCTGGGCTGCAACAAAAGTACTCATTCCTAATCTGCGTTTTTCTTGTCTATAAAATACACCCACAGATTGGAAAGCTTTCATAAAGTGAAATCTGGGAGACATCAGTAACACGCTTTAGTTGCAAAATGCACTGCAGAGTGAATGTCATATGTAGCATTAGCAGTTATCCAAATCTATTAAACCTGGTCATAATCTGCATGAGGATGCCAGAGCTATCAGGCAACAGTATTTCACTAGGACTACATATGAAATCTGTCATATTACTCTGCTTCTGCCCTCTGTTCACTGTCCACAACAAACCTGGTGTACACAAATTACATAGGTGAGTTAGCACATATCTCTCAGTTCTCTACAGAGCTTCATAGCACACTTCCACGAATGTAAACAGTGTAAAAGAATTGCTCTTAAATAATAAGCAAGACTGTTTTTAGAATGCACCCAAAGCATATTGGAAGTTTGGGGCTCTTTATTTTAATTGTTTTCTCATTGTTTTCATTTGCTCTCCTTTAAAGAGTGCCAGGGCTGTTTAAGTGTTAGCACATTATTAAAAGAAATCAGAAAATAATAATCTTTGATATGATCTGTATGTAACCAACATGGGCACAGAACTTTTAGTACTTTGTTACTAGAAGATAATATCCCCAGTGCAATGTGCTAATGCATTTTGGATTAACATTAATGGAGCTCCAGTGTACTTATCTATGTTTTAAATAATTTATATTAATTCACACTTAGTCCTAAACAATGAAAATACCCAATGTTACTCTAAAGATGCACATCAGCTGTTCGCTAGAGCGCTAGGAATCCAAGGTCTTCTGGGTCATGTGGATACTGAGCCACCAGCTCTGTTACGTAAGTACAGAAAGTCAGTGCAAGGTCCTCCCACCACCTAAGCCCTGCAGTGGGGAGTAGGTGGAGGAGATAGGTAGGAGGCATAGGGTGTTCCCTATGCCTCTTGTACACTAGGGCAGTGGGGCTTTGCACTGGTTCATTATAACTTTTCACAGAAGAAAATGTTTGGGACAGGAAATATGTCAGAGGTAAAGATGATGGCTACCCTTCCAGCCCAGAGTATGGTATAACAGCTGCTGAAGGGATGAATGGGTGAATTTCATCTTCCCTACATAATTCTCCACGCAAATCTCATCTCCTTAAAGTTTGAATAGAAAGAGTTGAATTTTGCTCCTGGTTCACATATTTGTGGAAAGGCTTCGCAAATTTAAAATGTTACCTGAATCTTCTCCCACTAGCTTCCTCTCCTTGAAGTTCATATTTCTCATCCTCATCATCAGGGCTCCTCTCCTGCACTTATTTCATCATCATTCCCTCCACTCTGATAAAGCCTCCTGCACAGCTACACTATTTATTAAGTTCCTTCTCCCACCCTCAGCTTCAGGCCTATTATTTATTTAAATAACTTTAGGAGCTAAAATGTGCACGTCTTTAATTTGCAGGTCCTCTAGCTCTGCTTCTGCTGCTCCTATGAGATTCTGCTGGGGAAGTCTCTGCTGCCACAAGTTTGGACACACTCCAGGAAGGTCCTACTGTTTTTTCACCAGGACATGTGGCCGGGCCAACCCTGTGGTTTGGTGTTCCAACAGGATTGTGTCATAGAGGCTGCCCTACTGACACTTGCAGCTCCTTAATAGTGTCTGCTCCTGGGGCATTGCCAGGAGTTCCAGCTCTTTATCCTCTAGCCTTTCCCCTACGGATGGGGAAAGGAGAGTCTGCTGTGGCCTGGTCCCCTGGATGATAAGAGCCCACTATTGTCCATGTCTAGGGGGAGGGGAAGCAATTGTGAGAGCAGCTGGTCCTCACTCCTGCTCCCAACTGCTCTCATGGAGGTGTTGCTCCAGGGAGCTGACCCATCCATTTAGTTTAGACCAGGTCCCTTGAACTCTGTCCCCTTCCTAGCCTATCAAGTGATCCCATACTCTTCAAGCTGATCTCTTCTCTCAAATGTGCTTATTCCACCAAGCCTGTTAGTGCCAATCTACAAATCAAATTAGTGTTTTATATGTCATTATTTTGCAACCCTTTGGGGAGTGAGGAAGGGAGGGAAACCTGGCATGTTTATGCCAGTGGTGAATCAGTCACTGGAGTGTGTACACTTATGCCTGTTGTAAGGCGGGCTCATCTTGCAGGGATGTGGGAGAAGGAGTCGTCTTTATGTTTTGTTTTCTTCAGTGCTGAACTGCCATTGCTTAATTAGTAATGAGTATGAGCCAAATCCTCCTTTCCTTATTTGGGCAAAACTCATAGTCAGGAAAGAGAGTTCTGCCTGAGAAAAGACTTCAGGATTCTGACCTGTGTTAAGCATTGTGTGTGAGCATGTGTATGAGGGAGAGAATACAAAATGCCTTTTTAAAATTCATCATCAGAGTGATATGTCATGCCCAGTTGCCTTCATCAAAGGAACATAATCAGTACACACACATCTCTGAATAAATACTGGGTATAATGAACTTTTTTTTCTGCATGTTAGTGAGAGCCTTCATTTTCCTGGTATATTAACTGTCAGGCTAAGTATGATTCAACACTTCATTTCCATTTAATGATGTACATTTTAATGTATTGTACAATAGGTAATCAAGCTATGCAGAGCAGAAAGACACTGTGAATGTGAATGCTCACTTGTGTAATTCCAACACTGGAAAAAAAAAAGAGAAGCTATAGTATAGTACTGTAATGCTGAATATACTTTTTTCAGATCAAATATTGATATTTTAGTGTAGTGAATAATTATTGTTTTAAGATCAATACACAGTGAGATCCACCCTGAACCTCTTTTTCCATCATGCATAGTAAGGAAATCTATTGAAAACAGCCATCCAAATGTAGCTTCCTGTTGCATGGTTTTGCACATCGCAAGGTTTACCAGGAGGCATAAATCATAGATCAGTTGTGACACTAGATACGAAACTGAAAAAGTTATTTATTTATCTATCTATAATTAAATACAAGAAGTCAATTTGTTGACCGTGCTACTTTGGTTTGTTTATAGGCCTCCAAAATTTCTTCAATAAAACGTTATTTTTACTGATTTAAAACACATTGAATACTTTCCAAATATCAATTAAATACATTTAAAATAAATAGTAAAAAAATCAACTTCTGAAGGTCAATGTTGTATTTTAAATGAAGCATCTGACAAATTGGTCAACTCACTGTTTTCAGTAAACCGTATAATTGTACTGCAGAGAAAAAAAATTGTTGTAATCACCTGAAGTAGTTAATTCTGTGTAAAGTTGAACCCTTACATACGGTTGGAACCCACAGATAATTAATTCACAGAAATCCACGTACTTAAACCTAAACTAATAATGAAATAAAATAAGAATTTCATTTTAACATAAAATGGTTATTAATTTGTAGAACTAAACATTACGAGTTCAGTCAAATAATATTTTTCTGTTTAAACTTGATTAAAGTCTATTAAAGTCTTAATTAACCTGAATTAAATGAAATGTATGGTGTTTTATGGTAATACAAAGTTTAAATAAACGTTGACAGATGAATTCAAACAATTATGAAGTTTAGTTTCACAAGTTTTCTGGCAAAGTGGAGATACACAGAGAGTGCACAATGCACATTTCTTCAGTTATAGCTGAATGGCTAAACTATAATACTTGAACATTTGCATAGATGTAATTTGTTTCCAACATATCTTGTTGTCTGATCATATCCGATGTCACAATTGAAAATATGTACTTGTTTAAGATAGGAACCTGTCCTGGGTAATATTTGTCTAACTGGAGAGGGTGCCATGAAACTCAAGCAGTCTTGTCAATGAGTAGAACTGGATGGAAAAAGTTGTGGGTTTGGTTGCGTTTTGGGGGGGGAGAGGGGTTTCATGGGAAAAACTTGGCTTTTCAGCTGAAGTTCAAAATTTTAATTTGGAAATTCTGGTACGGTTGCTAAAAGAAGATGTAGTTCAGGTGCCTCATCTCCTCATTCTCCTCTATGCGCAAGGTTCCTTGGCTGGACGAGAGTTTCCATGATGTACCATCATCTCCTCTCTTACCAAGCCACTGCAGTGCTTCATGAGTCCCAAGGTTGCAGTGTACAATGGGAGATAGAGTCCAGTCAGGGAACCTTGCCCATATAAACAATGAGGAGTCCGGTGGCACCTTAAAGACTAACAGATTTATTTGGGCATAAGCTTGCCCATATAGGGGAACTTTTGGGATGAGGTACAAAAATGACAAAACCCCTGTGGCGCTGTTGCCGTATTTCCAAATCAAATTTTGGAGAGCATTGCATGGTTTTTTTTTTCTAACAAACTGTTGAAATTTCTGTAGAAAGCAGATGTTTTGCTAAACAAAAACAAACAAACAAAAAATTGTCAAAAACCTAATTTTCCATAGAAAACAGTGCTATTAACAAAGTTTTATGATTATCCACTGGTGAGCTCTTCCAAGTCAGATTTCTGTTTACTCAGATTCCAAGTAAAGGAGGCAAGGAAAGTGGTTCCACTCTGATTCAATATAAATATTTTATTTACAGTTTATAAGCCCAAATTTTGCGTGTATCTGATTTAGGTGTATGTAATCCGGGGTGGGCAAACTGCAGCCTGTGGGCCAGATCTGGCCCTTCAGGGCTTTGGATCCGGCCCGCGGGATTGCCCCCCCGTGGTGCCGCAGGTCCTGTGCCACTCTCAGAAGTGGCTGGCACCACGTCCCTGTGGCCCGGGGCCGGGGGCAGAGGGCTCCGTGCGTTGCCCTTACCTCCAGGCACTGTCCCCCGCAGCTCCCATTGGCCGGGAACGGGGAACCGCAGTCAATGGGAGCTTCGGGGGAGGTACCTGGAGGCACAACAAGGGCAGTGTGCGGAACTCTGTGCCCCCTCTCCCCCAGGGGCCGCACAGGAAGTGGTGCCCGCCTCTTCCCAGAGCAGCGTGGCATGAGGCTGGAGCAGGCAGGCAGGGAGCCTGCCCTGGCCCCGGTGCGCACCGCTGCCACCCCAGAGCCGCTTTAGGTAAGCGGTGCCGGGCTGGAGCCTGAACCCCTCCTGCATCCTGACCCCCAACTCCGTGCCCTGAGCCCCCTGCCACAACCTGCACCCAACACCCTGCCCTGAGCCCCTTGCTGCACCCCGCACCCCTCCTGCACCCCTCCTCTGCCCCAGTCCCTTGCCTTGAGACCATTCCTTCACACTGCACCACACCCTGCCCTCCCTTCCACACCCCAAACCCCTGCCCTGGCCCTGCATACAATTTCCCCACCCAGATGTGGCCCTCGGCCCAAAAAGTTTGCCCACCCCTGATGTAACCCATGTGCCTAATAGCAAGATATCTCTTTAAGAGACCCATTCTGGGGAGGTAGAAGTGAGTTGTGTCCGGGTCATTGTTGCTAGGCAGATTAAGCACTCCACATCCAGAAACTTCTGGAATTGGGTGTGGTAGTTTTGGGTCTGCTCCAATAGGTTCCCTATTGTACGGTCAGATTCCATAAGGGCAAGAGGTCAGGGGAGCTGTTTTGCAGAAGACCATCTGCCCTGTGTGCACTGGCAGAACCAGAACTGCCCTGTGGGCACTGGCACTGGCACTGGCACTGGCACTGGCACTGGCAGGAGCAGGAGCAGGAGCAGGAGCAGGAGCAGGCTGTTGTCCCTAACTTTGAAGCATTTTGAAGCAGGTTAGTGATATTGTTAACCCTCTAACAGGGAAGCCTGGACAATGCTAATTATAGCAAGGGGAAATTGGGAGGGAAAAAAAACTTCTATTTGAATTATATGCTTTGAATATTGTTTGATTTTACCCAAACTATTCTAGTTCAATTGTCTCAACTAGTCTGTCACCAACTTTTCTTTAAATGTAATAATGGGGAAAGAATCATGTATATTTTGCTATGCTTAGTTTTGTATGTTCTTGTAACACTGTTTTCTTTAAATCCATACACTTAATTGAGTGACTGGTTAATCAGTTAGCTGACTGGCTGGCAGTGATTTCAGCAGTGGAAGAGTCTGCATGGATTCCAGTGGAAGATTCCTACAAGCAAGTGGAAAGAAGATGTTGTTTTAGACTCAAAGACTGTATAAATTTGGTGATCAAAGACTCTAACTGAGACTTAGGTGAACAAAACCTAAGCTTTTGGGAACTTTCAGTTTCTTCTCCCAAAGTTACACGTGCATGTTGCTCATTACACATACTTGCATCATGTAACTAAGGGGTTCTGTTCATTATTTAATCAAGACATCAACTGGTCAAGCTCAAGTTTGGCTTATCAACCAGACTAAACATCTGAGATCAAACAGAAAAAGCCTAATTTACCAATTCTGGGGAAACAAGACTGCCATCTCACACCGATCTGAAGTGGGCTATGACCCTAAGGGTTTATATATACTCTTTCTCCCTTGTTTATCCCATATTACAATTCTTGTGGTTTAGCTGCATAGCTGCTAGCATCCAACTATTAACAAATGTTAACATCTTACAAATTCCACCGTGCTTCAAATTTCCAGCCATAAAGAAGCATGAAAGCTTTTACCTACTTAAACATGGGTTCAGAGCAAGTTGTCAACTAGTCATTCTTAAATGTTATATTCCATGATGTTTAACTTTTTGTTTTGTTCACCCATTTTTACAGTGTTTTTAAATCTACTTATCCCTGTCTTCTTGTTTCTATTGTGGTTTATAACTTGTTGTTCACGTTGTTTAGTCAATCATATTTTATCTAGCAAGCATATATGCGATTTTAAAACAAGGTTATACAGCTATATCAAAAGGTCATGCTGTTAAACATATTTTCACTTAAGCAGCTTAGCTCTTACTTGCTAATAATTATATATGATCTCTTTTTTAGCATTACTTTTTGCACAGCTTTATGGGAGTTCTTTAGCACAGACAAGATAAATGCTTCATCTTAAGGCCTTTGTATGACAACAACAACTGCCCCAATTTGTGCAGGTACACCAGATGGGAAATCTAGGCCACAGTTCATAACATAACATAAAAGGACTATGTCTTAATGTGAATTTCAGGTGCAACATGACTACCAGATCAGGTCAACAGAGCTGTTAGAAATTTGGTACAAAAAGCATATGCATAGCAATGGACTGGGCATGAGGAGGCCTGGGTTAAATTTTCGGTCTGCCATTGGCTTTCTGTGACAAGTCACTGCCCTTCCTGTGCCTCAGTTTCCCCATCTGTAAAATGGAGTAATGATACTGATCTCTTTTTCTAAAACACTTTAAGATCAAAAGATGAAAAGCACCACAAGCATTAGTTTTATTGCATATTTTACTTAAGACATTTTTTTGAAAAAGGTATTTCTTAGTGTACTACAGTACACTTAAAAGGATACTTTCAAAGTAGAGTTTTTGCAAGATGAGCAGTTTATAATGGTTTGAAAATTTCATAACATCTTATATCTTAAGATTTGTGGGAAGACCCAAAAAGATTGCATGGTGGTATACATGGTGAGTTGGGATTGTTTGGCTGTGTACAGTAATGTGGGCCTGGCCTATTTTTGCTCCACATTAATTGCCTGTGCATACACTTTTGTGAACCTCTTCTCATCTAGGAATGTATCTGATCATCCTAGAAGTGACCAACACTGTTAGCATTGTTTTGGCTGGGCTCTAAAGAGATACACACTGTAGTCATTCCCAAATTGGTGAGACTTTTTCTTTAACAGTGCTTACTGCTTCCTGTGATAGGGTGTTTTCCCCATATAGGTGCAGAAAGGGTTAATCTAAGCAGGGAGCAGTGGATGTTGAGTCCTCCAAGCTGTCCAGAGAGGCTGTGTGAGGTGCAGCCAATAGGAGAGAAGCTGCAAGAAGCAGCCAATCAGAGCACAGCAGGCTTATATAAAAGGAGTTGCAGGGCAGAGCTGATATTAGTTGCTGCTGGGAGTTCAAGGAGTGTGGACTGTGTCTCTAGCAGGCTGAGAGAGCTGTATCCCCTTTGGACAGAGCAACTGCTGGCAGGTACTGGGGGAGAAAGAGGGACATTTGTTACAGAGACTGGGTAGTTACATGCCCTGAGGCAAGGGCGAAGAAGGCGCTTGGGCTGTGGAGAAGTGGCGCAGGGAGACTAGCAGCGTGGTAAGAAGCTAAAGAGTTGCAGCAAGAGGCTGCTATTTATAAGGTCTCTGGGCTAGGACCTAGAGTAGTTGGCAGGCTCATGTCCACCCTAACCCACTTTCCACTGGTGAAATGGTATGATTATTGGACTGAAACACTAACCCCTGGAATGGGGGAACACAGATGGTGACACAGCCGGACAGCTGAGTTGTGAAGAGGGTGGTGTGATTCCTGAAGCTGTGAGAGAGGATGCAGAGATGGAGTGTGGATGGGTGCATTGGCCTTGAGCTAATCCCCGAAGCAACTAAAAGGAGGCTCCAGTTTGGTAGTCAGTGGTGCTCCCGTGACCCATCCAATGCTAATTGGAAAGTGCTTTGATAAGTATCCTTTTTCCCCTCCACACATTTCTTCAGCCCCTGCTTGAAATGGGAATTGTTTACTTTATGGATTATTGTCACCTATTAATTTGATATTGTTATAGGGATATCTCTTTCCATGCAGACTAGGCTGTTAGTATTGATATTCCTAAAATTTATTGTTTACATAAACTTATTTTTATTACTAAGTGCTATTGTTTTATAAAGTTCCTGTGTACGTATTTGGAGTCAAAGATGCATAAGTGTTACTGGGCCGTAAAGAAGGTTGGGAGGTACAATACTTCACACTGGACCTATGCAAGGTGGTCTTAAATCTGGAGCTGTCCCTGCCTGTAGGCCGTGGCTATACTTGTCTTCACCCAGTAAAACTTAGCAGAAATGTCAAGTCTGGAGAGACCATCCTTGAGTTTGAGGAAATAGGAGAAAAAGGGGGAAAGCAATCTTCAGAAGCCATGCTGCTCTGGGAGACAGAAGGTGTGTCTCGTCTGCTGGGAGAGACTGGAGGCCTGAGAACTATAGCCTGTGTGGAGGAGAGTTGGAAAGATGGTGGTTTGTTTGTTTTTGTTTTTTTATTTTATTTTAAACCACCTTGTTGGAAGTTCTGCAGCTTGTTCTTTCTGCTCTACTTGGTCTTGTCTGACCCTCTTACTATTTAGACTGGCTTCCTCCTGGTACAACTGCTGCTAAGTGCTGAGGTAGTTTTTACTTCTTGCTCCCCAAGGGTACGTTGTTTCCTCTTCAGTGCCTTTCCAAGTAGTTTTCAGATGTTGTATTGGTATAGCTAGGTTTGGTTGCACAGGCTGCTGTGCCTCCCCTTTGGGTCGAATACTTCCTGCACGCAATGGTGCAATTTTCAGCAATGAAGGGGTGAGTAACCTGTTTGATTTTCAGTCACCCTGCAACAACTTCAGTATCAGACACTAATTTTTTTTTTTGGGTCCACTTGTCTTTTTCCATGACCCTCTCAAGGAGAAGAGAAAACAAACAGTTCTGGGCTGCCTTGTGCTCCCTTTCCCAGTCCTCCAGGGTAGAGAGAATCAACAATATTATTGGAAGTGAAAGGTAAAGACCTTTTAATCCAGTTTCCCAGGTATCTGCAGTGTAATTGCAAAGGCAATTAATGAAGACTTCACTTCAATATGCTGTCTTTAATATTTTGGATAATTGGACACTGGAGTTAATTGCGCCATGAGCTAAAGGGCAAATAGCTCTCCCATTCATATCCTTGTAAATCCAAGGAATCCCAATCAGATTTCAGTAAAGTTACTTTAGGTTTGCAGTACCATAAATAAGAACAGACCTTGGCCCAGTGTCTTTGCCCCAGAAACTTACAGCTGGAATTTAAAAACCTGGGTTAGGCTCTCAAATCCAAATTTAGGAATTTTGGTTGTCCAAGGTGCTAAGTGTGAAGGAGGCCCTTTGGGGCCAGCTGGCAAAGTGTTCGCTGTTCTGTAACAGCAAATCCTAGCAGGTTTGACAAATTCACCATGCCTTGCATACCACTTTCATAGTATTTATCCATAAAGAATATCAAATGCAGTCTTAAGTGAAAGCCAGTTTCACACTGGTTATGAATATCCCCATAAAATGTATGTCCTACTCTGTAAGGATTTGTGTGAATAACATACATACACACACACACAACTCTGTATTTACACACTGACAGGTTTCTGCGAAAGGATGTATGTTCACCTGTTTATCACAGTTGACGTGTGTGTCAAGCATTGCAGCCAACACAATAGAAGCCCTGTTGACATAAGAAGTCAGCAGGGGGTTGGGAAATCAACGGGTAGGCAAGACACAGTGGACTGAATCCACAGGAATTGTCCTGTCTCTGAGAGAGCATGAACATTGGGGATATAAGTAGAAGGCAAGAATACACCCATTTATCCTGCACCTGAGGAAGTAATCTGGAACTTGAAAGTATGTTTATATTCATAAAAATAGGATCCTAACCAGCCTTGCTTGCAAACTCTGCAAGAAGGCGTTAGGTGAGAAAGTTTAGCCTGTTAAATTGCTAAAAATCATACGTATGGTTTTGTTTTATATGTAACTCTTCTTTTTCCATTTTCCTTATTCTCTCAAATCTAAACCTTTGATAATCAACTTGGCTGTTTTTCACTATAAATATATCTACTGCGGTGATAAGATAGAGGAGCTGATCCTCACTTGAGTCAAACAAGCTGCTGTGTACACTCGCCCCTTTGGAATAGCCAACCTGGTATTCCAGAGAGTAGCCAGTATCAGGAGCTGGATATCACCGGCAAATGCTTCAAAAGGGCTTGGAGACTGGGGTGCACCTATTGTTAACCTGCAAAGTGAGGGCTAATGTTACCCTGAAGAGATTGTTAGGGTAGCTAACAGACTGGTGGTGTCAGGGCACTGACACCCAGTTAATCACAAACATTTCTCCCTTTGCTGGAGGCAGGGGGGTAACAAGGTAATTCATAGTCTTGTTCCTCCTCCTCCTCAGGAAGCATCATACTGAGCACCTGAAACTCCCAGTGCCTTTAGTGGGAAGTCAAATGTTAATGGTTGCTCCTTTTGGCGAGAGCAGTTAGCCAATATTTGGTGTCTTGAAGGTTGTTCATCATCAATTTTTCCTCTCATTATAAAGTTGCATTTCTTCAGTGCAATCTTCCGTATTTACAAAGAATAAAAGCAAAGTCCCTTTTCCCAGAGCACAGTAGGAACAAACATAGTAGGAGGCAGTTTCCTTGCTCACAATTTCAAGCCTACTTTTCCAGGCGGCACTCTGCCCCAAAAGAAGCTCTTTCTCAAGGCATCATTACCAGTGCTTCTCTCTGTCTCCTGGCTTTCCTGCTAGATTTTTGCTTCTGAGGCACACAATCAATGCCTCATCCCCTGTATTTATAATTGGTTAAGAGGGAAAAACTTATTCTCCTTGAGTTAATTCTTGCTCAGGCCTTCCATGTGGTCCTTGCTTTGGGCTGACTTCTTTTGTTTCAGCTGTTTTACTCCATAAAGGAGCTTAATTGCTTCTTCAATTTAGCCAGAAAATGAAAGGTAACTAACACACCGGACAGCTTCAGCGAGGTCTGTCATTGCCCAGAGATCAGACCCTTGCTCGCAGTCATCAACACTCTTCAGTAGAACAATATTTATAAGACACTGATGGGATCATATTGTCATAATTCTTATTTTTGTTTCCCCCACTTTACATTGCAGAGTATAGCTGTAACATATACTTTTCCTGCCTTCTGGCTTTCTGCTTCCTTTTCTTTACATGTCTATGAACTTTGGTAGATGTCTTAGCACAGACTCTCTTACCCCATATTGACTGGGTTACAGAGATGGATGGTTTACATGGGGGTTTTCAAACTGGGGGTTGTGACACCTTGGGATTGTGATGCCCCATTAATAACCTCACATGCTGTCAGCCTCCAGCCCCAAACCCTGCTTTGCATCTAGCATTTATAATAAATACAAATTAAAAAAATATTTTATAAAGGGAGTTATTCTCAGAGGCTTGCTGTGTGAAAGGGGTCACCAATAAAAAAAAGTTTGAGAAGCACTGGTTTATGCCATTTAAGGGTATAAAAAATTAGACACAAGTGGTAGGAAATACGTACATGAATAGCTGAAGCTGCATCTTTTTTTTCCCAGTTCTTTAACTTTTTATGTGTGGGCAATTCATAGGCCAGTGGAGAATGGTAAACAAACATTAGAAAAGCTGGAGTCATATTCTACGGACTTCCACTCACTGCACATTGCTCTTTCCTCCCTCATCAATTTGAGATGATCACTAAGAAAATTGGAGCTCTTGACACCTGTTTTAAACAGGTAATATCACAAACAGGTTCCTGCACATCATTCTAAAACAAAACTAATTTAATGTTGTGTTAACGGTGGCAGTGGATATAAAGATAACCATGAACATTTTTTGGCAGTATTGTTATATAGTGTGTGCCTTGTAAAGGGAACAACAGAAGAAGCTGATGTTGATCATTAGACAAGTTTCCAGTGGACACTTGTACAAAAAGTGACATCTAATAAAATGACAAGGAGTACTTGTGGCACCTTAGAGACTAACAAATTTATTTGAGCATAAGCTTTCGTGAGCTACAGCTCACTTCATTGGATGCATGCAGTGGAAAATACAGTGGGGATATTTTTATATACACCAAGAACATGAAACAATGGGTGTTACCATACACACTGTCACGAGAGTGATCAGGTAAAGTGAGCTATTACCAGCGGGGGGGGGGGAATCTTTTGTAGTGATGATCAAGGTGGACCATTTCCAGCAGTTGACAAGAACATGTGAGGAACTCTGTGTGTGGGAGGTGGGGGGGGCGGGAAATGACCCATCCACTCGATTTCCTCATGTTTATTCCCCCCCCTTTCCCCACCCCCTGTTTCTCAGATGTTCTTGTCAACTGCTGGAAATGGCCCACCTTGATCATCACTACAAAAGGGTTTTTTTCTCTCCTGCTCACAAAAGCTTATGCTCAAATAAATGTGTTCGTCTCTAAGGTGCCACAAGTACTCCTTTTTCTTTTTGAGGATACAGACTAACATGGTTGCTACTCTGAAATCTAGTAACATATCTTGCAAAAACAATGGAATAAGGCAGGTAACTGAAATACCATATAATGTTGATTGCCACTTTAAATGATGCAGGAAGCAAGGATCTGTCAAAGAAAGGTACGCAGGGAGCTGAAGATCAGCTCCTGTAGAATGGGGTTATCTGAGAGCATCCTCCTTCTTTAATAATAAAAAAAAAAAAAGCAATGATGCTGATGAATTGACCTGGAAGAAGCATTTGACAAGGTGAAACAGCTGGATAACACAGTTACAAAGCATCTGAAAGCACATCCAGCAGCCTTTAGGTGCTCAAGGAAACATTTAGAAAGATATAACTGGATGTGTCAAGTCCCTATGCAGTCCAGTGACTCTGACTGCACCGTCACTACCCTCACAACATCTATGCTACTGCCACTGACAACTTGTTCTGAAAGTTCTGCTTTCTTAGCAGTTAGTACTATTGCTAGCGCAGATGGCTTGGGGGGGGGGGGGGGGGAGTGAATCCAGCACAGGCCCAGAATTGGGAAACTAGAACTGGAAAAGAATTGAGATTACCTTGTAATTCTCCCTGCCAGTCTATTCAAGTGTTTTGCCCACTCTCCTTTAAAATCTCCTGCAACACTGCATTATTCTACAAATAATGCTGTATGTTTATGAAGCTCTTCTCCTTCCCCCATGTGTATGTGTATTTGGGGCAGGGCAGGGGTAAAACCCTCTTTAAAGTCCTGCCGAAATGCTGGCTGCAGACGGCTCTCTGGTCAAAAGGCCAGGAAGAGAGACATGGGTATGCAGCAAGGAGCTCAGCTGTAAGCCATATTGGGGGTTAGCTCAGAGTAACAAGCTGGGCCGAGTGGGAACAGCTGGGCTAAAGACTGGGAGGGCTATAAAAGCCCTGGGAAAACCTCAGTGAGGGGGTGGCTGGGGAGGAGACAGGAGGGCTGTTTCTCTGTCTCCTGGCCCTTGAGATTCCTTCCAGTAGGCAAGAAGACCCTGGGAGGGGTCTGTGGTGTGATTGTTGTTGTGGGAATTGGGATTGCACAAGAACGCTGTAAATAAAGACACAAAGGTGAAACCACCACCTTCTTCAGTGGGACTCTTTATTATACCAGCGTAAACACAGGGTGCAGGCACAAAAGTGGGAGTACCGGTGTAGACCCTGTGACAGTATTAAAATTAAGCTAGCTAACTAGAATATATTCCTCAATTCAGAATCACTAACTCCAAAATCCTTAATACAAATGTTAACTAATTTTTTCTCCGTTAACATAAACAGTTAAATCTAGAAGAGGTTAGCGAATAGATCCATCAGCCATTTAGGTGCGACTTAGTTTGTATTCTATTTCAGAGCGTACCTTCACCCAAGATTCAGCCCAATGGTCAACAAATACAGTGCTTCTTTCAAGACTAATAGCTCATTCATTTCAGAGAGAATAACCACTTCTGCAGTTAACTAGGCACTTCTGAAATTTAAAGTACTGTAGTCTTAACTCCATTTTGATGACCTAAAATTTGAACAAAACACAGGCTGTTTATTTGCAGGTCTCTTTTGATCAAAAGAGTCACTGTTTAGCCCTCAAGGCTGGTCACTTTATAATCTACATTCACAATTCAGTCTTTTTTTTTTTCTTTTCAAAATGCCTAAATTTGTAATGACATCTTTTCAGCAATGTAAATGATTGTTTAAAACAGGATTACTGTGGTACTTTCAGAAAATTCATAACAAAGAATGTTAACATTGCAAAGTTAACCACTCAGAAATTAGAAAAAGCCACACTTAAGGCCCCCTTATGCTTATGCATTATGATAGTCTTTAGTTTCAATAGTGCACTCAGCTGTGACTAAAGAATTTAGTTTCCAAATTCTAACACGCCTATACTTAGCAAATGATTTTCTGAGTCTTAATTTTTTTCATATTTGGGTGGATATTCACAGACCAGCAAAAGGCAATTTCATGACATCACCATGATTTCCTTCCCCATCTCCCCACCAAATTTGAAGTCCTTGCTACAGTGAATGGGGGTGCTTCTAAACAAAGCAGTTTACCAAATTGTGTGGGTTTTGTTTTGTGGGGTTGTTGTTTTGCCAATGTTATTCTTTCAAAATTAAAAAATAATTCCTCCTAACCTCATTCTTGGAAATGACTAAACTTTATTTTTGCTGAAACTTTAAAAAAAATAAATCCGCCTGAAGCAAACACCTGCCATGGAACATGTAAAGCCCAAATAGTCCATTTGGCAATATTATGAGCAATTGAAAACCAAGAATCCTAATGGAAAGTATTAGGTAACCTTAACTACAGACAGTGCTGTCAGCTCTGCCTATAGTACAATGAAAAATAGCAAAAACAAAAAATCATTTGGTAAGAGCCACAAAATAGATCTCTTCAAATTAGGCTATGCTTTTAAGAGGATTTTATTTTTGAAAACATTAATCTGTTTTTCCCCCTGAGCCTGATCCAAAGTTGATTTACTGTGAATTTATTGGAATAGTTCCATTGACGTCTTTGGATCTAGCCCCAAATGCATAAACAACATTTTGTTATAATAATAGAAGAAGCCTAGGGTAAAATCCTAGTCCCATTGAAGTCCATGAGAGATCTTCCATTTACCTTAATGGACCCAGCGTTTCAGCCTAATGTCTTTTTAGAGAAAGTGTGTATATATAGAGAAAGAAGCTTATAGTTAATACTACTTTTAACATGTGCTGAACCTGTATGACGGTAATAAGCACATGTACTAGGAACAGCATATTCTGTTTCCATCACTGCTTAGTTATTGACAGAGGCAGATTAAGAGTTATTGGGGTTCAGGGACACATAGAACATTTGGGCCCCCACAACCTGGGGCCCAGGGATGCTGGAATTGGGGGGGGGGGGAGGGGGCTCGCCTACCCACTTCTTAACATGGGCATAATAGCCTTGGGATAATAAGGTTATCTGCTCACCCACCACAAAGTGCGGCCCCTGCTGGCAGTGCCAGCCTCTTCACAGTGGGGGGCTGAGAAGGGCCTTAGCCTCCACTTGCAATGGGGCCCTGCCCCCTGCTTCTCTTCTTGCCCCCAAGGCCCCACCTCCTGGCCTGCCCAAAGCTGGAGATGAGCAGTTTTAAAATCCACCCAGGGAGCCTGGGCTGCTCCAGGGAGACCCAGACCCTCCACCTGGCCTGATGGCACACCCTGGGGGTAGAGTTGCCAGGTGTCTGGTTTTCAACTGGAAAGCCAAGTCGAAAAGGGATCCTGGCAGCTCTGGTCAGCACTTTTGACAGGGTCATTAAAAGTCCAGTTGGTGCTGCAGCGGGGCTAAGGCAGGGTCCCTGCCAGCTCTGGCTCTGCGCAGCTTCCAGAAGTGAGTGGCATGTCCCTGCGGCCCCTTGACGGAGGGGTGATCAAGGAAGCTCTGCACACTGCCCCCAGCGCCAGCTCCGCAGCTCCTGTTGGCTGGGAACCACAGCCAACATAGAGGAGCATAGAGCCCCCGGACCCTACTGCATAGGGGCCACAGGGACATACCGGCTGATTCCGGAAGCTGTGCAGAGCCAGGGCAGGCAGGGAGCCTGCCTTAGCCCTGCTGTGCCGCTGCCTGAGATAAGCGCTGCCAAGCTGGAGCCTGCGCCCCAATCCCCCTCCTGAATCCTGAGCCTCTGCCCCAGGTCAGAACCCCCTCCTGAAACATGCACCCCTTCCTGCACCTCAACCCCTGCCCTGAGCCTCCTCATAGACCCTAACCTCCTGCCCCAGCCCTGAGTCCACTCCTGCACCCCAGATCCCTCCCCCTGTCTTGCACCCCAACTCCTTGCCCAGCCCAGAGCCCTCGCCTGCATGTTGAACCCCTCATTTCTAGCTCCACCCTGGAGCCTGCACCCCCTGTCTCAGCCCAGTGAAAGTGAGTGAGGGTGGAGGAGAGTGAGCGATGGGGGGGCTGGGTGGAGTGAGGGGGGGGGCTTGGAGAAGGGGAGAGGCAGGAGTGTTCAGTTTTGTGCTATTAGAAAGTTGGCAACCCTATCTGGGGAGTGGGGACATAAGCTTGGGGCTGCTCTCAGGCCCCCCACTCCCCTCACAGGGGTTGGGCCTTGGGGGGAAGAGGAGGAACAGGAGTGAGGCCACAGTGCATGTGCTGGTAGGCCCCTCGCTTCTACACAGGTTCCAGCACTCCTGTGGGGGCCCCAAAATTGGCCAGTGGGCATGGGCCCCGTGGGTCTATGCGTTAATCTGCCACTGGATATGGAAAAGATTCTACTTCATTTTTTTTCAGAATTATGCTAATTTAATGCAAATAGAAATAGTAAACAGAAAAACTGTATGGTGAGATAGACCATTTATATGGGATTCATCATCCCAGCAAGAAGCTGCAGCTTAACTCTCATTTACAGTGAGATGCAAGGAGTTTAAAATATGTATTTAATCATGAATTTGACTTGCTAGAGATATGGAAAAATCTATAAAGCACAGAGGATATGTGTATTTGTTGACTTGATACATGCATGTGATTTCATTTTTAAGTCTTTTTAGCTTTAACAAAGATAAGTAAACAGCTAGATTTATGAACTCTTTCTAGAAAACATTTTAGCTGTCTAATGATATTCGGCAGCACTACAGCAAAATAGCTTAGCTCCCCAACAAGCTTAAACGGCAAAGGTTTGACAGTATTGTGAAGGTTAATATCCCTCTTTACCTTATGGAGAGGAAAGCTGGATTATCAAAACAAGATCACCTTCTTATGGCTTGCTTCAAAGAGCTTGACACAGGCTAGTATCATCTGAGTGGTATTTATGATGCATATAAATCATTAACTGTGATTGCCAAGAGGAAAAGGCTATGAGCATAAAACCTTGAAATGGCGGCAGCAAAAATCAGTCCAAATCAACACAGCATCTGATTTTGAGCTTTGGTTTGAATTAAAACTAAAATATCAAGCATGTCAGATATTAGTGACATAGTAAAAACATAACTATGAAAGGGTATCATGCTGGGGCAGTGTTCGTAAGCTGGGGGCCTCCAAGCAATGTGGGAGTTTGTAGGCGCCTCTTACGTCTGTGACAACCATTTGGGTAGATTTTTCCACAAATGAAGGACATGGTCTAGAGTAGTGGTGAGCAACCTGTGTTGCATGGAAAGATACAGTGGGGAAAACATAAAGCTAATATTTGTAAATACCACCATCATTTAGGTTGAAGTAAAGGAAGGCACTATGTGCATTTAAAAACAAAATCAGTGAGGGGAGACACAGAATTATGTTGTGAATGGGGTACTGCTTTGGGTCATTCGGACTCCTGTTCTCTGTCATCATAGTGTTGGGGTGAAAACAAACTAAACAGAGCATTTGCCACAGGTGGAACGTGGTTTCCTTTTATTTATTTTTCTTCTAACCTGGTGCTACTGGCTGCCCTCACTATCTGCTTTCAACGACGTCCCTGGCAAATACCTGTCGTCATAAAGAACTTCAGTGAGAGAAGGCGTTTTAAGTTGAAAGTTTGGAAAGTGGAGAGAAGGAAGACTATGAAAGCTATATTTTATAATTTTGTTCATTATTATGTATAGAAATAGTAGAATTATGAATAGATCTGTTTGTGCTCAGGATGTATGTATGTGCCCAAGATTTCAGTTTTGTAAATAATTTGTACAATTAGGTGCAGGAAGTTTTCATGTGCACAAATCCAGCAAGGAAGGTGTTAACAGAATAATCAATAAATATGAAGAAGAAAAAGGCTAGCGACTCAGACACCATTGTGAGTGTATTTAACACTGAAAGTTGTATAATTTAGCCCTTACTACCATTCTGGTCACACAATACCATCTTTTCCTATTGCTCTCCTAAATTCTTAGCAATGCAGAAATTATGTATGTTGTCAAATGTTTTGTACTCTCCGTACACCCTAATGTTCAATAACTTTTGTTTTTGAAACACATTGGAGTGCAAAAGCATTGGTTTTACATAGTACAATAGGATCTTTGCAATTAGTTTCAGTGTTGCCTGTCTGAAAGGTACATAAGAATGAATTTGTAAGCTTTAAAAATATATTTTAATACCACTTACAACTTTGGCTTAACAACATGACTTATATGTTCTAGGGCTCATTCTATGCATTATCTTGGGAAGGCTGTTAGTTTTAGTGGTTGTTTACAAACTGTTAAGCACTGTAGTCAACCAAGGTGGTTATGACATAAACACTGGCCAAAGAGCAACTATACTGGTTTGAACAAGATACTCCTCTGTTCTCTCATTCATGGAAGTACAGTATAATACATTTCTGGAACTACAGTCAATGGACAACATGACAAAAATATTTCAAGTAGGAATTTTTGAAAGGTTTGATTAGTTTCCTAATCATCGAACCATCCTTCCTTAATGAATTAGATTTGTCAGGGGTTCGTCGTCATCAAATGTAGTACATCTAAGGTTGGCACAACTTATACTCAGCTGTGAGCCAGATTTTTTTTTTTTCAGCTAAATACTGGGTAACTGGATAACTCCATCTACCTTCCCCTTCATCAAAAACTCCTGTTCATAACTTTCTGAAAACTTCTGTGGGGCTGAAATTAACATTCTTGGTCTTATCCCCAAAGTGTCTCGTTTTTATTTGATAGATGGATATTTATGGCCATAACCTGTCCAGAACATCTAATTGCCCAATTTATTTTTTTGCTTGGGACTTACCGAACCATCCCATAAAACTGTTTTCCCTGTTTCCTGAGGGAACGTCCAGGAAAAGCAGTTCAAAAAACTGCCTGAATCTCAAAGGCTGATCATATTTTGGGATGCTTTCTGGCTTTGTTAAGGTAGATCAAATGAAACATGTGCCTGGCAGATTTTCATCTAACCATATCAGTCATTATTTAAATTACATGCTTTATTTTTTTTAATTCTCTCTGGAGATAGCTTTAGAGAAGGGAGGACATTTCATAGGATAAAATGGAGGCACCTATTTTTAGTTCTGAAAAAAATCGGATTAGGAGAAACATTCATGAGCTGGAACAGAATTTTATGTAAAGAGCTCAAAGAAGCTGTAATTATTAAAGGATTTATATTTGACCCATATATATGTTTTGAAGAGGTACCAGAAAGAGGCTATTCTTGCCTTTGGAACTATAGTTTCTTGTTATGGAACCATGGATTTAAGTTTCCAAATTGTGTGAATTTTAAGATATTTCTGCTGAGTAACTACATTATGTTTCTACTCTTTCTAGATCATAGAGATGGTACTGTAGTCTCTCATTCTGCATAGGTTTTTCTGGATTTCAGCCTATTTTCGAGATACAAGGTTAAATTAGAAAAATCCTCCACTATACTATATCTAGGCTCAATTTAATGATAACAGACACTATGTAGGTTTCAGAGTAACAGCCGTGTTAGTCTGTATTCGCAAAAAGAAAAGGAGTACTTGTGGCACCTTAGAGACTAACCAATTTATTTGAGCATGAGCTTTCGTGAGCTACAGCTCACTTCATCGGATGCATATCGTGGAAACTGCAGCAGACTTTATATATACACAGAGAATATGAAACAATACCTCCTCCCACCCCACTGTCCTGCTGGTAATAATCCAGTTTACACTATGTAATTACACTATGTAATCATCCAGTTTCAATGGTCCACTAGGGTTTTAAATGTTATTCCATGACTTATAGAAGTATTGTTAAGCAATCTCCCCATAAATATGGTGGGCCTGATTCTGATCTCATTTACAAAGGATAACTACACTGATATCAGGCAAACTATTCCTGAATACCATGGGGAAAATAAGATTATAATCAAGTCTGAGAGATAGGTTGCTTCCAGAATAAGTTTAGAAATGTAATAGAGCTTACAAAATTTAGCTTTTCTACAGTTCCCATAGTTGAAAGTACTTGGACTTCACTGTTGGCCATAGGATTTCACTTGTAATTCCTGCGTCAAACCCATAACGTCCAATTGAGTAAGGTATTGTACAAATGTAACCCACACACCTCCTGGGTGTGGCGTTCTGTCCCATCTAGTGGCACCGAAACTACTTAGTGAGAGAGAGAGTTAATGAGTCTGCTCTACAGCCTGCTCTACAGCTGGCTTCTAGCTCATGCAGTAGAAGCTCATGCACTAAGCTCTCAAGATCCCAGGTTCGATCCTGCCCACTGATGACCAGGGTCTGTCGGCGTTACACAAAGACACCCAAAGACATGGTCCCTGCCTCTAAGAGCTTACGATATACAGAGCTGAGACAGCAATCAGACAAACAAGAAAAATATGAGGTGATGACCTGGTCCGTCTTCCATGTGTTATCTAGCTCTATCGCATGCCTCTTCTTAAATTTAATTTTTCCATTTTTTAAAACAATTATCTATTTCACCTATTTTATTTTTCTACTTTATAAATTACCATATTTTCTTTTTACCCCACTTTGTCACTTCAGGCAAATTACTAAAGTCTTTGTGCCTAAACTTATGAGTTACTAAAATGAATGTGTGACAGAGGACACTAGCCTCTCGTGAATGTCTCCTATCAACCAGGTGTGGTGCTGCAGTCTTTTTTTTCCCCTACTTATGGTACCCTCTGTAAATTTCCAGCCTCACTAGGTGAGTGTTCAGTGACTCAGCCCTCCAGCCAAGTCACACAGTCAATATGGATGAACCCCCTTCTGGTGTAGTTTGTTGGACTTCTGCTATCTGCCCTCACCAGCATCTTCAGCCCTATTTCTGGGCCTTTTAAATACAACCCTTCACTCGGACTTTTAAAGGATCCTTGTTCCCTTCTTGGGGCATAGACCATTTTCCCAGTGGCCAGTGAGGGAACCCAGGGCCACACACTACTCCAGGTCCTAACCCAGGGACCCTATAAAGAGCAGTCATGTACCAGTGCCTTCAGTTTGCTATTGCTATTCTCTGGGTCTAATCCCCATAGCCCCATTCTCTTCGCTCATTACCTTAGTGTTACAGTTGTCAGGTCCTCTTGTTCTCAGGCCCAGTAAATCTGGTCCTGCTCAGCCCCTGCATCTCCCTTTTATCTGAGCTTGCTGGGATCAGATTGGCTGCTTCTGTGCAGCCTCCTGAGGCAGGCCTGGAGGACCCACCTTCACTGCTTCTTCCCTAGGGCAGAGTGCAGTAGGACCACGGGGCCACAAAGGGCCTGGTACACCCAGTTAGAGTGTAATGATTCTGCTACATGCTGCTGGTTCTGCTTCTATGGCAATCTCACTGAAAGTAGGAGTCCTTTCGAATGAATGGGTCAAATTCTCACTTGGTGTAGAGTGGCTAAGCTCTGATTTACATCGGCTGAGGATCTGGCACGATTGTATGTAAAGCATTTTCCTGTCATTGTTAGAAAGTGATATTTAAATGTATAATTTGTTTGTTATTAATGTCCAAGCTATGGGGAGAATTGTTTTCTCAGCGTAAATGTATGTGATACACAGATTAAAGGAAAAGAGTTGCAGCTCAGTCTGTCTGATTAAAGTGGGGTCTGGTTGGTCAGTATGGTTCTACCCAAACTCTGTTCTAAATCTTTTGCACTAAGGTTTCACTTTTACTTCCTGTAGATTTTTTTTTTCTATTGTAGATTTCAGTGTCTCAGTTCACGTCTGGGCCAACAAGCACGAGTTGTGAGGCATACAATGTATAAATGGCCAGACAGGAAGATGGATTCCTTTAGTTCTTTGCCTGAAGGAAAATCTCCAAAGTACATCACCTCATGGTGACCTGCATTAACTCCAAGTCCTTAAGAGCATAATTTTCAGAATAGCTATTTAAGGAGTTATGTATTATCTGTACGTACAGATAATGATTGTGATGAGCCGTGGGGCTAATGGTTCTCTGTAAAGACCACAGATGCCACCCTTTGGCGAACTATAATGCAGATATCCAACCCAGGTTATCGCTGTAAAACTGTGCCCCCATTTGCCCATTCTAGTTGGCACCAAAGGTTCTATGTCTTGAACTGAACATCGGACTTCTTGGTATTTGAGCTCCAATGGAAATCTCAAAGCCCCTCACGCTAATCTTTGTGGCTCATCTTAGCCAACAGATCTATTTTCACAAGAAAAAAAACAGACATTTTGCACACATTAGAATCCTGTCTACCATTTGCCTGATGAAATATTCATGAAACAAGGGTCATGACCTTATATGACTCCACATTCTGGGTAACAAACCATGAACCAATGGCAAAACAATCAGATTGCAGCACAATTAAGCTTGTGCTGAATAGCTAGTTCTTAATACTATATATCCTGTTCCATATTATAGTCTCTTAACTCTCTTTAAAGAGAGGCTAATCTGCAAACCTGCTTATTCATTTTAAGCCCATTTTAAGTATTGATTTGTAACTTCAGAGATGCTAGAATTATCTGAGTAATGTTTCTATCATAATGAATCTACTGTACTTCTACAAAGGATCAGCTATATCATATGGGGAAAACCGATGCTTATGTGAGACAGTTTTAAAAAAAATTAAGGGGTCTTCATTGTGCAAATGTCTGCAGGTCTGGCACACAGGTTCCCTGTTTCCTTACAGCAGTGAGAAACAGAGGATCATGATAGGCTTCTTTCTTTGTATTTTGCTTGAAAAACAGATTTCATAATGACCTGGATGAAATCAAAACTGATTGGGAACTGCTTGTCCTCAAAGTAAGGATCCAACTCTTTTGAGGCCCACTCATCTCTGGCTCTTGATTGACAAGAGTATATTTTATCTTACATTAAAAGGAAAGGCCTGCAAATTTATTTCAGGTTCTACAAAAAGCTACTGTATTAACAATGAAATGTAAATATTTACACCTGAAAACACTTGATTCCCCTCCCCCCCCCCCCCCAATGTAGTACAATAACTGTCATTTTACCTGGTGGAAAATAGTAATGTGCTTCTTAATTCTGATCTTAAAACATTATAAAAATTAGGGCAGAGCTGGAATCAGAATTCAGTTGTGGAATCTGCTGTTGACAATAATAATAAAAGCCCCGAGGGTAGGCAGTTAACATAGTGTACCTATTAGATGCTGAAAATGTAGGTAAATGATCACTGTATGAATTTATTATCTGAAGATGATTGGCTGGTTTGGGACAGAAGATAGTATTACCTTTTTAAAGTCTGTTCTCCAACTTTTTCTAGAGCTGGATGGGAAACAGTTTTTCGATCCCAAAACTGTTTTTTGGAGTTTGAAATTTTGTCACATGATGAGCTGGGACAAATGCCAAATCTCAAAAATATTCAACAGACAAACTGATTTTTTTTAATTGATCAATTCAAATGTTTCATTTAGATACATTTTTGTTCAATATCTTCATTAATGATCTGGCGGATGGTGTGGATTGCACCCTCAGCAAGTTTGCAGATGACACTAAACTAGGAGGAGAGGTGGATACGCTGGAGGGTAGGGATAGGATACGGGGCCCAAGACACATTAGAGGATTGGGTCAAAAGAAATCTGATGAGGTTCAACAAGAACAAGTGCAGAGTCCTGCACTTAGGACAGAAGAATCCCATGCACCGCTACAGATTAGGGACCGAATGGCTAGGCAGCAGTTCTGCAGAAAAGGACCTAGGGGTTACAGTGGACGAGAAGCTGGATATGAGTCAACAGTGTGCCCTTGTTGCCAAGAAGGCCAATGGCATTTTGGGGTGTATAAGTAGGGGCATAGTCAGCAGATTGAGGGACGTGATCGTTCCCCTCTATTCAACACTGGTGAGGCCTCATCTGGAGTGCTGTGTCCAGTTTTGGGCCCCACATTACAAGAAGGATGTGGAAAAATTGGAAAGAGTCCAGCGGAGGGCAACAAAAATGATTAGGGGACTGGAATACATGACTTATGAGGAGAGGCTGAGGGAACTGGGATTGTTTAGTCTGCGGAAGAGAAGAATGAGGGGGGATTTGATAGCTGCTTTCAACTACCTGAAAGGGGGTTCCAAAGAGGATGGATCTAGACTGTTCTCAGTGGTAGCTGATGACAGAACAAGGAGTAATGGTCTCAAGTTGCAGTGGGGGAGGTTTAGGTTGGCTATTAGGACAAACCTTTTCACTAGGAGGGTGGTGAAATGCTGGAATGGGTTACCTAGGGAGGTGGTGGAATCTCCTTCCTTAGAAATTTTTAAGGTCAGGCTTGACAAAGCCCTGGCTGGGATGATTTATTTGGGGATTGGTCCTGCTTTGAGCAGGGGGTTGGACTAGATGACCTCCTGAGGTCCCTTCCAACTCTGATATTCTACGAAAATATTTCATTTCAATTTTTACCTTTTTGCTTTAATCTTTTAAAATCTAATTAGTTTAATTTAGGGGGGAAAGTAATTTTGAATTAGACAACTGTTAATTTCTGTTCAGAAAATTGCTCTACAATTTTTTGTGACAGCTTTGAAACTTGTATCTCAACCTTTTTTTTTTTCTTTTAAAGGCAGGAAATTTATTGAAACTGCCAAAAGTTCCCAACCAGTAAACACATAGGTACATGCTTCACTTTACCTGTGTCAATTGTCCGAGACTACTCACAATGGTAAAACTTAAGTATATTCATAGACTTCAATCCTGCAAAAACTTTAAGTGTCTGATCCTACATAACCAGAGTGAATGGGAATTTGCCATAGTTTCAGTGGATACAGAACTGGGCCTTTATTTTCTGTCACCACATCTAGCTGTGAAGACAACCCTCAAATGTGCTTCTTAAAATCCATGACAATTAGGCATTTGAACATTTACTTTTTAGCAGCTATTTAATGGCATGAGTAGCCCAGGATTGTTGATATGGTACATAAACTTGAGTTACATCCCCATGACTAAAATACCACAATATTGTAATGTTTTTGTGTCATAGCATCATAACACAACAGATATTCCATCCTAAAAGTCACTGTCTGCAGATCAGTGGACATACCCCTTTTCCACCACTCACTATAACTAATTCACTTTGTGTCCCAAGTAACTTTATACAACTGAAAAAAGTCATTACATGGTGCTAGAATTAACATCTAATTTCTTCTGAGACATTTTCTCATGAATGGCTATAAAATGATCCTAGCTGAGATTTTTTTCAAAGGGGCCTAAGGGACCCAGACATCTAAGTCCCATTGGGTTTGAATTGGAGTTTGGTACTTAATTTCCTTAGGCAGCTTTGGAAATCCCACTCTCTGTATCTGCACCCAGACGCCTTTGCAATGAGGAGATCTGCACAACATGGGAAAACTATCCAGAGGATCTCTATGCCGTTATTTTAATGCACAGTGATATTTGTTTTGGATCCATTCCTGCAGGCCCTACTCAAGCAAAAACTCCTACTGGGAGTATTAAGTGGGAACCTTGCCTGCATAAGGATTGCAGGATTGAGCCCTTTATCAGCCAGTGTCTTGAGCTCTTCTCTATGATAAAGTGTCTGAAATATATTTGGAAATTTCTCAGCTCTCATTTTTGTACTCTGTAGCTTGCCGTGCTTCAGATTTGCAATGGGTTTTCCAGGGATGAAGGGGATGCACATAATAGATCAAACAGCAATGACTAAAGAGTTTCTTTTTTGTATATTTGACATAGATTTAAGCTGTTCTAAAACACACACACATGCTGGTCATTGACATTTCCCAACTTATCAAAATTCATGATCTTGTAATTGATACTGCATAGGGTGGCTAACAATTAATTTTGCAGTGCCAAGTAACTACAGCTGTAACCCAGATCAATTGCTCTAACAAGAAAAACAGTTATGGGAAGAAAAACAGTAAATACACTCTCTCCATATGAAGAAAAGGAGTACTTGTGGCACCTTAGAGACTACCCAATTTATTTGAGCATGAGCTTTCGTGAGCTACAGCTCACTTCATCAGATGCATACCGTGGAAACTGCAGCAGACTTTATATATATATATATATATATATATATATATATATATATATACACAGAGAATATGAAACAATACCTCCTCCCACCCCACTGTCCTGCTGGTAATAGCTTATCTAAAGTGATCATCAGGTGGGCCATTTCCAGCACAAATCCAGGTTTTCTCACCCTCCACCCCCCCACACAAATTCACTCTCCTGCTGGTGCTAGCCCATCCAAAGTGACAACTCTTTACATAATCAAGTAGGGCTATTTCCTGCACAAATCCAGGTTTTCTCACATCCCCCCCACCCCCATACACACACAAACTCACTCTCCTGCTGGTAATAGCTCATCTAAACTGACCACTCTCCAAGTTAAACCAGAACATCTTGGGGGGGGGGGGGGTAGGAAAAAACAAGAGGAAACAGGCTACCTTGCATAATGACTTAGCCACTCCCAGTCTCTATTTAAGCCTAAATTAATAGTATCCAATTTGCAAATGAATTCCAATTCAGCAGTTTCTCGCTGGAGTCTGGGGTGGAGGGTGAGAACCTGGATTTGTGCTGGAAATGGCCCACCTGATGATCACTTTAGATAAGCTATTACCAGCAGGACAGTGGGGTGGGAGGAGGTATTGTTTCATATTCTCTGTATATATATATATATATATATATATATATATATATATGTCTGCTGCAGTTTCCACGGTATGCATCTGATGAAGTGAGCTGTAGCTCACGAAAGCTCATGCTCAAATAAATTGGTTAGTCTCTAAGGTGCCACAAGTACTCCTTTTCTTTTTGCGAATACAGACTAACACGGCTGTTACTCTGAAATCTCTCCATATGCAAGTTCTTTATTTAATTATACCTGTTGTGACATGAGTCTCTGGGAGGGATACTTTACATTTTTGGCAAGAGGACATACAAAGTAAAATGGTCTCCTTGATGGTGCTTCAAACATGTCCTGTTGTTGCTGCTAGGCAACCAGATGTTGCCCGTTGGGAAAATATTTAGTAGCTGTTGTAATTGACAGTGTAAACCTAAAAACATCAGGGTGCAAAATAGAAGCCAAGCCACCGAGCTGATAAGTATTCCATTATTTTTTTGTCAATTGCTTGGTCACACTACAGTACCATGTTGGGTTTTGAAACTACCTTATAACTTTAGATTATACCTCATTACATACGAGGATATACAAATGGAAATTGAGGACAATGGAGAGAACAGCCACTTGGAAACAATCTTATTTACTTAACCTCAGCATCTCTCCTAACAGAAGAAGAAGTTTCTGAGGGGAGTGCATCTGGAGTGTGTGCTTGGACCTGGAGAAGGCATCTGAAAGTTTTGCTTGCCAAAAATGTAAAAAATTTTCTTTTTTTTCTATATGTTTGATTTTAATAAAATTAACATTACTAAATTCACCCAGGCCTTTTAATGCCTCTTACTATTAATATTTTAGTCACACTCTGCACTAAAGATTTTTCTAAGCCTTTAAAAAACAAAACAGGTAACACTGACTATTAAGATAATCACATTTGTCCTTTCTGTGCCTTTACACTAATTATCCTCAGTTCACAAAGTACACCCATTGCTCCATCTCTCAGATCCCATTGCAGGAGCTGCAGTTGAAGGCTCCCTGCGTTCCTTTGCACTGTGTTAGGCTCTGTCTACACTACAGAGTTTTGTCGATGCAAGTTAAGCTGACAATCAAAAAACTGTATAATTACATCACTTGTACATGGTCACACTATGCTCCTTCTGTCACCAGAGTTCATCCATATCTGGTGCTGTAGCATTGAGAGAGAGCAGTGCATGGTGGGTAGCTATCCCACTGTGCTACTCGCTACCTTCCACAGATAAGAGGTGTGGGAAGATGGAGTGGATTGCAGTGCATCATGGGTGCGGGCTCAGTGTCCCATGATGAAGTTCTTTCCATCCCAGCGTTCCATGGGCCTCCAATTGTGGTTTACGGCATTTTCCAATTGCCCCTGTTTACTGTGCACCTACCATCTCTGTCTGAAAGGATGGGTCCCACAATACTCTCTACTCTTGTGGTCACCATTATGGACACATCGCTGATTGTCATAGAACTGGAAGGGACCTCGAGAGGTCATCTAGTCCAGTACCCTGCTCTATGGCAGGACTAAGTATTATCTAGACCATCCCTGACAGGTGTTTGTCTAACCTGCTCTTAACAGTCTCCAGTGGTGGAGATTCCACAACCTCCCAAGGCAATTTATTCCAGTGCTTAACCACCCTGACAGGAAGTTTTTTCCTAATGTCCAACCTAAACCTCCCTTGCTGCAATATAGTCCCATTACTTCTTATCCTGTCCTCATTGGTTAAGAATATTTTTTCTCCCTCCCCCTTGTAGCAACCTTTTATGTACTTGAAAACTGTTATCATGTTCCCTCTCAGTCTTCTCTTTTTCAGACTGAACAAAGCAGGTTTTTTTTTCAATCTTATCTCATAGGCCATGGTTTCTAGATCTTTAATAATTTTTGTTTTTCTGGATTTTCTCCAATTTATTCACATCTTTCATGAAATATGGTACCCAGAACAGGACACATTACTCCAGTTGAGACCTAATCAGCACAAAGTAGAGTTGAAGAATTACTTGTTTCTTGCTTACAACATTCCTGTTAATATATCCCAGAATGATGTTTGCTTTTTTTTTTGCAACAGTATTACACTGTTGACTCATATTTAACGTGTGGTCCCCTATGACCCCAGTTCTGTTTCTGCAGTACATCTTCCTAGGCAGTCATTTCCCATTTTGAATGTGTGCAACTGATTAGTCCTTCCTAAGAGTAGTACTTTGTAGGTCAAATTATTTGACTGTGAATCAGAGTTGCCTGACCTGCTGTGTGCCATGGAAAGAAACACCAGATTACTTTTGGCATTCATGGAGCAGCTGAACACGGTGGACATTTGCTTTTGGGCTCATGAAACAAGCACTGCGTGGAGGGCATCATTATGTAGGTCGAGCATGATGAGCAGTGGCTGCAGAACTTTCAGTTGCAGAAAACAACCTTCCTGAAACTGTAGAGAGCTCACCCCAGCACTGTGGTTCAAGGACACCAAATTGAGAGGTGCCTTTTTGGTGGAGCAGTGTGTGGTGATCGCAGTGTGGAAGTTGGCAACTCCAGAATCCTACCACTTGTCATGAATCAGTTTGGAGTCAGGAAGTCGACCGTTGGACCTGCATTAATGTAAGTGTGTAGAGCCATTAATCACATCCTGCTATGAAGGACTGACTCTTGCTAATGTGCGTGAAATAGTGGATGGCTTTGCAGCAATGGGATTTCCTAACTGTGGCGGGGCAATAGATGGCATGCATATTCCAAATTTTGCTCCAGACCATCTTGTGATGGAGTATATCAATGGAAAGGGGTATTTCTCTGTGGTATTGCAGGCACTTGTGGATCACTGTGGGCAGTTCATTGACATCAACTCAGGGTGGCCCAGGAAGGTGCATGACACACACATCTTCGGGAACACTGGCCTGTATAGAAAGCTCGAAGCAGGGACTTTCTTTCCCAACCAGAAGATTACAGTGGGGGATGTTGAAATGCCCATAGTAATCCTGGGAGACCCAGCATACACCTTATTCCCACAGCTCATGAAGCCTTACACAGGAAACCCAGAGAGCAGCAAAGAATGCTTCAACAATAGGCTGAGCAGGTGCAGAATGACCATGGAATGTGCCTCTGGCAGATTAAAAGTGTGCTGGTGCTGCCTTTATGGTAGGGTAGGTGAGGAAAACAGTCCCATGGTCATAGCAGCCTGCTCTGCACTCCATCAGAAGGCTAAGGATGAAAAGTTTCCCCTGGGGAGGAGTGCAGCGGTGGCTCCTGAATTTGAGCAGCCATATACCAGGTCTATTAGAGGGGCATAACGGGGGGCTATTCGAATCAGGGAGGCTTTGAGGCAACATTTTGATAATGAGCCCCAGTAATGTGTTTTTTTTCCTGTATAGCACTCTGCCATGCTTTGTTAACTTGCCTCCTTGCATGAAAATTGTGATTCCTGACCGGGATTTGTAGTCAGCAAACGATCAAAGTGCCACTATGTACTACTACCAGCAGCAACCACCATGTGTAGGAGACAAATAAAAATTCTTTATCTTTTAAAGATGTTGTTGTATTTTATTAAATATCCATTAACAACACACAGAAGGCTTGGTGGGAAGGGCAATAACCGTGTAGGTGCTCATAGCTGTGTGTAAGTCCAACTATCATTTTGGAAGCTGTCCAAGGGGATGGAGTGAACAGGGTACTGAGATCTTCTGGGAAGTTGCAAGGAATGTGTGGGAGGACTTTGGGGAGGGCGTCAAAAGCAGTTCTGTATTGGCGGTGGGGTGGTTGGGGGATGAGCATGCTTGTGTTCTGCCAGGAGCATGATTAGGGACTTCAACATCTGTTTCCTCCTCCTTCACTTTTATCATCCACTCCTGGCCTTTTACAATGTGCTGATCACTCTCCTTTCTGTCCTGCCTTTCCATTTTAAATTTTTCCTTCAGGATCTCTCTCCATTTCCTGCATTCTCTTTTTTCTGGCCTTTGAAGATTTGAGCACCTCTCAGAACATATCTCCCTTGATCGCTTCCTTATCCATTGGAGGTGCTCCACCTGTGTGTAGGGGATCTCCCTGGAGGCCATATCTGCAGAAGCACAAGAAACAATATACAGAAGCATGATTGTTTGTTCATGCACAGCAACAAATTACTGAGGTAAAATACACCTCTTTTAACATACCAGTCACTTTCTAAATGTCCATTGGCAAGCACACATCTTGGCGAACACTCTAAACATGGTGAGTTCAGCCTGGTGGGGGTTGGGTGTTCAAGATGGGGCAAAAGGGACTAGGTGTCTTTTTAAGGAGATCAAAGCAAGTGACTAGAAACAATATTGTAAATTCTGCAACCATTTTCTATAGGCAGGGTTAATTGAAGCCAATATCGCACTCCTGCAGGTAAGCAATGATGCAGGAGTGCATCTCCCGCACACATGTGGCTTCAGACCTGGTCCCTGTGCTGCTTGCCTATGTGCTACTTTGGTCCCTGCACAAGTGATTGCTGACTGGTGCAGCAAAGTTTTCTACAATTGAGGATGGAACAAAACAGTTCTGCCAAGGAACCTTCAGCGGGAGATTGGCAAGTACTGGCAGGAAAGTTTTCTAGAGATCTCTCTGGAGGACTCCTGTGAAACCTTGGTGTGCATTAACACACTGTTCCACTGCACTACTTAGCTGCACAAGGGAAAGTGGAGTACACTCAAACACATCTAGTCTTGTACATTTCACCCATTTCTAGAATATAAAGAGCAAAGGACATATGAACTCTACCTCATATAAGGGAGCAGCATCAATTCAAAAAGCTCACTTACCAGGCTCCCCCCTCCTGCATCATGTGCACCAGAGTCGGACAGCTGGGACTGGCTAGACCCCTCCAGAGTGGGAAAAGAGGACCTGACCCGCAACACCGCTGGACAACCCTGGCGTGTGCTCCACATCATCCTGCAACTTGACCGCCTCGTCCACTACTTCGTCTTCAGGGTTAGATCCACTGTCTGTCTCCAGCCCCAGCAAAGTATCCATGGGGCTCCTGGTGGTGGAGGTGGGGTCATGGCACAGAATGGCAGCCAGCTCCTTATAGAAGCTCTTTGGTCTTCAGGTCTTCGGCACAGCATCAGTTTGCCTCTCTTGCCTTCTGGTATGCCTGCCTCAGCTCCTTTATCTTTGCATGGCAATGCTGCCTATCCTATCCATAGCCCTTATCCAACAAGCCATGAGAAATCTGCCTATAGATATTGAAGTTCCCATGGCCGGAGTGGAGCAGGCACTGCACAGCCTCCTTTCCCCACAGTGCCAACAGATCCAACAACACAATTGTGCTCCAAGTGGGAGATGATTTGCTGCGTGGAGCTGCCGTGGTCAGCTGGGAAGATGTGATGGGAGCTGTCCATGCTGAGCAAACAGGAAGTGGAATTTCAAATATTCCTGGGCCTTTAAAGCGGGAAGGGTGGATGCCTGTGTACTTGGGTGCAGGGCATCGAAGTTTAAATTGCTGACCAGAACAGTCAGGATGGTCATTGTGGGATACTTCCTGGAGGTCATTTACAGTGACAAAACGAATGCCGTATCTACTGTGACAATTTGTCCACGTAACTTTGCCACAAAAAGCTCTTTGCCTCTCATCGAGGTGGTTTTATTTTGTCAGCAAAGCAGGAGAGTTTTGCTGGCCGAAGTAGCATTGTAGTGTGTACGCTCCACTGTTTGGCTGACAAAACTGTGTAGTATAGACAAGGCCTAAATTTACAGAACTAGATACACCTTGTTTGAGAACAACTAAGAATTATTACTGGAACAACAATTGCCAATGACTAAAGGGCTCAATCATGCACCCACTGAAATCAACAGCAAAATGGGTCTCAAGTGAACAAACACGGAGTGTAAAAAAAAAAAAAAAGCAAGGCTATGCATCATAGAACATGCACGGTGCTTTTATGTGACTAAAATAAAATAACACTGTAATAATATGTGGCCTCACTACAGTGCTTTGCTATTAAATCTTAGCTGGGACCAGAGAGAGACAGGCTGTTTTAGTGTGAATTATAGGGTGTGTGATTATCCAGTTTCTTCTTTAGAGATTAAACACATAAACAACTCTGTGTGTAGTGCAGCAAAACCAAACACATTTGCTTTCCTTCTAATGCATCTCAATATGGCTGGAATGAAAGGCATATTGTTCCACCCAAAACTAATCTCCCTTGTCACATCTCACATTGGACCTTCAATCCAGATAAATCAAAGTTGTGCATCACTAGTTTCACAGCTAAACCCCTACTTACGTTGTGTCCTTCAGATTTTTCTCATAGCTAATGTGGCTGCATGTTGCCACAAGGCACGGGTCAGGTCATAACTGAGTTGAGCCCTGGAGCTTGTTCTATTTCTTCTGTACTCCACCCCATCCTTTAAAAGCATGTTAAACAGGAGAAGAGAATGTACACAAAAGAAGCCAGTCAATGGCTTAATTCAGCAGTGACCTCACCCCTAACATCAACTGCACATCATCATAAACAGGACTGACAAGAAACAATAGACCACAGAAAAGCTGTTGTATTGGCTCAGTGCAGACTCCAGATTCCATCAGTGCAGTTATAATCTGCAGCGCTGGGGGAGCTAGTAACATGGGTAGTTGAAAGTACATATTGGACAAAAGCAATGAGATTTTTAGCAGCCCCATTCCACAAGGCATGATGGAAAGAAATAGTCGTGTAGCATTGAAATAAGTACCCTTAAAACATAATTATACTGCTTTCATAAGGAATAGAGTGGCAATTAAGGTAGAAACAAGCATATATGCCCTTGCAGAAATTCCAGTAGGTGCAACAAATGCTAGCTAGTTGATTTAAATGGCCTAGGTTTTCTTTGTGGGTGCTCTGTTTAACCAATATCTAGAGAATATTTGTATTCTCTGGAAACTCGATCATACATTTTCTATTTCTTGTGTGAAAACCGAGAGGCTCAGGGGAAGAAAATCCTGCTCCCACACAATGGTAATATTTAAAGAACTCTATAGCAAAACTAAACTGTGTAGATCATGTCATAGTTTAATAAACATCTGGGTGTTTTTCATCACAATAGTTGCAGCACCTTTACAGTAACTCCTTGCTTAACGTTGTAGTTATGTTCCTGAAAAATGTGACTCTAAGCAAAACGATGTTAAGCAAATCCAATTTCCCCATAAGAATTAATGTAAAGGGGGGGGTAAGGGGGGTTAGGTTCCAGGGAAAATTTTTCACCTGGCAAAAGTTTGTCTGTCTGTGTCTATCTATCATTGGTTTTAAACAAACAATTTAATACTGTACACAACAATGATTGTGAAGCTTGGTTGAGGTGGTGGAGTCAGAGGGGTGGAAGAGGGTGGGATATTTCCCAGGGAATGCCTTACTGCTAAATGATGAACTAACACTTGGCTGAGCCCTCAAGGGCTCACACATTGTTAATGTAGCCTCACTCTACAAGGCAGCACCAATGGATGGAGGGGAGACAGCATGGCAGACAGAGACACACCTCGTGTGTGTGTGTGAGAGAGATGCACATGCCCCTTTAAGTATGCTGACCCCACTCTAAGTACATTCCCTTTTTAAGTAGATCAGCAAGTTGAGACAGCAGCTGCTGCCAGCAGGCTCCCTCCGTCCTGAGCCCTGTTGTCGCCCTACCCTGCTCTATGGAGATGGGGTAAGCTGAGGGAGGGGGATACCCTGACATTAGCCACTGCCCCCCCTTCCCTCCCCCCGCACAGCAAGCAGGAGGCTCCCAGGAGCAGTTCCCAGGCAGAGGACAGGAACAGCACATGGCAGTGGGGGGAGGGACAGCTGAACTGCAGCAATTGATAGCTTGCTGGGCTGCTGCCACACAGGCAACTTAGCGGGGTGGGGAACCGGCGGGGGGACTGCTGGACCACCTTGGTTCCAAGCCCCCACCAGCTAGCTCCAACGGGCTCCTCTTCAAGCAGTGGACAAAGCAGGCGGCTGCCAAACAATATTGTAAGGGAGCATTGCCCAACTAAACGAGCATGTTCCCTAATTGATCATCAATGAAACAACGTTAACCGGGATGACTTTAAGTGAGGAGTTACTGTATTTTACTTTCTTGCAAATATATGCATAATCAGCTACATGGTGGGATTCTGTACTTAGTAGCAATAGAATGATTTCTCCAATCTGATTTGAATTCACCAGACAGAGAGACAAAGATATAAAATCACATTTGTTTGAATGATACATCAGGCTACTGTGGATTTAAACTGTACTTAGAACTAGCACAAACAACTAAGTTCTGTGAATTTCTTTCTAAATTGAAGAGCACATTCCTTTGGAATTTGTCTCTAAATTACTGTGTAATTTTCTCCACTCTATGAGCTATATAATCATATATGGTCAAAACATTGTACTAGGAAACATGACCTAAAATATATTTTAAAAAACCCCATGTCTTCATGAACCTGAGGTTGCAGCAGGGGTCAGAAATGAAAATGGAAAATCCATGAGCTCATGTTTATCTGGTTTTGGAGGCAAAGCAAGTTTTTCCATGGTAGTGCATATAAGTAGCTGATCGTCAAATGACTTTTCTGTCTTTTAAATGCATATTTTGCCATATTGACTAGATCAGAAACTATTCAAGTGCTCTCTTAGGTACCCCGTAAAAAATCCTGACCATTGCTATCAGTACACTGATTAAAAATAGTGTTTTGAATAAAGGGGGGGGGATCTGTAATTGTAAATAAGCTGTTTGTTGTATATGTCTGAAATGGAGATGGATGTGAACCAAATCTCTTGATTAGCCCTGATTTCTATGGCCAGCTAAACCAACCCCAGAGCTGAATAACACTGAACACTGGTGGGAAGAGAGTGAGAATCTGCATCTTATGAGCTCCTTTCCAGTTTGGACCAATTTATTCATAAAAATACTCATTCTTCAGCTGCTCCAGTAATGTTCACTGTTTACTGTGATCCCTCTGAAAAGAACTTATTCCATGAGAGGTTCTCTCCTTTTCAAGGCTTTCAGTCTTTGGGATGAGACATAAAGAGAGGGGATATTTACATAGTCCCAAAAAGTTTGCTCTATCACTTAAACTTCTCATTAGAACAATAGGCAAAAATTTGCACAAAGAGCACAAACAGAATTTAAAATGGTTTGCTGGGGTTTGTGAAAAAATGTGCCATGCTTTCACTAAAGACTTTGGCCATGATGAGGGGGAAAAAAATAATTTTTGTGCCAGATAACTACTGTAATTCCTTTTAGCTGTGTTTGGAAATCCTATGTGAGTGCCAAGATGAAACCAAACTATTTTCTAGATGTACTGCGTATCCTAGTATTTACTATTTACAGTATTTAGCTACTGAAGCTAAAGGACAATGTTGGCACAGGAACAAATGGGTACAAACTGGCCATGAGTAAATTTAGTTTTCTAATCATCAGAGGAGAGAGTTTCTGGAACAGCCTCCCAGTGGGAGTAGTGGGGGCAAAAAACCAACCTGGTTTTAAAATGGAGCTTGATAAATTTATTAATAAGATTGTGTGATGGTGCTGCTTGCAATAGCAGGGAACTGGATTTGATGACCTAGGAGGCCCCTTCCAGTGCTATATTCTTTGGTAGTGTTCATATGTGTGTTTCATGCAATGTCATTGATTGGCTGACTGTTCTTGCTCAAAACATTGACCAGATTTACTCTAATAGTTAAGGAACTTTAGCAAACCTGCTGGAAAACCTGTTATGAGAGTTTACTTGTAACAAAATATGGAAAGACTTTTGTAGTTTGGTGTTGCATTTTAAAACAGTCACACACTTCTTGTTGCATGTGAATAAATGTAAAGTAGAACCTGTTCATGGTTTCAATACTTTTGGCTTGTGCTTTCTTCACCCTTCCCCCCCCCTACCTCCCCCCCCCGCCTTTGCTTGGGTGGGGGGTTTTAGGTTTAGGCAAGACCCACATCCCTGTGCAATATAATCACATTGTGAATTATTGGTTGTTTGTGGCAGGTTATTCTGCATCTTTTAAAATATGGAGGCAAACCTTAAAATGTGCATGTACATTTTGAAGATTTGGCCCATTTTATTTTGTGCTTAAAACATTAAAATGCCGCTAAGATTTTGAGAGATGTCAGGAAATGATTCAATGATATCCAACTTTCCTGTGTTTTTCAATTTATTATGCAGTTTTCACTTAGAAGAATGGAAGAGAAATTTGTTGCATTGTAGTCAAGTTAAATAGAAAACACACACAAGTAACCTCTGTTTTAAGCATTATTCAGTAGTGCATAAAAGGCTTGTTCTTCTCTCGGTAAATTGTATCAACTGAACACTTATTTTTGTGGCTAATCAAAATGAGACTAAACGAACGACAAATATTGCAAGAAGTGGCTGTTTTCTAGTCTCCTCCTGTATTGTACTCTTACATTAAATGAGTCCCAAACCATTGAGAAAAATCACAAACTGTTTCAATTTATTAAATTATTAGAAGCAAATTTATTCTAGTGCTATTTGGATGTAGATACAAGGAAGTCCTTAAAAAATCAGTGCTTTTCATTTTCCTCCTGACTTACCAAGGGCTCATCAACATGAGAGCTATGATGACCATGCTGAAGAACATTTTGATTGCCATTAGTCGAGGAAGCAGAGTTCACACATTAATGTATATTTTGGTTTTAGTATGTTTCCTCTGTAACTAAAAATCAATTTCACACTAACACAAATCCTTTAGTTTTATTTTAAAAACCCTCAAACATTTTAAAATTTGTAAATTATTGTGAACAATAGAAGAACTAAACTGTATTCATTTGGTTAAATGAAGATTTAAAAACGATGAGATAAATATCCAGTGTACAGTGTATTGTATAGGCCTTGGCTATGGCAACAAAAGAAATAACGGAAAGCATCTTGTGCTCAGCAGAGATAAATAAAACGGACAAAAATGAGTTTTCATTGGAAAGATTCCATTTTTATGCCCTCATCTTGTCTGTTTGGTCCTTGGGTTGATCTCTAGTCACTTGGACATTACGCCCAATACATTTTCACGTATTCTTGAAGTTTTGCCTTTCTGATTAATGAAGGGCTAGTGACTTAGCCTACATACTTTGTCTGTTGCCCAGAGGAAAAGAAATACCTTTCACTGAGATCTACAAAGTTATTTAGGGGGAAGGCCCACCATTTGAGATATTCAGTGATATTTGAAGAAACATTACTTGTGCACAGAGGGTGGGGGGAAGTGGAAAACTGGGCTATTCAATGAAGTTATACTAGTGATGAACTTTAGCCAATATTTGCCTTTGTAAAGAGCAATTGACTTGGTCACAGGAGAGAAATGAGAGACCGAGTATAATTGTTAGTTGCAAATTTATTAACTCTTTCAAAACAATTAGAGAGCGAGGCTGAATAAGATCAACAACTGCCCTACAGAACCCAGTCCAGTTGGCTCTAAGTTGCCACCCAGGCCCCAAGGAAAAAGTGTGGGGGAAGGGACCCACCCCTTAGTCAACTCCCTTCACACTCACCTGCAGCCAAGCAGAGGGATATGAGTTCTAGCATCTAAGATCCCCAGCCACCCTTACCTAGTGCACAGTTTTCAGGATCACTCAAGGGGTACCTCAAACTGTACTAGACTTTTTAGGCTACATTTTTTCCACCTGCAATAGTCCAGTCCCTTATGAGAGTTCAAGGCCCAAAACTACATGCCAAAGCTGTGACAAATTGAGTAATTTAATTAAAATTAAGCACATGAATGAACTTAAACACGAGTAGTCCCATTGATGTAAAGTTAAGCACGTGCATAAGTATTACAAGAATGGGGCTAAATGTAGAAGCTGGACTACAACTCTTTCCAAAATCAGGTGCAACTTTCATTTTTGTTGACTTTCTCCAAGTTGTTAGTTTATAAATATCATCTGTTGACACTAAACCTAGGCTGCATAGAAAACTATAAATTAAATGGGAGGTATGGATGCAGTATTTTGGCTAATCATGATTTGATAGGAGCTTTTCAGAAGACTGATACTAGTTTAATTCTGATGACTCATGGCTTTTATAGAAATAAATTATATTTGAGCTTGAATTTTTTTTGCAAAGTGTATCACCCAAGATTATTTAGACAATCATTTCTCAACAACCCTGTACCTAAACTGAAAGACTTGGAACCAGATATGAAACTGAACAGATAAGAAACCAGGAAAGGGATAATGCTTTTGTATAGTGATGGGTAAGCTTAACTCAACATTAATTGTTACCTTATTAGTTTTCTTCAGTCTGTTAGATTTGCGTCTTATTTTGCTGGGGGGAAGGAGACAAACTCAAGAGCGATTTAATTGGAGTATTTTTAAGGTCACACAAGCATTCATTACCCACAAAGCCTTGACTTTGACTAGGCTTTTCTTTTTAACTTCTGAAGTCCTTATTTTTAGATATTTGCAAGTATCTTTCAATACAGTAGGAGCATACAATACATTGGCTAAGTGCTAACTATCTCAGCATTATGGTGAAAATCAAATAAAAAGACTGAATATTGAAGTATATCGACCATTCAAGATATGAGGCGGGGAAGAATAGTCTGAATGCAAGGGAAGGTTTGGAAATAATGATGCTGGAGACCCTGAAAGCAGCTATGTTGACGGTTGAATCATTACATATACAAAAAAAATTATAAGGATGCTCACAAGTAAAACTTTGCCACTGAATGCGTTTTCAGAGGTTCTTCAAAACCCACTCAGTCTCCATTGGCCTTTCATAAAATACACAAGAAAATGAGCTGTGCTTTCAACTTCAGTTGTTGGCTCAAGTAAGAGGATCCTGCTGAGGCAACGGAAATATTGATTTTTACATCTTTCTTCAGAGAGATTCCCTTTTGTGAGTTCAGACAGTAGCTTGAAAGTTGACCATTGTAAGGAGCTTTTCATCCTATTCAGTTTATGGTTGAAGGTGATCCATTAGTGGCTTCAGTTTGATATATTAGTAGTGATAGTTTAAATTTACAGCAGTTTGTACAAATACATTATTCAATTAATCTTTCAGAATAGTTTTCAGGGAATTAACAGTAGATGAATGTAAAATCCAGTAATTTCATGCTTTGTACTGCAATGACAGTGCATGGAACAAAGATGGAATATTGCCATCAGATTGCAATGATTTTATTTTGTAGTATTAGGCAGATTAGGAAGAGGGAATAATAAAAATGAGCTGACTCATATCTAGCAAACTGTAGCATTCGTACCATTTATAGATAAGAATTCAACTGAAGAGCCACTAACTTTTGAGGGCCTAATCCTGACTGATGCTGGGCTTCTCCAACTCCCATCTAAATCACATGGGCTTTGGGTGATCATCCCCTGCCAGTATCAGAAGTGAATAGGGTCTTGCAGGAAGAGATACTCAGGGTTTGTGTGCAGCAAGCTGGGGTGTAAATCTATAGCCTAGTCTGCCAGGCACTAACTGCTTGTGCAGACTCTGCTACAACACACTAAAAGTTCTGCTTAAGAACACTACAGAAATTATAGTGTGCAGTAGTAGGGTCTAGACAGCCAATTAGCGTGTGGCAGGCTAGTGCACTGTGGATTTAGTGCAAAGCAAGTTGAGATGCAAGTCTCCATGTGGACAAGCTCCGATTAAACACTTCAAACTTCAGTTTGCTAATATCTTGTTGGCCAAAAACCAATCTTGTTCTCCCACCTCAGCTTCAAAGAAATAATGTGCACTATCATTTTCAGGTGACCTAGCTTATCAAATAATTTCAGGGACGCTCATAAGTGTATATTAACTTGCTAGCATGTTAGTTTTCAATACCATCAAAAATGTTACTAGAATGGCAATAAACTGAATTAGAAATATTTGGGAGACCGTGACCTAATATTGTAATAGACTCACTCCTTAGACTTATAGTTTTTTTTCCTTCCTCTGAGTAGTCTTTTCCTCTAATTCCGTATTACTTGTATATTTATGTTTATGGCTATATGTGTAGAGTCAAGGGAGTTTTATTTGTGTTTATATGATCGAAATCAACACAATTCTTTTATCTGTCTAAAGTAGGGGGAAATCATAGCAATCCAACAAAATATACTTCAAAATGCCAAACATGTTGGATTGATGGTGGTGCAGGAGCGCACAGACTAGTGTAAGCAAGATTCAAAGTGGGATTGGACGATTATATTGATGATAAAAATACCACAGTTGTTATCGTTATTACAGAAGAGTTTTAGAAGGGATATAAAAACACATGCTGAAGTGTTTAAGCCCATCTATATTAGAGATCACTATGAGACCTTCATGGACACAGACTATACCCCATCTGCCTACCGTGGGGTTTCTTGCACCTTCATCTGAAAAGTGTGGTGTGGGCCATGGTTGAAGATGGGAGACTGGACTGGATGAACCATTGGTCTGACCCAGTATAGCAATTCCTGTGTTACTGTGTGTTGGGGGAATTTCAGCCACTATATAACTAGGGAGCAAGAGATGGAGGGAGGAGATTTTCCATACTCACCTTTTGACTTCTTTATGTTGTTTTAAACTTAGGGAAGAAAGTCATGAGGGGGGTGACAAGCAACTCCCAATTCATTTTTCAAATGTAGATACAAGATAGGATCTGATTCATATATGAAGAGACTCATCCATAACTAAGGCAAGTGTGATGATGAGGGGAAGGGAGAATGGGGAGGAAGACTGATGGTCCAAATCGCCTGAAATCTAAAAGGAGAAAGAAAAATAACCCAACATGAGTTCAAAATATTTGGATTTAAGCACACAGTCTATAATTAATATGTATTTGCAAATTCCCTTAAAACTGCTTGATGTAATGCTATTTAAAAAGCAACTTGTTTTTACATTAAAACGTTGATGTCGTTTAGCATACCCACTTCCTAATTGCAATAAGATACTTCAAACTTAAGGTTAATTAATGAACACCTCGGGTGGGTCATGACTGCTGCCAATTGCTTAATTAAAAGATCAGCCTAAGAAAGGAAACTATGCTTTGGGTTCAGGAAATATTTTGAGTGCTGTGTTTTCCCTACTAATATACAAACCTAAACTGTGCCAGTTATGCATAGTTCCTCAGGAGTATCTTATAGGATGATAATATATTAATCATCACTCCTGGAGCATGGAACAGGCAGAGGCATTGGGGACTGCATTTGGGGTAGATGTGATGCAATGGGAATATGGACTCACTTCCTCCCCTTTGCTTTTTGAGTTATGTGTACATGGTTATATGTGCTCACCAGAGAACAGGGACTGTGATTATTGCTGACTCTTTCATGAGGTGTGCAAGTACTGGGAAGGCTTCTTCTTTTTCTCCAGTGCATCCACTCAAGAGCTAGGGACAATCTGGCCATTCCGTATATGATAGTACTTTTGGTTTTGGTTCTGCAAACCCCGGTCTGTCATGGCAGCTCTCATCTAGGTGTCATTTCATCTGAACTTCCAAAGTTCAAGTGGTGCCAGGGAGTAGATGAATAGTCTGATTTTTGGCTCATCTCTCACTTCCTGTGATTTTCTGCCATTTGATGTAGATTCAACAGCAAAATGAGGACATACACATGCATGGGATTATGCAGCAGGCCCCAACTTTTAGCACCTCTCCCTTGTGTTAACCAGCCCATCCTCTCCTATACCAGGCATTTAACTGGTTCTAGCGCAGAGGTTATAGGGCTCCTTATAGCCCATAACTAGCACCAGGGTTACAGGGCTTCTTACCATATAACCCATAATGTGGGGTAGACTCTTCTCAGCCTACACACCCCAGGACTCAGCTTTGAGTCCTAGCACCCTCTTCCCTCCCAATCCCCAGAAGTGGGGCAAAGGGTGTAACAGGGTAGGGACTTCAGCCCACAAATGCCAAAAGATCTCACCCTTCACTTTCACCAAAATCCCAGGTCTTTTACCTCTATGAAAAATTCATTTTATTCTCTTAACCACACTGGAAACCAGCCACGAGGCATGACAGAGACTAGCTTTGTCATTCTCCACCCAATCACACTGCCTGGTATAACAACACTTACCTAGCCATAGGTCGGTACCTCTATCTGACAGACGTATGCCATCGTCCCTGAAAACTTCCGGCTGATTGTAATGGATGTCCCTATACCACATCACTGAACCCGTTTTCTTCAGTAATATCTTGGTGACACCCTTATTTGCTTTTTTTCTAGCCGGGTCCACATGGGCTGGGTTTGCTCCCAGCCTTTACATGTCAGTGAGTGCAGGAGTGGCATGAGGGGATCCTACTGCATGCCTTTTCAGCATGCAAACAGCTTCAGCTCTGAAGCCCAGCTGAGATAGAGTTGCCATTCTGGCTGCCCTCTTGTGGGCCCAATGTACGATAGAGTGCCAGAAAATCCAAACATTGCACATGCTCTGGGTAGCTTCTGAAACAAACAAGCACACTGGGTTAGTTCCTGGGTGTGGACATACGTCCTTATAACACGTCGATTTCCAATGCCCAGGCCTGCCACAGGACAAAACCCTCTGTGCTACTGCCTCAATCTTGAAAAATGAGTACCAAATTTACCTGAGTCAAGAGCCCAGTAGCACAAAGTTTTTCTCAGTACTGTACTGAATTGGTACCTTGACAGGAAACTGCCATCACCATATGTGAACATCAGGCCTGGCCCCAGGCCCCAGATTTTAAGTGAGGCTTTTATCACCTTTACAGGACACAAGTGTTCATCTGCACGTTCCTTCAACACCACAAAAGCCCCTATCCCTTCTGGTCTATTTTTCAGTGCCTTAAGCGGAGGCACACCACTTCTACACTTAGTTGCATGTCTGTTATATTTAATGCACATTGGGACCTGTCTGTAGCTGCCATAGGCATCAGTTAACTTACTCTCAAAGCATCAAACAACAAATGTCACCTTAAATATCATGGCCTCCCTTTCACAGCTGCAACTCCAGGCAGAGCCTTTGACAACCCTGTCAGAGTTTCCAGTGTTATTGGTAATCTGTCATCCCTCTGGCACCCACCCCTCCTGGACTTCCCTTCTGAGAGTTTCCATACTATAAAATGCCCACATGGGTCTGGAAAACCCACGAGTCTATTTCAGGAGGACAGGCCCACTAGCCCATCAGAGATAGCGGGTCAAAGGCACTACACATTGTGCCACCTGTTGTGTGGGTATGGGCCCAATGAAGCCCTTCCTGTGCCATAAACACCACAAACTCTGAACGGCTGGCCTTCTGGGCCCTTAGATTCCACGGGGCAATTGAGTCCTCAATTAGTCCCACAGCTGTCATAAGCCTAGGTCCCAGAGTTGTTGGGATATTGCCTGTGGATCCCTACTGGACAGCAAGTTCCCAGAATCTATCATCCTGAAATCAAGAGAGCATCGGCAACCTTATTATCCACTCCCAGAACATGCACTGAACGAAAAAGGATGTTAAACTATAGGCAATGTAAAACGAAGGCCTTCACCAGCCTCATTACCCAACCAGTCTGAGCTGACTGTCGACTTACTATATAGACCACAGGTTGGTTGCCATACCAGAAGTGGACTTTCTTGTTCTGAAAGTTTTCTCCCCAGCTAGTGACTGCCATGGTATTGGGGGAGAGTGGGGATGGGGAAGGTGATGTGTTCTGTAATACACTGAGCTGCCCAGTTTTCTGTCCACCTCTGTGCACACCACTCACCTTGAAAGCAAATTCCAACAATCTATATGTCCTGAGGCCTCGGATTCTACCTGCCGCTCAGTCTTGAGTAACCAGTCCAAATGCTGTATCGAAACCCGCATTTAACTCTTCTAGGATTTCTAAATCTTCCTTCATTTCTCTTCTTATGCTGATAAAGTGGTGGGGAAGTTGAACTCCAGAAGAGACATATGACAGATGAGCACAAAATGCCCAACCAGGAGCCACTACTGGGCATGCCATGTTTAGATATCCCATGACAATCTGCAGTTGCCTCGGAGTAATTTTCTTTGCCCCTATCCGTGCCCTGATCTATTCCAACTTCTCTGTAGGTAACCTAGAAACCCCAAACTTAGTCCAGTTCAATGCCCAGGTATGTTAAACTTTGGGGAGGGCCTTCTGCTATTTCTATGGCAAGCGGGGGCACTTGATCCTGCGTGCCACCGCTACATATCACCTATGCCTCCAGCCACACTTCCTGGTCTATTTTACCCCAGGGTATATCAGACTCCTCTGCTGTCCTCAGTCTAAATTCTCTGTCACATCTTAACCATGTTACCCTACCATATGTAACATAAGTCCTTGGGCCTTAACAGGTGAATACTATGGCAAATGAGGGAGGAAAGCAGATCTTCTTCGAGTGCTTGTTCACGTCCATTCCTCATTAGGTGTGCACGCACCGCATGCACGAGCATTGGAAACTTTTCCCCTTAGCAGCTCCCGTCGGGCCGGCGGGGCCCCCCGAGTGGCACCACTGTGCTGTGATATATACCCCTACCGGCCCGACCCCCTCCAGTTCCTTCTTACTCTCTGTGGCGGCGTTGGAACAACCTCTCTCATAGAAGAGCGATGTGATTAGGTGCTTGGAGGCTTGCAGCATCTGCCCCGGGCTGTGGGGCATGCCACAGGCCCACGGCTTCAAGGCTTGCGCCACATGCCGCAAACCTATGCCAGTCAGTGACTCCCACGACTCGTTTCTACGTTGCCTGGGGGACAGACATCAAACTGAGCAGTGTAGGATTTGCAAGGCGTTTCAGCCAAGAACAAGGAAAGAGAGAGACTTCCGTTTAAAGCAGCTGTTGATGGAGGCTGCATTGCAGCCACCAGGCCCAGAGCGCCTGATGCCGGTTCAGGCTTCCTCGGTGCGTAGTGCCCCGGAGTCATCGAGAGACCCGGCACCGACTAAGCACCATAAACTGTCGGCCCCAGAGTGCCAGACTAGGCCCCGGCACTGCTCGTCCTCCCCAGTGCGGCCCCTGGCGCAGCTGAAAGGAAGGCGCGGTCGTTCCCCGCACAGGAGGCTGGTGCCTCCCAAGGCTCCGAGTGCCGATAAGAGCGGGAAGGCCGTGGTATCAGCACTGACACCAGCGGCCTTGGCAGCACAAGCCCCACTGAGCCCAGACTTAAGTGAGCTCAGTGCGGACGATGGGCTCAAGGACATAACGGATCAGCCCTCCTCTGCTGGCACCTTTGAGGCTGCAAAGGACCTCATCGAGCTGTCGGTGGCGAGCCCCCTCCCATGTAGGGAGAATACTCCGGCACCCATGTTATGGGTGTCATCGAGGGGTAAGCCAGCAATGGTGTGCCGCTCGAGGACACCATCCCGGCACCACTCCTGGAGTTGGTCCCGGTCGAGCTCCGACTCCATGGACTCACAGTTACCAGTGGCCCAGAAGGAGGTCATGGCACTGGGAGTGGGTTGGCATGAGGAAGCACGGGAAAGGGCACACTGCTCTCCGGCATCACCCAGAGGCCGGCACTGGGAGGAGTTGAGACAGCCCTTGCCAGAGGACTCCCGCAGATCGTCCCGGTCCAGGGAATGCCGGCACTGGTCCCAGTCCCGGTCCCAGTCCCGGTCCCAGTCCCGGGGATACCGGTACCGCTCCCGCTCCACCAGGAGCCGCTCATTCTCCCACTGGCGCAGATCGTTGGCACCGCCATGGACTTCGCGATCGGAGTCTCCGCAGTCCGGCATCGACTCCGGTCGGTATAGCTACCTGCACTGGGCCCCGGACAGCAGGGACCCTCAGGTGGGCTGGTAATCCCAATGAGGGCCACCAGGCCATTGGCCCTTCTGGACCTCCTGGGCCTATCAGGAGTGCCAAGGGGCCCTGTCCAGGGCAAGTTACTCGGTGCAGCAATCCTGGTCCCTGCACCGACGCCAGACGGTGCAGGAAGCTACAGTATCCAGGATAAACTGGAGAGACTGGCACCGAGTCCGGTGCCGTCTCATGGACTCCTGCCCTGGCCCGAGCCAGAGGCCCCTCCCACAGGAGAAGGGGAGCAGGAGGACCAGCCAGAGGGGGTCGAGCAGCAGCTAACCTCCTCGTCATCCCCGGATGAGGCGGTGGTGGGTACAGCGGTGTCCTGCCCTTCACCAATAGACCATAGAGCCTACCTGGAGTTGCTGCGCAGGGTTGCTCAGAACTTGGGGTTGCAGGCTGAGGAGATGGTTGAGCAGGAGGACCCCATGGTGGACATTTTGAGTCCTGAAGGTCCATCCAGAATAGTACTCCCACTCATTAAGACCATTCAGTCCAACATATGGCAGACCCTGGCCTCCAGAGCTCCAACGGCCAAAGGAGTGGAGCGTGAATACTTTGCCCCATCTAAGAGCTATGAGTTCCTGTTCTGCCACCCGACTCCATGCTCCCTAGTGGTCTCAGCGGTAAATGAAAGGGAGTGCCATGGACAGCAGGCCCTGGCCCCTAAGGCCAAGGAGGAGAAAGGCCTGGACCTTTTTGGCAGAAAGGTGTACTCATCTGGGGGCCTTCATTTGAGGATTGCGAACCAGCAGGCCATCCTCAACAGACATAGTTTCAACTCCTGGGCAGCGGTGGGGAAGTTTAAGGACAACCTCCCGCAAGGTTTCCAACAGGAGTTCACGGCCCTGGTGGATGAGGGCAAGGCAGTAGCCAATGCCTCTCTCCAGGCCTCCCTGGATTCGGCAGATGCGGCGGCTAGAACAATCACGTCGGGGTGGTTATGAGGTGCTCGGCGTGGCTCCAGGAGTCAGGCCTGCCGCCCAAGGTCCAGAATACACTCCAGGACCTCCCCTTCTAAGGGTCTGGGCTCTTCTCGGACCAGACAACCACGAGGCTGCACAGCCTTAAGGACTCGCGAGCTATGCTTAAGTCGCTCGGTATGCACACCCTGGCGACCCAGAGGAAGCCCTTTAAGCCACAGCCTCCCCCTCAATGCCAGTACCAGCCTCTCCATAGGCATGAGTCTTACCGAAGGTGAGGCAGGGATAATAGGCAACGGTGCAACAACAGTAGCAATAATGCGCCAGGCAAGAACCAAGGCCAGCACAAACCCCAGATGGGCACTAAGCCAGGCTTTTGAAGGTGCGCTCGAGGACAACATACCAGACCAGTCACCGGATCCGTCTCTTTTTGTTTCCTGAACTTCCTATCCCGTTTCTCCCGTGCATGGTCCCACATTACGTCAGACCGTTGGGTCTTAAGCATGGTGCGGAACAGGTACTCGCTGCAGTTTGCCTGCGTTCCCCCCTCCCACTCCCCTTCCCCATCCCTCTTCAGGGACCCCTCTCACGAGTATCTCCTAGAGAAGGAAGTCTGCTTGCTGCTAGAGGCGGGGCGGTAGAGGCAGAGCCACACAGTCTAAGGGGGAAGGGGTTCTACTCCCGGTACTTCCTCATCCCCAAGGCCAAAGGGGGCCTTCGCCCCGTCCTAGACCTGTGCGGGCTCAACAAGTTCCTGGTCAAGGCCTGGTTCTGAATGGTCTCTCTGGGCACCATCATCCCTTCCATGGATCCAGGGGACTGGTACGCTGCCCTCAACATGAAGGACGCGTACTTTCATATCGCCATCCACCAAGCACATTGGCAGTTCCTATGCTTCACTGTGGGCCAAGAATATTACCAGTTTGCGGTTCTCCCATTCGGTCTAGCCGGGGCCCCACGGGTGTTCATGAAGTGCATGGTGGTGGTGGCGGACTTCTTGCGGAGGCAGAGAATCTGGGTGTACTCATACCTCGACGACTGGCTCCTGGCGGGCTGATCAGAGGCGGAAGTGCGGGGCCATGTGGAGGTGGCCCTGAGATTGTTCCGTGAGCTGGGGCTCCTGGTCAATGTCCTCAAGTCCACGCTCATACCCACTCAGAGTGGAATTCACAGAGGTGATCCTGGATGCGGTGCAGGCCAGAGCAAGCCTTCCAGTATCCCGATTCCGGGGCTATCCAGCAAGCTGTCACCTCCCCGCGCCAGTCTCCTGTGACAACAGCCAGGTGCTGCCTGTAGCTGCTGGGTCACATGGCGGCATGCACGCATGTGGTCAGGCATGCCAGACTGAGACTCAGGAATCTGCAGGCATGGCTCGCTCGGGTGTACCGCCCAGGCAGAGACCCCCTGGACTTGGTAGTGACAGCCTCAAGGGACGTGCTGGACTCCCTGTGGTGGTGGCAGTCCCAGCCTGTGTTTTGCGAATGCATCCCCTTCGCCGCCCCACAGCCGGACCTGACGCTGGTGACAGATGCGGAAGGGGGGCTCACCTGGGGGACCGCAGGGGTTGTAGTCCGGAGCAGAGCGGTCACTCCATATCAATGTGAAGGAACTCAGGGCGGTTCATCTCACCTGCCAGACCTTTCACGGCACTCTGAATGGTCACAGCATGACAGTTCTGACAAACAACACTATTGCCATGATTTATATTAACAAACAGGGCGGGGCCCGTTCCTCACCACTCTGTCGTGAGGCTTATCTCCTCTGGAACTTTTGCATTGCCCATACAATTCACCTCAAGGCGTCTTATCTCCCAGGGGTATGAAACGAGCTGGTGGACTCCCTCAGCGGGTCGTACTGCTTGCACAAGTGGATGCTCAGGGCGGACATCATACTTTCACTCTTCCGCAGGTGGGGGTTTCCCCAGATAGACCTGCTTGCCACCAAGACCAACACCCAGTACCCGCGGTTCTGCTCATTCCAGGGCCACAGCCTGGGCTTGCTCACAGATGCGTGTTTGATCCCGTGGAGAGGGGGCTTGATGTATGCTTCCCCCAGCTCTCTTTGGTACAAAAGGTCCTACTCAAGGTGTGTAGGGACAGGGAAGCGGCGATCCTCATCGCCCCAGTCTGGGCCTGCCAGCACTGGTACACATAGCTCCTAGAGCTGTTGGTGAAGGCCCAAGTAGTCCTGCCCCTTCACCGGGACCTAATTACGCAGGACAGCAGGCGGCTTCTCCACCCCGACCTACAGTCACTGCACCTGACGGCATGGAGGCTCTGTGACTAAATGCCCTGGAGAGCCAGTGCTCCCTTCCCATGCAGCAGATTCTTCTTGGCAGTAGAAAGCCCTCTACCAGGGTGACCTATATGGCCAAGTGGAAAAGGTTCTCATGTTGGTGTGAACCCCATCAGGTGCGGCTGTGCCAGGCCCTGGTGCAGGCCACCCTGGAGTACCTCCTGCACCTCAAGCAGCAAGGGCTAGCCCCATCCTCACTCAGAGTACACCTGGCGGCCATCTCCGCCTTCCATCCGGGGTTCTCGGGGGGCTCGGTGTTTTCCCACCCAATGGTGGGACGGTTCCTTAAAGGGTTGGAGAGGGTGTTTCCATACTCCTGCCCCCCAGTCCCTCCATGGAACCTTAACCTGGTCCTCTCTAAACTTTTGAGCCCCCTTTTGAGCCCTTCACTTCCTGTTCTCTCCCCCACCTTTCCTGGAAGGTGGCATTTCTGGTTGCCATTACCTCAGCCAGAAGGGTGTCTGAACTGAGGGCCCTCACCTCTGAGCCACCGTATATAGTATTTCACAAGGACAAAGTGTAACTCTGGTCATACCCCAAGTTCCTCCCGAAGGTGGTCTTCCAATTCCATTTGGGCCAGGACATTTGTCTGCTGGCGTTCTTCCCGAAACCCCATATGTCACCGCAGCTTGCACACCCTGGATGTTCATCGAGCCTTTTATTTGGAGCGCACCACGCCCTTTCACAAATCCGCACAGCTGTTTGTGGCTGTAGCGAGAGAATGAAAGGCCTCCCGCTGTCGGTGCAGTGGATTTCATTTTGGATTACAAGCTGCATCTGGGCATGCTATGAGCTTGCAGGTGTTCCGGCCCCGGCGGTCATGGCCCACTCGACCAGGGTGCAAGTGACTTCCATGGAGTTCCTGGCACAGGTCCCGATCCAGGAGATCTGCAGAGCAGCCACCTGGTCCTCGGTGCACACCTTCACGACCCACTATGCGGTCAATCAGCAGGCCAGAGAAGATGCGGCGGTTGACAGAGCAGTCCTCCGAGCAGTTGTTCCGTGACTCCTACCCTCCTCCAGAGGTAAGCTTGTGGAATGGATGTGAACAAGCACTTGAAGAAAAAACGGTTACTTACTTTCTTGTAACTGTTGTAAGATGTGTTGTTCACGTCCATTCCACCACCCACCCTCCTACCCTACCTGTCGGAGTCACTGGCAAGAAGGAACTGGAGGGGGTCAGGCCGGCAGCGGTATATATGCATGCCGCTCCGGGGGCCCCGCCGGCCTGATGGGAGCCTCTAAGGGAAAAAATTGTGGATGCTCGTGCATGCAGCGCGCACACACCTAATGTGGAATGGACGTGAACAACACATCTCAAAGAACAACAGTTATGAGAAAGTAAGTAACCATTTTTTCTTTACCTTCCTTGGGAAAACAATATGCAACTTCTAAGAAGAAAATAAAACTCTATTTGAACTGCATAAAAATTCCAGTTTAGTTCTAATTGATCAAGTGCTTGAGGACCTATTTGCAAGCTAACGAAATTGCAGTGCCAAAGGAAGTCTAAGAACTCAGTGAAATTTAATTAATCAGGTTGGGCATACTGCGTTCTCTTGGTATTATACCTGAGGCCATATGTACTGAAACATATGTACTGAAGGTGAGAGGTTAACTCCTTCAGCCCCACAGGCACAAAATCCAACTAGTTTTACCCGATATATAAAACCGTTTTTAAAACCTGTTGTCAAAAGGACAAATATAAGGGAAGAGATTGAGCCAGAGGGTAAATGTGGTTAAAGTAAATACCAATTTAATAAGTACCATAGGGACATCACACAGACAAATGAAAATACTGCAGTCAGTTTTCAGTGATGTATATTTCTGCAGTTTTTCCAGCATCTAGTTGTTTGGAAGAGGGAAATGGGGAGGAAAAATATTCCCTGCTCAATGTAATATAAAAGAATCATTGTTAAAATACATCATCTGAAAGGTTGTGTGTGCACGCATGCTTTTAACTGCATTGTAAACTGTAAATAATGAGTGCTTTCTGGAGCTAGCTTGGATGTCGGATTTACAGTACTATGAACATGTCAAAGCAAAGCTGGAATAATCCAAAACATCCATCAAACAAAAAGTTCAGTGTAGACTGCTATTTGATGTAATCAACATTCACAATTTCCCCTTTGATAAAATGCTGTTGTCATTCTGGGTATGTCAACTAGCACTTTTGGATGAAATTATTATCAGCCATTGTCTGCTATTTTCTGGGTTTGGTTTTGTGCAGACAAGTGAATGCTTCCCCATTTTCCATATAGAAAGCAGCCATTTGATCATGCAGATCTGGCAGAGGGGCGGCTATCCAAATTCCTTTACAAATACGGAGTATTCTTGTGTTATTTGGGTGTTGATCTTCTTTTGACTGTGCAGTTAGCTGAATGTGCAAAAATATGCAAAATCAGAAGTCTGGTTTGAGGCTGGTGGAAAATTTGACCTCTCGAAGTTAAACCCAAAGGGAAACATAGAAAATACACTGTAAGAGAGAGAAATAAGGCACTTTAGGTGGTTTCTTTGTCTTTACTTTTACAAGATTATCAAAGTTGCTCCGAGCTTGGGATGAACTCTCTTGTTACAAAGTGGGAGAAATTGAAACACATAGGTAAATGAGGAAAAGGGTCCCCTAAAGCAAAAATAATGAAAATGAGGAAGGATATCTCTTAGCCAGAAAGGTGACCTCGAATATAGCCTATTGACCTCAATCAAGGAGGTTTTTAGAATTGTGAACTCAGTTACAAATGAACACCATTTTCAGAACTATCTAAAGTCTCAAGGAAAAGAAGCAAAAAACTGAACCATGTAAAACCAACTACATTTAAACTAGACAACAGACTGGGTGCAGGAACTTTAGGTTTAGCTAAGCTTCTAAGCAGGAATTTGGCAACTGCCAAACCAACGTATTTCCCATTGCATTCTTATTACGGGTTTTAATCTATTAATTTAATTTTCATGTCTGTAAACTCAAGTAATGCTAAAACTGGTTATTGCTGATGAAAGTATGAAAAATAACCAATACAAAATACAACCAATAAATGAATAAAAAAAATCCACAGTGATGAATATGTGCCTGCAACTGTGTACGACAAAGAAATTTAGAGAACACAAATAATAACCTTATCATAAGAATTATAACTCAACCATATTGCACATATGAGGTCTAGTTCTCCTTTCATACTTTAATGGAGCTACTCCTGATTTATAGTGGTATAAGAGAGAGAAGAATTGGGCCCAGGGAATATTGTAGACAGCTAGTTAAGCGAATAGATATTTTAATATTCAGTGGGCCAAATCCATGCCACTAATCTGACTCATGTGAGTGTCTTCATTGAAGTCAATTGGATTACTTATGAGAGAAAGGCAAGGAAGAACTGGCGCAGTACATTAGGTGTGGGTCAATTAAGATTACAACAAAGAGACATTATCTTTGCTTTGTTTGAATTTTGAGCATTTAATATTGTAAACTTGATACTAAAATAACATATTTTGGTTTGTGTATAATATTTTTCTGTGCCTAATTTGCTTTGATCTGTTGGCATTTAATAAAAATTAAATCATTGAACTTATTTTGTAAAAAAAATAATTCAGAATACTTACTAACTCAAGACATGAATCTAGGTAGTAACAGCATAATTACTTGCTAATTGGTATGTGATTACATTTACGTTTGGCTGTCACAACTATAAAAGGGACCCTAATTGCATCTCAAAATAATGGTGTTACTCCATCATATTATCATCTGCTTAATTGCATGGAAAATAAAGGCATTTAATTAGTTTGAAATATGACCATCTGATTCTGGACATTAAAAGAAGAACTGGACAAGAGAAGGCAATTTCTAAGAAGTATTCTCTTCAAAAACTAAGTTTGAATGAAGACATTGCAGTGTAAGAAGAATCTGAAATTACATTCCTAATGACAAGATATTTCTGAACTCTTCCTTGTATACCATCAGCCTATTAACAGTAATATCTTTTACACAATGAGAGCAATTTAGTGAACATTTATCACTGACTATCATAACTTATAATGTTTTGAATTACCCTACCAGTTCAATTTAGAATTCAGTAATGGTGCTTCGTAGCCCAAGGGAAATGTCTGTAGTTAACCTAATGGTATATGGTAGTGCCCAAGGGAGGTTGTAAAGTGTACACTAAGCCTTTTTTACCTGGATCCTTGATGCATCCTCTACCCTAAGAAGCAAGTTGAAAAGATTCACAATTCCCCTGTGACATGCTCTCACATTCAAGCTCTAACCTTCACAGTTGCTTTCATCTACAGACTGAAGACTAATGGACATTCTGAATTCCAAATGTCATGTGGGAATACCTGTTTCACAAAAATGGAGACATCAGTGATGTGTGCAGTTGCTACAGCTCAAAGCCTGGAAATTCTTAAAGCTCCTGAATACTCACATGAGGAAATTGTATTTGTGTTTCCAGTACTAACTTATGGGAATTATTTAAGTGGTATTTAAAATCCTCCTGCTTTAAGAATTAGCATATTGCCATGAAACACATGATCAATATTTTCAATTAAATGGGCCAGATTCAAATATCTTTTACGTTTACTTATCCTTGGAAGCCAAAGCAAGAAACAAACAAACAAACAATCTGACCTTCCTAGTACTACAGCACTTGAAGGCTGTCAATGCATAGATAATTTTTTCTAAGGTGACTATGACCTAAAACAGGTTAGAAAGGCCAAATGGTTGGTGCATCCAAACATGACTGACTAGAGATGGAGTCGGTATTATTGTTTAACAAGCTTTCAGTACCACTGTCATAGCAAGGAGAAGAACCAGGAGAAGAGAGAAGTAAAATCATAATTTTTAGTTGTGCTTGAATAGCTAAGGCACCCTCACCCCAACTGTTTCTGCATACGATACTTTAGGATGGATTTGCCAAAACAAGCTAGCATAGATCTCAGGTTATTCTCGGTCACCCATGCAGTAATTGATGGTAGGGTTGCCAATTTTGGTTGGACGTATTCTTGGAGGTTTCATCACATGACATAATCTTTAATTCAAGATTAATCTTTAATTCTTGGAGACTCCAGGATAATCCTGGAGGTTGGTTTCCTAATTGATGGAAAGGAGGAGGAAGAAAATACATATTTCCTCCTAGTGCTGATTCATGCTTTGAATTGCAAGTTTCAGAGGGATTATATTTTAGGGAAGTTTTCCAGACTGAGTTTAAGCAAGGCCTTGTCTAAATAAACAAATGTTGTACTGGTTTACTAAACCATTTGAACAGAAACTACCCCTTTTAAAATCAATTTAGTTAAATGGTGCAAGTTTCTATGTAGATGCATTGAAATTAACTTAAACCCATTTTAAGCCAGTTTTAAATGTGTTCATCAATGCAACTGATTTTAGTTAAACTCGTGTAAACCTGTTACTGGTTTAAATGACAAAGGTGGTTTGGTTTCGTGCTCTTGTAGGGTTAGCATCAGCGGTACAGAATGTGGGTAACTCAGATAAAGAACAGCAGTATTTTTTTGGCAGATATATTAAGAAGTAATTGTTGCTTTTTCAGTACAATACAATGTCTTTGCACACCTATTCAGTACAATACTGAGACTTGCAGACCTATCATCATAAAAGTATCTTTCCACTGAAATGAAGACAGATTAATTTTCATGGAAAGTACGATACCATTTTGAACTGATGACAGAAGGCCCAAGCTCAGTAATTCTTAGAGGCACTAGTTCACTGGTATTCTTGTTGCTGCTGCCTGTGATGCCAACATCTATGGTACTAGTTCAATAGTCTCCCTTGGAATTAGTGTTCTTTCTATTTCAAAGTAGACTCCGAGTAAAGTGAGTAAAAAAGGATAAGAAAGTGGCAGAGAGAAACTGCTAAGAAATCTGACACAACAAACTTCTCATGAGTATTCCAAAAATACTTAACCACTGTGTTCATCAGGAACCATTTTTGAATCACTACTTTCAAAAGTGACACCATTAAAACCAATGTCACTGTTGTAATGCAAAGCAGTCAGCTAATGTGCATGTTTCAAAAGAAAGGTTAGCTGGTAGTTTTCTCTATTCTACTAAGTCCCCTATTAATTAAAGTGCTCCTCAATTCCAACTCCATCATAGGTGCACTCAAACCCTGCCAAACCCTTATCCTTTGCTTTTATTTTCCAGGTGTGAAATACTTCTCTCTCCAAAACTAAGGAGAAAAACCTCCTAAAACCAAGATACTACCTTCTATTTCAGTAACATCATGACCTTCCTCCATTCTCTTCCTATGTTTGGAGGTTAAGAGGAATTCCTCCCTTTTTTTTCCCCTCTCTCTTTGCCCCAGGTGATGGGATATGCACCCACACCAGCCCTGGTGGCTAACAAGGGCTTTATAACACCTGAGAGAAGGAGGGCTAGGGTTAATTGAGAATGAAGTCCAACTGCGGAAGGTTTGAGCAGCACTATATAGCCAGAGGCTGAAAGTAGAAGCAGGGTGGTAGGGGAAGGTGTTTACAATTGCTTCCGAAGTAGGACTAAGGAGGCAGTGTAGGAAGATAGTAAGCTCTGGGATGCTGCTGTGGCATAAATAGTCTAATAAGTGGCTAGGAGTGGGTGAAGTAGCCCTGAGGAGTAGAGTAGACTCTTGAGGTAAATCCAGAAGAAGAAAACAGAAGATAGAGAGGGTAGACAGGAAGGAGTCCACGGAAACAGCAATGGGATGGGGACTGAGAACTGGATTGTGGTTCCTGGGGTAGAAACCCATGCAGCAGGCATAGAAGTGTTCCCCTGTCCACCACTGGTACAGTGCCACAGAGCACTGAGCAGAGGCTGAGCACCAGCAGAGAAGGCATTTGGACAGTGGAGGCACACTAGCAGTGAATGGCAATCCTGTTACACCCCACTAAAACTGTCCAATTACTTTATTTAATTAATTTGCTATATTACTTATTCAAGAACATATGGTTTTGGTTAGTCAGGCTTAATCAGAGTGCATTTTACTGTATGTCAGTTCTAAATAGGTGTGAATCACATGCATACAGACAGGCTTTAAAGTACAGTGTATACTAATAAAATAACGTTAGTAATTTATTAGTTATGCAACATTCTCTCACATATGAAAAAAAGTTGGAATTGCTAACTTAGAGGGACATTTGAATGAAGCATCCACCCAGGAATCTTTATTTAACAGTGTTAACTTTTTTTCTTAAGATAATAACTTGACAAGCTTCCAGCTTTCTTTGGTTTCTGAATCTGCAGCTGCAACCCATGCTTCTCTCTCATCTGTTCTGACTCATTCTCTTTCCAATCCCTAATAGCTTCCCCCTGGCTGCCCTTGAGTTATATATCATTTCTGAAAGGCTGTATGACAGTACTTTCTTGCAGTGTTTTCAAAAAAAGAGGGAAAAAAAAGCTGTTTATCACTAGAAGTCCTAGAAAAGAATTTTCAGTCCTACCATTGGGTGGAGTGGCCAAGGGTGGATTCTGATTCTGTAATGTCAGGAAAAAAAATACTAGAGAAGGCTAATGGAGATAGCTCTTTTCAAGATTGGACCTGTCATTAGGGAGTTAAGTATTTCTTGAGGTATACAATGTGCTCAATTCCTATCAAATACAGAGAAAGCTGAGCACGACTCAGCATCTTGCAGAATATGACCAGACATTATTACCTTTTACCTTACCAATTTAATATTAAGAGTGTTCAGATCCAGGGACAGCTTGGACACCCTCAGGCCAAATGGAAGCAAATCAGTTCCAGTGGTTGGGGAATTACCCTAGGACTCAGAAGACCCAGATTCAGTTCCCTGCTCAACTACAGACTTCTTGTGTGACCTTGGGCAAGCCACTACATCTCTGTGTCTCGCTTCTCTGTTTCTAAAATAGGGAAGTGCTATTATCCCTATCTCACAGGGGTGTTGTGAGGTGCTCAGATACCTCGCTACTGGGAGTCATATATATCATAGAATATCAGGGTTGGAAGGGACCTCAGGAGGTCATCTAGTCCAACCCCCTGCTCAAAGCAGGACCAATCCCCAATTAAATCATCCCAGCCAGGGCTTTGTCAAGCCTGACCTTAAAAACTTCTAAGGAAGGGGATTCTACCACCTCCCTAGGTAACGCATTCCAGTGTTTCACCACCCTCCTAGTGAAAAAGTTTTTCCTAATATCCAACCTAAACCTCCCCCACTGCAACTTGAGACCATTACTCCTTGTCCTGTCCTCTTCTACCACTGAGAATAGTCTAGAACCATCCTCTCTGGAACCACCTCTCAGGTAGTTGAAAGCAGCTATCAAATCCCCCCTCATTCTTCTCTTCTGCAGACTAAACAATCCCAGTTCCCTCAGCCTCTCCTCATAAGTCATGTGTTCCAGACCCCTAATCATTTTTGTTGCCCTTCACTGGACTCTCTCCAATTTATCCACATCCTTCTTGTAGTGTGGGACCCAAAACTGAACAAAGTACTCCAGATGAGGCCTCACCAATGTCGAATAGAGGGGGACGATCACGTCCCTCGATCTGCTCGCTATGCCCCTACTTATACATCCCAAAATGCCATTGGCCTTCTTGGCAACAAGGGCACACTGCTGACTCATATCCAGCTTCTCGTCCACTGTCACCCCTAGGTCCTTTTCCGCAGAACTGCTGCCTAGCCATTCGGTCCCTAGTCTGTAGCTGTGCATTGGGTTCTTCCGTCCTAAGTGCAGGACCCTGCACTTATTCTTATTGAACCTCATCAGATTTCTTTTGGCCCAATCCTCCAATTTGTCTAGGTCCCTCTGTATCCTATCCCTGCCCTCCAGCGTATCTACCACTCCTCCCAGTTTAGTATCATCCGCAAATTTGCTGAGTGCAATCTACACCATCCTCCAGATCACTTATGAAGATATTGAACAAGATATATGACATCTGTGTGTGTGTGTGTATGCGCACACACACATGGATCTGCTAGAGAGATGCCTACCCTTCCAGTCTAACTGATGGGTGGATAAGGGGTTTTGTGGAATCTAGCATAAAATTGACTCAGCCTTACTTTTCAGTATAAAAGAATAGGATGTCCCTATGGAGTATGAATTGTAATAAGCATATATTATATGGGATAAATGTTGGGGAGAAGCTGCTGGTCACCAACTTCTATTCCCCATTCCATTTGAGCATCCATTGTGACCTCCTGCACACTGCAGGCCATTACATTTCACCGAGTTTGGCAAAAGCATGTCTTTCTGGAAGATATCTGATCTTGATCTGAAGACATCAAGAGATGGAGATTCCACCACTTCCCTTTGTAGTATGTTACAATGGTTGATCACTCTGACTGATTAAAAAACAAGTGCCTTCTTTCCAGTTTGTCTGGTGTCAGCTTGCAGACATTGGCTTCAGCTTGCAGACATTGGTTCTTGTTACTCTTTCTCTGTTAGATTAAAGAGCCTTTTACTTCAGGTACTTTCTCCCTGCGAAGTTACTTATACACTGCAATCAAGTCTTCTCGATTAAGCTAAACAACTGTGCTCTTCAAGTGTCTCATTGTAAGGCATTTTCTCCAGCCCTTGAATCATGCTTATGGTTCTTTTCGATACCCTCTCCAGTGTCTCAACATCCTTTTTAAAATCTGCACACCAGAACTATATGTAATATTTCCAGTATTGACTTCACAAATGCCATGTACGGAGATAAAATCAACTCCCTACTCCTACTGACTACTCCCCTCTTTATACATCCAAGGATCACAGTAGCCCCTTTTGCCCCAGCATTGCACTGGGAGGTCATATTGAGTTGCTTGTCCATGATGAATCTAAATCCATATGAGTCACTGCTTTCCAGGATACAGTCCCTCATTCTGTAGGTGTGGCCTGCATTCCTTGTTCGTACATGTGTAACTTTCATTTGGCTGTATGAAAATGCATTTTGGAGCCAGCAGGATCATGGTGGCTCTTGGACACTCACCTGTCCCACATAAAAAGAGTTTCCCATTCTGTGCCTCTCCCAGGAGCTCACTAGTGGGTAATAGCAGAGTGAAACATCCACTCTTCCAGTAGCTAAGCTAAAAGGTTTGGGGAGGACAGGGGTAACCATCCTCTACCCTTCAGCCACTTCTAGGTGTATGTGTGGGTGCCTTTTGAAGCCCACTAGTATAATTGAAGGTGGCACTCGTGCGCCCCACCCCCAGCTCCACCACTGCACTCTTCCAGTGTATTCTAGATATTTCTGTACTTGCACCCCTTCTCCCTGCTTCATCACAGTTCCCATATTTCCATTAACACATTTATTTATAAGAAAGCAATACCTAAACTATGATGAACAGAAATCCAAGACAAGAAAACCCTGTGAATAACTTAAAATGATTTGCTTGCTTCAGAGAGTGGGTACAGGTGAGAATTTTCTAGGAGCTGTTGTTTTCAGTGATGCTCATGGTAACTTGATATCATAGGAGAAAGCTGGTTAGCCTTCTGCAGCTGAACAAACACAAATTATAGATTAAAAAAATACTGAAATGGCACTGTGTGCTGTTTTTTATCAGCAATTTCTCATTCCTTCAGCCAATTGCTATAGGCCAGTTCTGTGTCGTGAGTGTTTCTGTCTGTCCCAGCTCCTTCCAAAAGGAGTTATTAATCTGTGAAAGGAGGGCAAACTGCAGTCTACTGAATGAGATGTGAGATATCAAGCAATAAGAGCAAGCCTAGACTAGAAAGAAAAAAGGGGGTATAAAGATGATGAAGAAAACAGTTTTTCTATAGCACTTTTCAATCAATGATCACAGAATGCCTTTCAAATCCTCACAACACTTCTGTAGGGGAGATAAGTATTACACATAGGGAAACCTAGGCACAGAAAAACTAGTCTGTGCTTATTCCACAAAATGTAGGTGAGGCAACAAGTCAGTGGAAGAGTCAGAATCAGAGCCCTATTGTTTCATTTCAACCATATGATAATACTTCTTCCAAATTTTTAACCTGGGATATCTGGATTCTCTATAACCATGCCTACCTGCTGGGAAAACAAAACAGAAAAAAAGGAGAAGTTGGAATGTCCAGGTAAAATGAAATCTAACCATTACCCTTCTTCCTAAGGAGTTAGCAAGTCTTATTTGATGCTGGTGAAAGCAAAGGCCTCTTGCTGCTTTGCATTAAATGTTCAGGCAGAGCAAACATCATCTTCTTATGGTTTAATTTACTGTTACCCAGATCTCAGTGATTACATCTGCTCTTTGAGGAAAATCACAGAAATGTGTGTCACTTCTGAGAGTGAGAGTTACATTAATGAGGCAGTCATTAAGTACCATGGATTTTGTCAACAAGCATGACATATTTCAGCATGGATCCCATTGGTATTTCAGTTCTTCACAGCTCTGCTTGATCAACCCTAAACAAAAAAACTCTTTGCTGTAATGCCTAAAGATCGTAAAGGAAATTACAATTGTCTTCAATAAGAGAACACAAGTGACTCCAGATCTTTGACTGAATGAGGAGTACAGTATTTAGCCTTTTTAAATGGCTCTATTTAGCCTATTTAAATTGAATGAATTTGGATCTAGAAGAGGAATATATCTAGCAATGAGTCTCCAGGAATATTTGATAGTTCCACTGACAGATTACAGAATATCTGCTCCATTGGTGGCATCAATAAAATATGTGACACTTTATAATAGGGAAACTCATATATTAATAATACAAGAAAAATCTATATACAAATAGCTGTTTCTTGAAGAAGAAAAAATCTGTGGATCTCTTTATCTGCAGAAAATACAAATAGTTCTTCTACTAAAAATAAGGCAAGAGTTTCTTTAGGAGAGCAATCTTCCACAACCACATAGTGTAGCTGTTCTAACTCTTCCCCAGTCTGCTAGACCACACCATCTAGCTGTGCATACTTCCCCTTTAGCAGTGAATAAGGTGGTGCTCATAATAAGCAAGGGGAGCATAGCTCATTTCTGTTGAATTCTCTTTTTCTTTAAGTTTTAGTTCTGTATCATGATTCATGAGGGCCAATGTTCCCTGGAGGGACTGTTATTGGTGGGACACCAGGAAAACAGAAAATGTGGAACATTAAGCTGGAAGCAACTCAGCTACATGGACAGAGAAGTCAACCTAGTTTAATAAAGTTACATCTGTTAAACTTAACCTGCATTCATTATCATCTTCCTATGAAACATTATCACCTGTCACAGTTTATCCCATAGTCATGTGCTGTTTTCTATTAACTTGTCTAATGAGTTCCCAGTACAATGCTATGGCAAAAAAAGAGCTAATGCAATCCTTAAAAAGAGGAATAGTGAGTAGGAATACGGAGGTGATTTTGCCTTTTTATATAGCATTGGTGAGACCAGTACTGGGACAGTGAGTGCATCCAGTTCTAGTGTCCTTAAAATATGTTGAAGAATTGGCCAGGAATTTATCATGTCTAACTGTACTAGTTTTTAAATGACACAATAGAAAATCTAGATATAATGCAATAATCCAATAAAGCAAAACTCAGTTTTTTTTTAAAGTACTGGTCTATTACTTTAGCCTCTAAGTGCTTGTGTAACCATTATTAAACTGGTTTCAGAGTAGCAGCTGTGTTAGTCTGTATTCGCAAAAAGGAGTACTAGTGGCACCTTAGAGACTAACCAATTTATTTGAGCATAAGCTTTCGTGAGTTCCAGCTCACTTCATCGGATGCATTCAGTGGAAAATACAGTGAGGAGATTTATATACACACACACAACATGAAAAAATGGGTGTTATCATACACACTGTAAGGAGAGTGATCACTTAAGATGAGCTATTACCAGCGGGGGGTGGGGTGGGGGAGGAGAAAACCTTTTGTAGTGATAATCAAGGTGGGCCATTTCCAGCAGTTAACAGGAACATCTAAGGAGGGGGGGGGGGATAAACATGGGGAAATAGTTTTACTTTGTGTAATGACCCGTCCACTCCCAGTCTCTATTCAAGCCTCAGTTAATTGTATCCAGTGTGCAAATTAATTCCAATTCAGCAGTCTCTCGTTGGAGTCTGTTTTTGAAGTCTTTTTTCTTGTAATATTGCAACCTTTAGGTCTGTAATCGAGTGACCAGGGAGATGGAAGTGTTTTCCGACTGGTTTATGAATGTTATAATTCTTGACATCTGATTTGTGTCCATTTATTCTTTTACGTAGTCTCTAAGGTGCCACTCCTTTTCATTATTAAATTGTCATATATTGTATCCTTACTCTCTAAAAAATAGATTTGAACTTAATTCATTGGAAATAACAATCCCATTGTAGTTCATTCTATTCTTATAAAAACTTTATGCACTCCAATCTGCATTATTCTTGAAGGTAAACAAATTCCTCACATAGACTTTCAGACTTAGACTTTAGTGTTGCTTAGATACAGCTGGTGTTAACCTACTGCAATGTTGTCAGCATAGCTATTTTATCACATTGATTTAAAAATGCATTATCTAGAAAAACAGCTCCACCTTTTGCATGAGTAAAGTATAGAGACAAACATAATTTAAACTAATTAGCTTTTTACAAGAGGTGCTCGTTTCCCAATATCTCTCAAAATAGATTTTAAGAAATTATGGTTGTATACTACTGGCAATTAGGCAACTTTTTAACAGTAATACGCTAAGGTGTTTGTTTCCTCTTCTTAGATTATTTATATGAAGTTTTACCTGTCAATTTAAATTTCATGAGTTATAAAAATTAATAATGCATGTTGCAGATACGTAAATTGCTGCAAGATATTAGGCTTTCTGCAGTCAGCATTGTTACATCTCCCTTTTAGGTTAATTTAGCTGTTATAGTAAATACTATATTTTTAATCATTAATAAGAAAAAGCCTTGAGACTTAGAAAACACTGTATTCTACTGTAAAGGCCTAAAACATAATGGACCAGATTCTCCACTGACTGCAATTTAACTCCATTGGTTACTGGGGTCACGCTAAGGAATGAAATCCAAACTCTGAAGATGCTGATGCAAAATACAGTTTTTACCCATTAGTTTAGTTATTAAACTTCTGAATTGCATCAGAAACCAGTTTCCAATAATGTCACTGCCAGAAATATGAAATAGTCTTAGAATTTCAGCCAAAACACTGGCCAGAAAGAAAAATAGGAAAGTTAGAAAGCTAGATTTTGCCATTAAGTGAGAACACTGCAGGCTCTTGCAGCCAAGAAAATTCTGACAGCAACAACAGCAAACCTCTCAGCAGTGGTGGATGTGTAGCACTGTACAAACTTACTCAAGGCATAATTAAGTTACAGATATCACTGTAAACAAGATATTATTGGAACCAAGAAGATAACAGTATTCAAAAAAAGTCATCAGTATGGATTATGGGAACATCCCAAGTTACATTTGCGAGGATAAAAATATACAAGGTTGAGAAATAAACTTCAGCTATAGGTATTTTATTTCATAATTGTCCTTTACAGTTTTCATGCATCTTCCTGTTAAACATCTGGTACTGGCCATTATCAGAGACAGGATTTTAGAGTCTACAGATTCCTTCTCTCAGCTATATTTTTGGTTCAAGTCTCTTCCCCAACCCTCCCACTTAAAAAATAGTTATATATATATGGTGGAATTTGTATTCAAAACTATGGCTAATATCTTAATAATCTAGTAAGCACTACTTCAGTCTCCCTTCTAAAAATCTAAACAAATTGCCATAATTCACCATTCAGTCTTGCCTCAATACATGGCACACTTCATGCACACATTATTCTACTTATACAACATACATTTTATATGTGTTTAAAAGATTGTAATTCACAAGGGGGTCAACCTTATACACTTACTAAATTTGTCAGAGGAAGAGTGAACCATCAGACAAATTATAATTCACTCTCAAGCTGCTGAGCTTTGAGAAGCATTTTCATTAATATTTGCAACTAGGGCAATCAGTTTACTGCAGCTCTGTTAATACACCACACAGCAGTTGAAATATAGTTTAATAGCCGTGTACAGCTGCAGCTTTTAGTATGAATTTCTTGTGGACATGTAAACCCCATGTTTGGGCCTGTTTGGCAAATGTGGGGTTTGTGGTCAACTATTTATGCATGGAAAACGCGGAACTGAATCCTTGGCCCCTGTTCTGTGCAGCGGCACAAAACATCCAGGAGCTAGAAAGCTGCATTAAAGGGACAGCAGAGGGTTTTCTCAGATTCAAGTGAACTGTTGTGTGGCTCAAAGCCAGCAGAGGGTGTGGGAAGGAAAGAGAATGGGGAAGGGAACTTCCCCGGAGCGGGGGTGGGGTAGAATGAAGTACACAGTGGTCTGTGAGATTTCCAGCCACCACAATGGTCTTCGGCAGCTGACATAGGGCAGCCCTGAAACTTCTCTGAGTTTAGTGCAAGGGTTGTTTTGACTCTTCACAAGCCCAGGAATGAAAGAGCACAAAAGTAGCTTAGAACCACCTGCCTGTGCTCTCCCTCCTCTCCCCTCATCTCATCTACACAGTTGAGTCACTGAGGTGCAATTTCAGATGCCAGAAAGTATAAATTTGCTGAAAGTTTTGCCTTAGTAAAGATTGCAAGATTTCACCCTGAACTGATTGTTGGAGGAACACACTGTTAGGGTTAATTCATGTCTATAGACTATAAGAACATGTTTTGGTACATGTTTTTGTTGTTATAAGTCTGTTTTGTCAGGTGTCCTTCCCCCAAGAGGACAGCACTGGCAGAGTGGGTTTGAAAACCATCTCGGAGGAGAAGTTTTATTATTGGGGACAGATAAGGGGTTACCTGGAAAAACAGAGGCTTGGAGTTATATTGCTGGAGCCATGCCCTAGGTTTAAACTGAGCATTAGAATGTGCATCAAAGCCTGGCATTTAATAACTACATGCACATTCCCTGGCACAATACTGAATAACGTGCCATATTTTAACAAAGTGCAGGCCCTTTGCTTTTACCATATTTACGAGGGACTTGGGTCTTATTTAGCCCATCCTAAGTGAGCAGAATGGAACAGCAAGATTTCTGTATAATCCAAGAAAGGTTTATACGAAGGTATATTGTCTCTTTGTTCTCTATCACAGACTAGATGGTTATACTTCTGTAAAACTTTTAAAAAAAGAGCAATCAAAACAGACCTGGTAGTTTACATGAAAAACAAGCCATATTTAAAATCCTTTCCAACCTCTGCAGGGAAGCAATTTGGGGTAGGGGCTATATTTATATTATATATGCATATAGTTTATAGCACATTTGGGCCCAGAATCCCAAAGGGAGCCTCTATATGGTACTGTAAGAGAAATAGTAGTAATAATAATAATTAATAGAATTAACCACCATAGTTAGTGACAGAATATTTTCCTCACTGCCAGCTAGTAGGATATTATAATAAATATTTCCATGCGGCCACATTCTTGCATGCAAAGACTTTGTTATGTAGAAAAATATATCTTCTTTTTCTTACCTACTTTATCTGCTCATCTGCTTCAGTGACCTTATTGATACAAAGCCTGGTAAAGTGCTGAACTGATGCTGGTAGGCACAGGAGGTGAAACACATGAATTTGCTTAACGAGTTATGCTTATACATTTACACTAGCATCAATGTTACTGAGAGACTGTTATAAAAACAGGTATCAAGGTTGAGGTTGTCTTCATCTCTGTAAGAACTTCCTGCATGCCTTCGCTTTCCCCAGCTTTATCACAGTTGGGTGATTAAAAAAAAAATCCAAAACACAGATTAAAACAAAACAAAACAGGAAGTCCACAGATTTCCCACTAAATCTCTGATTATGCTGAAAATGGTTGCTCATCCAACTCAAAATGAGAGATCTTGCTGCAGCTCAGCTGCATGGAGTATTATGCCTGTTACTGTTAATGGGGCCCCAAAATGTTTCTTCACAAACAGAACAAGCTGCTAGTGTTATTATTCCTTCTCCACAATTACTTTAAAAAAATCATTCTCCAAAGTCAAAACTCAAGACATCTACTATAAATAAAAGCTTTATATGGAAATATCAGGAATGTGTTTTCAACCCTCAGGCAAGTCTGAGGTGCCTATGTTTGCTTTCAGAAATGTGGACAAATGAAGTCTCCTTATGCTGAGAACGTTTAGAATCCAATGGGAAGGGACAGAGAGTGAGGTCGGAGTTCTGGAGTAAAGATTTCAAACAAAGTTGGAATTGTAGGCAAAGGACTTGCACATAGAGTGGAGTGACTGACTGAGTCATTTGGTCAGAGAGCAGTCAGTTAAATGTTTTGCCATCCAACATTTAGTGACGAATAAAACTCACAATTACCTGTAATTCTGTAACACAGAGAAGGGGTGATTCATTCAGATTTTTGTGCACATCTCAAATGTAATAAGAATGGATGCAGGGTGGAAATTGGCTATTACAAAGCAAGGAAGACCGTACAAAATCTGAGGGGAGAAACATTAGCAAAACAAAGTAAAGAAAGGTAAGTGTAGAGCACCAAGGCTACAGTGCACTACAGTACCCTTAATATTACAGCTGAAGAGAAGGTTAGCAACAGTCCCTGTACTAGGAGATCCAGCATTAGAGTATACATAAGGCCATTCATTTTTACTTTTTACTGACTTTTACTGAAAATTTCCTAGGTTTTAGAAAAAAAAGGTTTTTTTTACTGATTTTTAACCCAAATTTTTGACAACTCAAATACATGAAAATACAGATTATGTTTAAAAAACATCCAATCTATTAAATTATGTAGATGTGTTCGTTAATAAATTAGTTTGTGTAAATTCCTGTGTGTAAAGCTAGGTAGTGGAATTTATACACACATGCAGGCACAGACATATGTGTACATAATCTTCATGAAACAAACCACAGCATTAAACTGCTCTTACTCCCAGTATTCTTATCTTTCTCTTTATTGTTTTCTGTTCTCATCCCCCAACATTAACCCTATATTTACCAAGAAAACCGTGAAGTTAATATTTTTGCAGTGACTTTCACCCTTCTTTAAATATTTGTAATGCAAATTCATAGGAAGTTTTAGACAAAGGAAAAGCTAAAAACAAAGGGTTTTAGATATAAGCAAAAGAAATAGAGAGATGAAGTTAATTCCATTAGCCTTTTAGATGGATTTGGGAACAAAAGAAGAAAAAATGAAAACCAGGATACAGATCAGTGCAACTTTATTTTATATAATGCTTTTCAGACAAACTGTAAGCCAGAGCATTTTATGGAACAACTTTAATAGTGACACAGTTAAAAATAAAATTGAGTAGTAGAGAGCAAGAAATTAAGAGGCACAGAAAGGAAGGGGAAATATCCTTTTTTACGGTATTATCTGAAAAGCCCAAAAGGCTGGAATAAAATAAAATATGGAGTCCACCACTTACTACTCTATTAGCTTAATTCAGAAATATCAAACTGTTAACAAAACTGACTGTTTCCAATTTCACCAGCTTTAGCAAAAGGTGAAAACTTGTAATTTTCCTTTTTAAAAAGTGTCTTAATAAAATTTGGAAATTTTGCCCTGTTCCTTCTAATTATGATGAATGGAAAGTGATTGTCCAGCAGTTTGAAAGGATGTTCAAATGGTATCACTACCATTTTGATGCAGTGGAATTTTTTAAAAGGAGTTTACCTGCTGTAGATGTAGGATCTACAATACAGTGTTGTAAGAATGAACAGTAATATCACTGTACTCTGTAGTCATAACAATACTTACATGCTGCGTAGGACAGCCGTGTAACTATAAACATTCTGGTCAAGAGGCCAACTGCACCTCCACAGTTATTTTTGTCCTGATCCAGCTAAACAGCTGTTAGCTAGTTCCATGTCTCTCCCATAGCTCCATCCTGACGTGAACTCAGGGACTGGTTACTTTCACCGTACCACACTGAGAACTAAGTGTTTTGTCTGTTTTGGTATTTGTTTAACTCCCACAGCTGTTAGTCACCTCTGTTCATCCACTCTGCTCTAGCTCACGTCTCACTAGTTCCATCCTGAACTCCCATGCAGACTGAATCACCTGTTAATATAGATCCTCTTTTTATGGCTCTCGGTTTGAGCTGGCCTGTTACAAACTACCTTACCTACTTTCAAAAGACATTTTTTCAGGAGAGTTGCTCACATGCTTTCCTGCACTCATTCTGAACTCGTCAGCAGAATCACCTGATTCCACAGCTCTTAATTAGTCACAAAATGAGTAATGGACTATTTGACTGTGCTACGTAGTCTTCTCACTTATGTTTAACAGACGTATTTGGAGCATAAACTTTCGTGGGTGAATACCCACTTTGTTGGATACATGGTAGTGGGTATTCACCCACGAAAGCTTATGCTCCAATACATCTGTTCGTCTATAAGATGCCATGGGACTCTTTGCCGCTTTTACAGATCCAGACTAACACGGCTACCCCTCACTTATAGACGGCTACCCCTCACTTATGTTTGTGTCTTCTTCCAAACAGCATGTAACAACAGCCCTAATCTCATCTGTGAGCTACTCTCATTTGTGACTTTTATATAATCTTGTGTATTTTTTGCTTCCCTTATAAGAGATGTGTTAATTTGTGAAAAAGAATTTAAAATTAAAACTGTGAAAGCATGGGGGGGAATCCACCTGCTGAGCAAGAAGGAAGTCAGGAAGCAAGAGTTCTGGTTCAGTTTGCTGCAACAGTATTTGCTGTGTGTGTTGTTTGGCTAGATGGTTCTAGATCTCCTGTTTTCCCTGCTGACAGCTCTCTGTCTCTGAATTCACATCTTACCAACTGGAGACTGTTAATATTATCACTGACACCATCCAGTGCTGCTGGTGGTAGTACCTCTCACATTCGAGAGATCAATTGAAGATCATTTCTGAAGTAAGGGCAGTTTGGCTGAGGGGAGAGAATCAGTATATGATAAATAAAGAAAAGAAACAACCTTCCTCAACAGCAATCCTAATATCAAGCTTGAATCATTTTAGATTAAAGAAGTTCCCTCTCTTGGCCCACCATAACCATCCAACGTTTCGCTTAAATCTATATTTAGGTCTCAGCTGGTCTAACTGGCCCAGACACTGTCTACAGATCTTGCACATTTTAGGGATTTGCAGGTATAGATGGAACCGATGCATTTTGGGGTGTCTCTAATTCAAGGAAGCTCTGCTCCACTCCACATAGGAATAGCCATACTGAAATAGATTAGCGATGCATCTAGGCTGGTAGCCTCTCTCCAACAGTGGCCAATACAACAGTGGTGGGCAACCTGTGGCCCGCGCCAGTTCCCGCAGCTCCCATTGGCCAGGGACAACGAACCGTGGCCACTGGGAGTTTGCAGGCGGCTGTGTCTTTGGACTGTCAGTGTAAACAAACTGTCCCATGGCCCACCAGCGGATTACCCTGATGGACCGCGTGCTGCTCGCGGGCCGCAGGTTGCCCACCATTGACTTACAGGCTGTTTCTTCTTTCATAGTAGTATAAATCAGAAATAAATCTATTGATATAAATGAGTTACAACAGTGTAAATTGTGTGAGAGGAGAATTTAGCTAAGTTACTTTTTGAAGGAAAAGGAAGTAAACATATAGGGAACCACTCTGAAAAGACATGGACCGTTTCACTTTTTGTTTTTGTTTTCTTGCTGTCACTTGTTATAAGTTACTTTTGAATGCTCAAAGGTAGAATTGTGAGGGGTGAAACAAGTGCATCACCACCAAACCCAGTGAAAAATTCTGTGTTTAAGGGGAGAAAAGAAAAAAACAAAAAAACATTTCCTGTTCTTGTCTTCAGTTGTTAATGAAAACCAGGGCACAGTAGTTTTTCTTTACAGTTGTGTCTGCTAGTTAACCCCAGGCCTGGTTGGTTCTCAGCCTGATTGGCTTCATTGTGGAAAGACAGTAGAGGGATTGTAAATAGAGGGGGTGGGTAATGGTTTTCTAATCCCATGAATATTTTCAAGAGTTTGAAATTTTTCCAATCTAAAATTAGGACAAAAGTAGAAATCTAAAATATTTGGTGAATCAAAAACATGATTTTTTTTGTTTTCATTGTTATTTCATGTCTATCAAAATATTTTATTTAATTTTGAAATATTTCATTTTGTTTTTGACCTCTTTTAATCTCTTTTGTCCACTCTAACTACCTTAAATTTCAAAATGAAAAGTTGTCTTATGCCAGTAAACTGAAACTTTTTGCTCTGAAAATGTCAAAACATTTTGTTTTGACCATTTTAACTCTTTCCCTCAACATTTTTTCAAGTTTGGAAATTAGTCAAACTCGACCTTGTTTTGTAACCAGTTTCTGTTTCAACAAGTCAGCCTTTCTGTTGCCAAATAATTTGTTGATAAATTGCAGACCAGCTGTAATTGCAAGGTCCCTTTGATTTTGGGCTCCAGAGATTTTCAGTGAGGAGTGCAGAGGCTTCATGCAAATAAGAGCCTCACTGCTTTTCTCTAACTAGCCCTCCACTGATTTTTAGTTCATCTGTACTTGTAATGTTGTTCTGTAAGTTAGTGTAGAACGATGAATCTTCTGTTCAGAAACTGATAAACCAAAAGAAGTTCCTAGTAAACAAATGCAGCATGGTCGGTTGGTTACCTGCGGAGGCTGCAGATGCACTTCCGTGCAGGGAGCAAGGTGGAATCTCTATGGAATTGAACATAAGAATGGCCATAGTGGGTCAGACTGGGTCCATCTAGCCCAGTATCCTGTCCTCTGACAGTGGCCAATGCCAGATGCCCCAGAGGGAATTAACAGACCAGGCAATCATTGAGTGATCCATCCCCTGAAGCCCATTTCCAGCTTCCTGCAAACAGAGGCTAGGGACACCATCCCTGCCCATCCTGGCTAATGGCCATCCTTCATTAATTTATCTAGGATTTTTTTAACCCTGTTATAGTTTTGACCTTCACAAGTTCCTCTGGCAAAGAGTTCCACAGGTTGGCTGTGCATTGTGTGAAGAAATACTTCCTTTGGTTTGTTTTATACCTGCTGCCTATTAATTTCATTTGATGACCCCAAGTTGCTGTGTAATGGAAGGAGTAAATAACACTTCCTTATTTACTTCCTCCACACCAGTCATGATTTTATAGACTTCTATCATATCCCTCCTTAGTCATCTCTTTTCAAGCTGAAAAGTCCCAATCTTATTAATCTCTCTTCACACGGAAGCGGTTCCATACCTTAATAATTGTTGTTGCCCTCTTCTGAACCTTTTCTAATTCCAATATACCTTTTTTGAGATGGGGCGACCACATCTGCACGTAGTATTTAAGATGTGAGTGTATCGTGGATTTTTATAAAGAGGCAATAGGATATTATCTATCCCTTTCTTCATGATTCCCAACATTTTTTTAGCTTTTTTGACTGCCGCTGCACATAGAGTTGTTTTCAGAGAATTATCCACAATGATTCCAAGATCTTTCTTGGGTGGTAACAGCTAATGTCCCTGGGGATGGGAGGGATAATTCATCACAATTGGATTAGAATTCCATGACCAAGCTACAGCACTGCAGAGTTTTCACAGAAATGGCAGCAGGAATGATAATTTGGCCCTTGGTCAGTTCAAACCTTATATCTTGACAAGCTTCTGTTCTTGATTCTGTAAGCAGTCATACTAGGGAAAAATACAGCTGAAAATGCACTTTACTTTGTCAACTTCTGCCTGTGTGAAGCTGGATTCTCATGATTTCATTGAGCCTCAAGTCTATGAGTAGAATTTGGCCCTTGTTGGGAACTGTTGCATGCATATGATTTACACTGAGGCTGGTCTTCAATCCTACTGTAATATTGCTGTTCTGGGTGACCTGGCACAATGGAAAGAAAGTTATTAAGAAAAGAGCTATTAATGGAAAGATAAACTCTCAGAATCTGTAATGCCAGACCTGCCCTATGCAGGTCATGTGAATGAAGTCCTTACTCACATTTTAAGTGGGCCCTCCTGTGACCTGTATTCATATGAACAAACCAACTTCATGCAAGTATTCCCATTTAAGCAAATACAGCCTCTCTGGGTGAAGCTGTAAAGATCCCAACACTGAACATACATTTTTACATAAGAGCTAAGAATATCAGAGTTAAGAACCGTTCTTGTTTTCACTATTTTGTATCTTTTCTTATACCTATAGATCTATATTAAAGGTTGTCATAAATATAAAGGGAAGGGTAAACACCTTTAAAATCCCTCCTGGCCAGAGGAAAAACCCTTTCACCTGTAAAGGGTTAAGAAGCTAGGATAACCTCGCTGGCACCTGACCAAAATGACCAATGAGGAGACAAGATACTTTCAAAGCTCGGGGGGGCGCGACAAAGGTTCTCTCTGTCTGTGTGATGCTTTTGCCAGGAACAGAAAAGGAATGGAGTCTTAGAACTTAGTAAGTAATCTAGCTAGATATGCGTTAGATTCTGTTTTGTTTAAATGGCTGATAAAATAAGTTGTGCTGAATGGAATGTATATTCCTGTTTTTGTGTCTTTTTGTAACTTAAGGTTTTGCCTAGAGGGATTCTCTATGTTTTGAATCTGAGTACCCTGTAAGGTATTTACCATCCTGATTTTACAGTGGTGATCCTTTTACTTTTATTCTTCAATTAAAATTCTTCTTTTAAGAACCTGATTGCTTTTTTCATTGTTCTTAAGATCCAAGGGTTTGGGTCTGTGTTCACCTATGCAAATTGGTGAGGATTTTTATCAAGCCTTCCCCAGGAAACGGGGTGTAGGGTTTGGGGAGGATTTTGGGGGAAAGATGTTTCCAAGCAGGCTCTTTCCTGGTTATATATTTGTTAGACGCTTGGTGGTGGCAGCAATAAAGCCCAAGGGCAAAAGGTAAAATAGTTTGTACCTTGGAGAAGTTTTAACCTAAGCTGGTAAAAATAAGCTTAGGGGGTTTTCATGCAGGTCCCCACATCTATACCCTAGAGTTCAGAGTGGGGAAGGAACCTTGACAAAGGTGTAGGGAAATTATAAAGTCATGTTTTTCTTTGCCATCCATCCACTAAATGTTGCCATCCATCCATTCAATTTTGCTCCAAAATGAAATTGTAATAGATATTTGTAATCAATGTGTTTTTTCCTATTATAAAGATCTTCCATTCCTAATTGCTTCAGTGAGATTGAGTTATGTTTCAGAAATCTTGTTAACAGGAATATTATTATTTTAAACCGGGTTTTGTAATACATAAATATTCAGAATTCCAATAACATATAGATTTTAAAAAAATCCTAAATTATCTTCAGCCATTCTTTTATAAAAAGCTATTAGTTTTCCTGCAAGAACCTCTTTTTTTTTTCCTGTGGAATTGTCCATAAAACCAAGTATTGACAAACTGATTTTTCCCAACATCTGAACATTGTCATTATCCATATTTAATTTAGAGATAATACCTTTTTCTCCTTCTCCTGTACTCTAAATTATCTGCTTTTCAGTGTATTAATACAGTAACTACAAGTTAATGGATTATAAATCTATTTCATGTGGATTAATTAGAACATGCCTTCTGTGTTTCTATTGGTTGAAAATGCATGGAGTCAGAAGGGCAAACACATTTACTCTATCATCTGTCTAGATCTGTGGTCTAGCCTGCTTTTGTCTGCTGAAGAGAGATTTGAAAGAGAAGGTTTGCCCTCTGGAAACGTATTGGATGTCTCTTTTTGATCTCTGAACTTCTTTTTTTGTCTAAGTAAATGATAAGCATGCATTAAGGAAATTCACGTGGAAGATTTGTGAATCTTTTTATACATAATACATATCTACCTCACTGCAAATCATTGCCATTCATGACAACGTTCCCTCTATTTGGAAAGGCACACCTGATACCACTACAGTACTGCCAACTCTCACAATTTTAGTCTGGCAATAATTGGTGTCTTTCTTGAAGACCCAGTTCCTGAATTCAGTTGATTACGTCAAAATCTTAGCTTGCATCAGAAAAAGAGACAAGGGGAGGGGCGGGGGGTGAGAACTTCTTTTTTTATTGACCTACTTCTGTTGGTGAGAGAAACAAGTTTTTGAGCTACACAGAGCTCTCCTTCAGGTCTGGCTGAAGAGCTTACACATAAGAACTCTGTAAGCTCGAAAGCTTGTCTCTCTCACCAAGAGAGATTGGTGCAATAAAATACATTACCTCATCCACCTTGTCTCTCTAACATCCTGAGACCAAAACAGGTACAACACTACTTACATTTTTTTAAAAATGTACAATTCCAGTCCTTGTTGTTAGACCTAGAAAATGTAGACCCTTAAAGGTTAGAAAACCAGAAGTCAAATAAAAATAACCCAAAATGCATTAGTCTGAAAAAATCTCATCATTTTAAGACAATCTCGTGATTTATGGGGGGCTGACTCATGATTTTTGAATGATTGAGGTTGGGAATACTGTTACTGCTACTTTAGTTAGCTGAAAGTGTATGGAGCACTGCAATGGTCATTTAATTACAGACCAGCCACTTTTCACTACCCTGTTAAAGCCATATTTTATTCAGAAAATATAAAAAAAATAGTGAAAAGTGGAAAAAAAAACATGTATTTTGTAATACTGGAAAACATTCCAGGAGAAAACATTCAAGGTTATGGCATCAGGTTTATTTTATGGATAAGACAAAACTGAGGAATGATGACATTTCTGATGACAGATTTTCAACAGGTTAGACTCTGAGGGCATGATTATCTGGTGATTTAGTGTGCGCAAGCTGGAGTAAATCTACAGCGCTCTAACCTGCTATGTACTAACTGTCTGTAGAGACTCTGCTGCCACACACTAAAAGTTCTACAGTGATCTTTGAATCTACTGTAGATTTATGCCCAGGCTTCCCGCAACACTTAATGGCTACCTAGACAAGCCCTCAGACAGCAAAGTGCTGAGTTCCTAGCCTAAAGGTACTCGGACCCTCTCAGAATCAGTGGTAAAATCCTTACCCCATTGAAGTCAATGGCAAAATTCAATGGGGTAGGATTGTACTGTAATTCAGTTGTAATTGTCTCTATTGTTATTGAAGAACTCTGTGTTTTGGTATCAAAGCTTTTCCTTTGTGTTCTGACTTTTTAATAAAAAAAAATAGTTGTAATATCCTTTTAAAACAAGTTGTAAATTTTCAAATAAGAAAAGCACATATAGCCTGTCCAGGGAAAGTGAACCCATTCTGTACCAAAACTGTCTTTCTTAGAAGATGTACTAAATAAACACAACCTGTTGGAAGAGAAAATATTGATTTCATGGAATCTAAATGTGAGAAGTGCACTTTGAGATCTATTGATGAAAAGTACTATATAAGCGCTACGTTTACCCTTTATTGATTAACTTGCTTATTTAAATTACCCCGAAGAATGAGAGAGATGAATTGCATTTGAAAGAACAAGCATTTGATGTATTTCCCTGAATGATACAGTAATATTAAATTTATTGCTGCCTGACAAACCTATAACCCCACTGAACGTTTTGTAGCTCCTGTAAATAGATCTCTTCCTAATTCTAAAATCCTGTCAGTAGCAACAGCTATTTGCTAATGAGATAACAATACAGCCATTCCTTTTGTGATCTCTAAAAGGAGGAATTTCAGAGAGAAAAATCCTGTGCTGAAGATGCTGGCTTTTCTGCCTGACTCCCAGGAGATAAGAAATCTTGTCTGATGTCATGTTTTTCCTCTAACATCTCTCAGTGCTAGCTTCTTAATGATTGAAACTGGGAGAAGCGGCAGTGATGTGTCTGAAGGGACAATATGACCTCTCTAGAATTGCATTTAGCAGGCTTATGAATAAATGAAGGAGCTGCAATGGTGTCCCTTCTCATAAATGCTGCTTACACTTATTTAAATCTATAAAGGGAAATCGCATGTCCTCCATTCCTAGTCTCATTGAAAAATATATTTTTAAACAATTGTCATAAAATCAACATTTTTTCTCATTGTGCCATGCTATAATGATACGATTAAAACAATCCCTTAGTTAACATACCACATTACAAAATTACTGGCTTAATTTAGGCAGTCTTCAAGCCATCATTCTTGTAACTAGTTCATTAAAAGAAAGAGTAGGAACAAAATTTACAATTAAACTATAAAATGGGGAGGAGCTGTTGCCTTAATGAAGTCAACTTTTATATGAAGTGAAAGCAACTTTTAACATGTCAGAGTTGCAGATTTATCATTGCTGTAGTGAAATTGCTAGAAATTATTCCATATTCCCCAGAGCACAGTCCTCAAATGTTTAACACAACACAGGCCTTCTAGATTGTAGAATTGGTTAGTGGGATAAGTAGCAGGGGAACTAGGAAAGGAGGGAACTTAAGTGACCTAACAAAGTTGACTTTGTAATCCTACTGAATGTGCTTGAGACTTCAACCAAATAAATTTCTAATATGTCAAGTGTTTTTGAAAGGTAGGTAGTGGCCAATGATTGTTCCTCATACTTATTATTTGGAGTCAGAGAATTTTATTTTGGACCGTACACTCACTGGCTCTGAAGACATGCTTTATATGTAAGTTTTGCCAGCTTGCCTTTGCATGTCACTAATATCCACCAATGATGATAGTTCTGACTGTAGCTGTGCAAAATGTTTTGTATATTGGCCACAATCCTGGTCCACAACCAGCTGGACTCATGTGCAGGGCACAAATGGAATCTTAAAGGGAGCTGTCGAGTGGCAGTCAAATTTTGTCCCTTGCTCAGGGAAAAGTGCGTGCCTTTGACACTTCCATCCACTCCCAGAGTTTTAGGGATAACATTTTACAGATACAAGATTTTTTTTAAAATTTTTGCTTTCTTTCTAGAACATACAGAAACCTCCATGTGATTCTGAATCTAGATATCCTTAACCCACCTTGGCCAATGAACTCACAAAGTTTGGTTCCATGGATCCAAGGTTAGGCCAGTGATCAGGGAACTGGGCTCTGCCATGCAAATTGAAAACAAGGTGAGAACACTGGCAATAAAGGAAGCCAGAAATGATATCACACAATTTCTTCTGGGCCTGCGATCTCCTCACGCCACAGTCCCTTGGCTAGTTATATTTAAACAAGAATTTCTTTGCTATGGGAATTACTTTTGAAAGTATAGGGTGTTGGGTTTTTGTTTTGTTTTTTTTGTATTTGGCTCAAATGTTCGCTGGACATTTTAATATACATATACATCTGCATTAATATATCTTTGTCCCTTTTCCTGACTTGCAGCTGCCTTAAAATCTCTGAAGAAATAATTGGGATGTTGGCAACATCTAAGTCTCACTTCAGCACTTTTAAACATTATTACTGAATATCTGAGAAGAAATTCAGAGAGATATCCCTTAACTAGGGTACTGTTATGCAAAATACATAAGGGTTGATTTTGTCACTGACACTCTAATTTTCATTAAATTCTCTAAAAGAAAGGCAATAACATTCTGTTGTTCAAATCATCTGATGGTGATATAGAGGAGGCCGTGACACACTTATCGCCCCCAGAAATTACCTTTGGCTCAAATCTTATGTCTGTTCTTTTTTTAAAGAAAATCTTTTTTTTTCATTTAACAATTCATTCAAGAGCTCCGCTTACATTGTGTAATTTGCTTTCCCTTTTGTTCCGTTAGAACTACTTAGGCATCCATTTATTTGTGTTTAACTTGTGATTTATGGAAATAAATACAAATGAAAATCTGACACCCCAGGAGATAGCAGCTCACAAACCAATGGTACCAGATAGACTTTTCAGTGTCCCTTTGCCTTTTTTAATTGAACTGTGGCAATAGCCACCTAAACTGAGGCTAATTAAGTACAGTAGTTCCACTTAATTATATGAAAGATTTCTTGTGCCAGATCCTATGGCTGTCTATAATATGTCGGTTAAGAGGGTAATTTATTTTCAGTGCTAATTGGTGATGAACAGATTATTAAAGATGGATTGTATGTCACTTCTTTCAGTCTTCTGTTTTTATTTTACATAAGATTGGAACACTTCTAAATTGAGAGTCTGTGCTAATATTATAAAAGGATGGTATATAAAATTAAACCTTTTCTCACATTGTTGGTTGATAACCACTGATATTACAAAAGTGCAATAAACATTTTAGTGCATGCCATAAAATTTTTCAGTATTTAGCATTAGTCCTGTGGTATAACTAGTTGGAAACTGCAGTTTCAAATAGTCATCAGAAATTAACATTAATAAGTTCTGAGTATTTTAAAGTTAAAACTCAAATGAAAGCTGCAATATTATCCATTTATATTCTTTGATAACTTCTTTTTTAAGATATTCTATGACTTGACCTTTATTTTATGACAAGATATTTGAAAGGTTGACTTGTATGAGTCATATCTGTAATTATTAATCTGTATAAAAAAAAGATAATGGATTATCAGAGCTTTTTTTTTAAAAAAATAAGGTATTAAAAATACTTTAAAGAACCTTTTATACTTCAGTATCAAAAATATTTCTTAGAAGGTTAACCTTTCTATCAACCAATACTTTAAAATGAATTGAAAAAATAAACCCAGAATAAAAGGCTCTTTGAGTGTAAAATATGCATAAACTTCAAGCAGCAACACATATATGCAGTTATTCAGGCCTAGACTGGAACTGCAAAACACAATATAAAATATGGGGAAATTTACTTACGTATGTGAACCTAGAAGCTTCAATATTCCTGTTACCTAAAATTTCCCCTTTAAAAGCTGATATCAATAGGACTCTTGGGTGCACAACGCCTGAAGATGGGCTGTATTACTCTAACACTAAGTATGTAGCTTTATTCAGTGCTTAAACTCAGTAGTCTTCCAAGGAAACATAGTTTTTATTTTACACAGTGTCCTTCCCCTCTTTGTCTCCCTTGAGGATTTAGGTTTGGATTTTCAAAGGAGTCTAAGGTTATGTGTACACCGGCCCAAGTTAGCTGGCTTGGACTGTGAGGCTATAAGATTGCAGTGTAGATGTTCAGACTTGGGCTGGAGCCTGGCCCAGGCTCCAGCTCAAGCCCAAATATCTGCATTGCACTTCAGCTGACCCAGGCTCTGAGACTCAGTGCCTTGGGTATAAACAGTGTAGACAAACCCTAAGGGAATTAGATGCCTGAACTCCCAGTAAAAGTCTAAGGCCCAAAGGCATATAAGTACCTCTTAATTTCCCCTGAAATACCTTGGAGGATCTGGGCTTAAGTGCTTTTCCTCTGGCAGCAGAAAGGGGTCTTAGTGTAAATGATGATCTCTTCCAGGGCATTTCTGCCCCAACTTCCTTTGGAATTTCCAGCCTAATTCTTTCTAATGCAAGAATCCTTCTTCCTGAGAGACGTCCCATCACAGTCTGTGGGACTGCCTGAGTGAGAAAAGCCAATTCACTTAGGGGACAGATTCTGCCTCGTCTTTCTGCAGATTTGCAGTTAGTAGAATTGTAGCCCTTGCATTTAGGATAGCACAGGAACTGTTCCCCCTCACCCCCTATGCCGCTTGACCTGCCTAGGACAGTCAGGTTGGTTAGGCCTTCACAGTTAGGCTGTTCTAGATTTGAACAGCAAATAGAGACATCAGGCTACAGACTGGTTAGTGTGGCCATTCCCCTGCTCCTCTTGGTTGTTTCCAGGATGTCTGCTGTTTAGGTATTATATCTTGCTTTGCTATTTTCATTTGTTTATAATAAAGTTGCAGCCACTTGAACTAATGTAATGCTTGCCACCCTCCTCGTTGGCCCCTGCTATTCATAACAACTTGTGTGACCCATTAATGTGAATTCAATACTGTATTACAGTTTGCGGAATAGATGGCGCAAAAGCCAAAATGTAACCAAGACAGGTCCAGGAGCATTATGCTGATTTTCGACCCATGAGATGTAAAGTAAACTCCTTTTTCAAAAATGAAGGTAATTAGCAATTTACTAAATAACTTATTCTTCATTCATCTACGTGATGTACTAATGGCCGTCAGCATATAGGTCCTGATTTGGGAAAGCATGTAAGCATGCACTTAAGTTATTTTATGCACTTAACTGGTGCTCAGTTAGGGATGCCTGCCTAAATCACAGCTGTAGATTGTGAATGTTTTAGAGCTTTTTGGATCCTTTGGGGTGAATGAAACTCTGTAATTGTATATTTTTTAAAAATTTCCAGAAACCAGAAAATACCCAAAACCTCTAGTAGTTAGGAACTTTTTGGAGCTGTTACGACTTAAACAAGGCTGAGACTATGACTGGTGGCTTTTTAAAAGAAAAAAAAAAGTGACCATGTTTCATCCTTTAGGGAATGTTTAATACCTATTTTTATTCCCACCTAAAAATAGTGGGATATATACAAAATAAATAGCAGGCAACTGTGAGTTATGAGGTTCTAATGTCATTGAAACTATTTGGTGACCTCATAAACCAGAAGTGCAAAGGTCAATTATCTTGTGTATTGTGCAGACACCCAAAAGGGAATGAGAGTTCCCTAATTCAAATCATGTCTGTTTTTATTTGCTCTAACGCATGGATCTGAACAAATGATTTGTAATGACAATGATTCCAGTGACCCCAGATCACTCCCATACCTTCCCTTGCTACTATAACCATTGCCCATCTATGTTTCCCTTCACTCTCTTTCTGTCCTGTTTGCCTTTCACTTCCAGAGCCCCACTCCCACTTCCATCATTCACACAGGTACTGGACTGTAGTGTTTTTTCTAGTCCACGCTGATGGAGAAGGCGGTGTGAAGTTGTTTACCAGATCCAATACGTTAGAGCTCTATCAGCACACCCTTTAGAAATCATTTTGGTTTGGACGGCAACTTAATTTTGCAATGCATATATTAAAATTGCATGGAGCCATGCAATTGTGTGGTGTGATCTCATCAGCCCTTATACATTAAGCAGGGTAAGGCCAGGTCAGTATTGTATGGAGGTAGAGGGAACCCCAAGAAACTAGATGCTTTGGGAAACAGGTGCTTTGGGAAGTAGTGTTGGTGACTCCACAGGTGACCCATTTTCCACCGGAATGGAATTGACCTAATGTCTCAGCCTGGTGGCAGGTGCCATTGTACTGCTGGAGATACCATCTTTCATATAGGATGTTAAACTGAAGCCCGGCTGTAGGTAGTTGTGGTCATTAAATATCCCAGTAGAAATGATAAAACTGTCTGGTGTCCTAGTCAAACTCCAGTTGGGATATTTAAATTATCCCTACCAATGACCTGCCAGTAGCTTCTTGTGCTACACTTGTGTGCAGATTTGCTGTGTGCTGTTCAATAGCTAATAGATATCACCCAAGCAACGGCTGCACATTGGTGATAGGTGAAGTGTTTCAGTAAAGAGGTAAGCCTTGCATTTCCATAGGTAAAGTCCGTAAAGAGCTCTGGGATGAAAGGCACTAAATGTACATAAAATCACAATTACTATCAATTATAATGATCAAAGATACTTGAATGATTCTAAGTGGTGTTTTTGTTGGTTTGTTTCATGTACTGCATGCTGGGTAACAACATGAAAGGACTCCATGCTTGTAAAACCAAGGACTTGTCTACACAGTGGGTAATGCGCTCTATGGGGTATGATTTCTAAAGTACACTAAAGTGTTATGCATAGGGCCCTACCAAATTCACAGCCATGAAAACGTGTCACAGACAATCAAATCTGATCTCCCCCATGAAATCTGGCTATTGTAGGGGAGAGACAGCACTGGGGGTGCCTCAGCCGGGTCTCCAGCTGCTAGTTGTGGCCCAAGCCGGGGAAGCAATGGGACTTCCTCTTTCCCTGCAGGGGCTTCTCCCAGAACCGATCATACCCACCTCTAGGAACCTCCCGCAGCCGCAGGAAGTTTTGTGGCAGCTGGCTGGAAGCCCAGTTCTGAAGGCAGCACAGAAGTGGGAGTGGCTGTCACCCCCCCACACACACACATGGAGAGGCTGTGCCTAGCTGTCACCCCCTCCCTCTGCATGGAGAGGCTGCAGCCCCAGTTGTCACAGACATACACACGCCCTGTGGAGAGGCTGTGGCTCGAGCTGTCAGTCCCCAACCCGGGTGGGAGGCTGCCGAGAAAACCCAGATGCATGGTAACCCATCCCTCAATACCCCGTGACCCACACTTCTGCCCTGCTGCTGGCAGTGGTGCTGGCTTTCTGTTTGGTGCCTAGCCTGCAGCTGCTGCTGTCTTGCTGCCCAGCTCTGAAGGCAGAGCCCCTTCCAGGAGCACCATAGCAGTAAGGGTGGAAATCCCGTGACCCCCTACAATAGCCTTGTGACCACCCTCACAACCCCATTTTGGCTCAGGACCCCCATGGTTACAACATCATGAAATTTCACATGTAAACATTTGAAACCATGCAACTGACTATTTAAAAAATCCTCTGGTTGTGAAATTGACCAAAATGGACCCTAAATTTGGTAGACCGTAGTTATGCACTAACTGGTCCATGTAGATCCTTCTGGTGTGCTTTTATGTAGTGCTGTTTAAAACAGTAGTGACCATTAATGCCCAACATGTTAGTGTACTTTAGAAATCACACCCACTAAGAGCAAATTACCCCACTGCGTAGACAGCCCTAATCCAATTATTTACAGTGATACTGCAGCTAACATTCCAGTCATGTGTGCAGAGACTGATTTCCTGGTGCCTCCTGCCACATTGTTGTTGTGTCTTTTGTGCAAACATTTGCTGACTTGTGAGAGCCAGATGTTACTAGTACATAACCCACTCTAGGGACATGGTCTTCACTGCATCTTACTGTGACCTCAAAGTCCTTCAGTTATGCTGGTCTTTGAACCAGTCTCCCACTTCCTATCTTTGTTATCACTGTTGATGGGGGACTTGCTTCCACCCTGATGCTGCCTCCACTGTTGCCTTGTGGGTCCTCTGAATTGCTCATGTGACTCATTTCTTCTGACCTGTGTAGTCCAGACCAGCTGATGGCTGAAGCTCTTTCTGTGTACTACTGGTTCTGGCTTTGGCCCCATGTTTTTTACTGTTCTGGCTGGCTGCCACTACGCTGCAGAATTTTTATTTGCATCTCCATTCCTATCCTCGGTCTCTAGTTTCGTGTTGCCAGGTGTCCAGTTTCCGCTGACCGGGCCGTTAAAAGTTCGCTTGGCGGTGCAGCAGAACTGTGGCCAGTGGGAGCTGCGGGGCAGCGACTGCAGATGGGGCAGCGTGCAGAGCTGCTTGGCCGTGCCTCCGTGTAAGAGCTGGAGAGGGGTCATGCTGCTGCTTCCGGGAACTGCTTGACATAAGCACTGCCCAGAGCCTCCACCTCTGACCCCTCTTCCGTGCCCTAACCCACTGCCTCAGCCCAGAGCCTTCTCCTGTATTCCAAACCCCGCAACCCCAGCCCCACCCGAGAGCCCGCATCCCCAGCCGGAGCCCTCAGCCCCTCCTGCACCCCACCCCGTGAGCCAGCCCAGTGAAAATGAGTGAGTGAGTGAGGGTGAGGAGAGCGAGCAACAGAGGGAGGGGTGGATGGAGTGAGTTGGGGCGGAGCCTTGAAGAAGGGGTGGGGCAGGAGCAGGGCCTCAGAGGAGGGGCGGGGTGGGGCAAGGGTGTTTGGTTTTGTGCAAGTAGAAAGTTGGCAACCATACTCTAGTTACCTCATATGACCCACATCCCCCGGCAGCTTGGACTAGTGCCTTTTGCCTTTGTTTGGTGTGGCTATTTGATATTTGGACCCAAACATGCTGGGTTCCTGGTTCTTGGTTCCTTTTTTGTAGAGGGCTGCCTGCTTAGCTTGGCATTCTCTTAAGTGTTCTGTGTACTATCCATTGTTCCTCTGCTGGGCTGCCACAGACGGGGCTGCAGCAGACTACCCTTCAGGGAAAGCAAACTCTTGGTTTTCAAACCTATCAGTCTCTGTACTGGGCTTCTACCCTGTCCCTGAGAGATTGTATTCCGATGTTCCAGCATTACCAGATAGGAATCCCTTCCGGTCTGTTCTGCCTTTATTATCAGCCTCTTGGTTGTTTTTCCTTGTGATTCTGCCTTACCGCTGCTTTGTGGATACCTAAGGGAAGAAATCTTGTGCTCAAATTCCTCTTTGGCGTTGATTTTTTTGAATCCTGCTGCAGTGTACCATGGCCCTCTGGCTGAGCGTAGAGTATCAGATAAGTCTGAATGTTTTCTCACCACTACTAGACAGTTTATCCACTCTGTGATAACTTCAGCTAGTGTAATGATGCCTCTTCTTTGCAGGCTTGCCCATTCCTTCCTCAGCAACTCCACAAGAGCTAATGGAACTCTGTGTTTCTGTAGTTTCACAGGCTGTGTGTGTGTGGAGGGGGGTATATTTGTAACTTCATTTTTCCAGTCTAATATTTTCGCTTACTTGTGTTGTTGGGATTACATTGCAGCTGGTTTTGCAATCCAGTTGGAATTAATTTGGTCATTGATCTAATAGCATAGTTGCAAATACTGTATTTGAATGGCTGACAGATGCCTTCTGCAATGTGTGCATATTGAGTGTTTTTGGATCTGCTAGAGTCACATTGCAGATCCTTCTTTTCACTGGAAGTTTTTACGTCCACAGTAACTGTATGTACTGTGGCTTTTTTCTTCATAAGATAGCTGCAGTACTGGGACATAATGTGGTTCTGTTTCTCATACCTCTTCCATCATTGCCCATAGGCTGTGTATTTTTCTTTCTGCCTTTTGTGTTGCTTTCCTCTGTGTATACACTGGACCATGATGCCTGCATTCTCAGTCAGTCTGTCTCTGTCTTCCTTTCTAGGTTCCTTTAACTTGAACCTGTGCACTTGTTCTGCAGTAGTGGCTGTTGTTGCTTTGATTCTTTCCCTGGACAGTGCAGCTGCCCTGCTAATTGGAGGTATTTCTCTAGGCTTCGATTTGTTTCGCTGAACAATCTCTCCCAAATCTAGAATCACATGTCCCACAAATGATTCTGCCTTTAATTAGGCAATCTTTAATGTCTCCAATGTGGCATGTGGAGGCCAGAGTTCTCAGCTGTGTAATGTAAGTATCTATTTCCACTTTGATTCTTGGTTTGGGGGTTTAAAAAAAAATCTCTCTACAGTCTCATTCTGTCTGGGGTCACAGTACTCATCAAACACCTTTATCAGCTGTTCCAGTGTGTTGAGGATTATTCCTGGCAACATTGTCTCACTCACTTCTCATCACTTTTTCCCAGTGAGATAATAAATAAGCTTTGCCTTCATTTTCTCAACTTCAGTCCCCATGGTCAGCTCTGTATATAGACTCAATTGTTGCTTTCATGCTTGTGCAATGATTTTAGTCTGGGAATCAAGCTTTCCCAGTGGTCTGAGTCCCTCTATGCTGCTTTGTTGCTCTGCCTCTAGGTGCTGCCTTTTTTGCCCATTAATCACACTTTGTTCCTTTTTGTAGGTGTCAGTAGACTGACTGACTGACACCATGCTTCATGTACTGCATACTGAGTAATAACATGAAAGGACTCCATGCTTGTAAAACTAAATTGGTTCTCTAGGAAGAGAATTATACACAGAGATACAAAAATCCCACAATTAAGAACAAAGGCTGGTTTAGAGGGGAAGTGGAGCCTATATATAGAAACAAATGAAAGAAAGGGAAAGCTGATAGCAATGAATATAAATCAGAAATTAGGAATTATAGAAAATTGATAAGGGAAGCTAAAGTACACAAGGCGAACTCTATGGTCAACAGAACTAAGGACAATAATTATTATAAAATATTGGGAACAAAAAGGACAGTAGTATTGGTCCAGAGATGGAAATGGTAGAATCATCAATAATAAAGCAGAGAAAACAGAAGTGTTCTATAAATAGTTCTGTTCTGTTCAGTAAATAATTCAGTTCTGTTTAGGGTGATAACACTCTCCCTTTCTAGTAGTTCCTGTGGAAGATGTTAAATGGAAGCTACTATAGTTAGATATTTTTAAATCGGCAGATCCAGATAACTTGCATCCAAGAGTTTTAAAACAGCTGTCTGAGAAGCAAACTGGACTATTAATGTTGATTTTCAATAAGTTTTGAGCACTGCGGAAGTTTCAGAAGACAAGAAGAAAGCTAATGTTTCAATTTTTAAATAAAAGGTAAATGGGATGATTCATGTAATTATAGGGCTATTAGCCTGACATCAATCCCGGGAAGGGATGCAGATTGGAATAAACAAAGAACACATCAGAGATCTTCTGACCAAATTGAATGGATTCAAATCAGTGGGGCCAGATACTATTCACCCAAGGGCACTGATGGAATTAGTTGAAGAAATCTCGGAGCCACTAGCAATGATATTTACAAACTCTGGATAACAGGAGAGGTCCTGTAAGACTAAGGGCTGTAAGGGCTAATGTAGTGCCCATCTTTAAAAAGAGGGGAAAGGAGCAGCCAGAGAACTATAGATCAGTCAGCCTGACTTTGATACCTGAGAAGCTACTGAAGCAATGCATAAAACATTCAAATTGTGAATACCTGGAGGATGAAGCGGTAATCACTAGCAGCCAGCATGGCTTTATCAAGAACAAGGGATGCCAAACCAGCTTGATTTCCTTCTAACTGATTTGGTAGATAGGAAGAATGTGGTGGACATAATATACCTGGACTTCAGCAAGGCTTTTGACACAGTCCCACATGACATTCTGATAAGTAAGCTGGAGAAATGCGAGCTTGGCAGAACTACCATTAAGTGGATACATAACTGATTCAACAACCACAAACAAAGAATAACTATTAATGAAATGATGATGACAGATTGGAGGAAAGTCTCAAGTGGGGTTCCATAGGAATCTGTTCTGGGTCTGGTGTTCGTTAGCATCTTTATTAATGACCTGCATGTAGGTATAGAGAGCATACTAATCAAGTTTGCAGGAGACACAAAGCTGGGGGGGTTGCCTATACTTTGGAAGATAGAGCTAAAAGACCACTTAGAATCATTAAAGTAACTTTGATCATTATAATTGATAGTCATTGTGATTTTATGTACATTTGATCCCTTTCATTCCAGAGCTGTTGAAAAAAAAAAAGCAAATGCAATTTTCGGTTACATTAACTGAGGCATAGCATGCAAGTTACTGGAGGTGATAGTACCACTCTAGTCAGCGCTGGTTAGGTCTCAGCTGTTTTCAGTTTTGGTTACCAATGTACAGAAAGGACGCAGAGAAACTGAAAAGGATCCAGAGGTGAGCGACAAAGATGAGCAAAGAGATGGAATGTAAGCCATGTGAGCAAAGGTTGAAGGAACTGAGTATGTTTTAGTTTGGATAAGACGAGATTAAGTCGTGATAGGATAGTGGTCTTTAGATACTTGAAAGGCTGCCATAAAAATATGGAGAAAAGTTGTTCTCTTTTGACACAGAGGGCAGGACAAGATGCAAAGGGTTCAAACTACAGCATAGCAGATTTAGATTAAATCTCGGGGAAAAACTTGCTTACTGTAAGAACAGAAGGACAATGGAACAGACTGCCTAGTGAGGTCATGGAAGCTCCTTCACTGGAGGTTTTTGAAAGGAGGCTGGATTAGCCATCTGTCTTGGATGGTTTAGACACAACAAATCCTGCATGTTGGCAGGGGGTTAGACTAGATGACCTTTGTGGTCCCTTCTAACTCTATGATTCTAAGATAATGGAGCAGCTGATACGAGACTCCATGGATAGAGAATTAAATGCAAATCAGTATGGGTTTATGGAGAATACATCCTGGAAAACTAATTTAATATCTTTTATTTTTGAGATTGCAAGTTTGGTTTCATTTCAAGGTAATAGTGTTGACATAATATACTTAGACTTCTGTAAGGTGTTTGATTTGGTAATGCATAGAATTTTGATTTACACCATTCTAGTTCTTTTTTTAAATTAACATGGCGCACTCTAAATTGACTTAAAGCTGTCTAGCTGACAAGCCTCAAAATGTAATTGTAAACAGGGAATCATCATTGACCAAATCTGTTTCAGTTGGGGTCCTGCAGTGGTCAGTTCTTGGCACAATACTATTTTTTATCAATGACTTAGAAGAAAACATAAAATCATCCCTGATCTAGTTCTCAAATGACACAAACATTGTAGGGAGTGGTAAATAATGAAAAAGACAGGTCCCTGATTCAGAGCAGTCTGGATAGCAATATGTTAATATGGCTGAATGTAAAGAATGTAGGGCATGCTTAGAGGATGGGGGACTCTATCCGAGGAAACAGTGGCTCTGAAAAGGATGTGGGCGTCATGGTGGATAATGAACAGAACATGAGCTTCCAATATGATACAGTGGCCAAAAGACCTAATGCGATCCTAGGATGTATAAATGGGAGAATCTTGAGTAGAAGCAGAGAGATTATTTTATCTCTTATTTGGCACTGGTGCAGCCACTGCTGGAACGCTCTGTTCCATTCTGGTGACCACAATTAAGAAGGATGTTGATAAATTGATGAGGCTGCAGAGAAGAGCCACAAGAAAGCTTAAAGGATGAGAAAGTATGCCTTATAAGGTACGTCTGCACTGAAATAAAAGACTCAGGGCATAGCCATGGCTGGCCGGGTTCATCTGACTTCAGGCTCGGGCTGCAAAGCTGTAAAATTGCTATGTAGACATCTGGGCTCGGGCAGGAGCCAGAGTTCTGGGATCCTCCCCTCTCGGCCCAAGCCTGAACGTCGACACAACGATTTTACAGCCTCCCAGCTTGAGTCTTATGAGCCGAAGTCAGCTGACCCAGACCAACTGCAGGTGTTGAACTGCTGTGTAGGCAGACCTATCAGAAGCAACCCATGGGGGGGAGGGGAGGGCATGCATGGTCAAGTGCCCCCCCCGCCCCCATACACACACAATTGGCCTGCCAGGACAGGGGGAGAGAGGGGCTTTGTCCTTTCCCTATTACACCTGCCCCCCAGTACGTTCAGCTCCTGTCCCTGGCTGTCAGGCCTGGGCAGGCAGGGGGGAGGGGGAGAGGGGAAGAGCAGAAAGGGAAGGACTAGCCACTTCATGCTAGCCATTCAGGGTCACTGCTCTGTGTAGCACGGTGGCTGCCTGAGAGAGAGCCTGGCTGGGGCAGCAGTGGGCCACCCATGGTCTGAACCTGGCCTGAACCATCCAGCACATCCCTGCAGCATGTTTCCAGCTCGCTCAACCCCTGTCCTTGGCAACGAGGCCCAGGTGGGGGGCAGCCTGCTACTGCCTTCCCAGCCAGGCTCTCTCAGGCAGCTGCTGAGCTTCAAAGAGGAGCAACCCGGAGTGGCCAGCTTCAGCCATGTGAGAAGTGGCTCCATCCCACTCCTTGCCCAGGCCTGGCTGCCAGGGACAGCATCCAAACGTGAATCGGGGCAGGCACAGCGGGAGGACAGAGCTCCCTTCCACCCTGCCCCCCATGCAGGTAACGTGGGGTTGGAAAAACATGGAACTCCCGAGCTGGGCTCATGACGGAGGGTCACTGGGCAGAGGAGACATGTGGGGTGGTTACGTGTCCTCCCCTTTAGATTATAGATCTCAGTATGTGGAGGTATGAGTAGTCAGTGATATGCATAGTGATAGACTCCAGAGCACAATCTATTTAGCTCAACAAAGAGAAGGTTAAGGGATGACTTGATTACAGTCTATAAGTACCAATAAGGGAAACAAATATTTACCAGTGGGCTCATCAGTCTAGCAGAGAAAAGTATAACATGATCCAGTAGATGGAAGTTGAAGCTAGACAAATTCAAATGGGAATTAAGGTGTACATTTTTAACAGTGAGAGCAATTACCCATTGGAACAATTTGCCAAGGTCATGGTGGATTCTTCATCACTGAACATAAGAGCGGCCATACTGGGTCAGATCAAAGGTCCATCTAGTCCAGTGTCCTGTCTTCCGACAGTGGTCAATGCCAGTTGCTTCAGAGGGAATGAACAGAACAAGTAATTATCAAGAGATCAGTCTCCTGTCACCCATTCCCAGCATCTGGCAAACAGAGGCTAGGGACACCATCCCTGCCCATCCTGGCTAATAGCCATTGATGGACCTATCCTCCATGAACTTATCTAATTCTTTTTTTAAGCCTTTTTCAAATCAAGATTGGATGTTTTTCTAAAAGATAAGATCCAGAAACTATTTTGGGGAAGTTCTGTGGGCTCTGTTGATCACGACAGTCCTCTTTGGCCTTAGAATCTATTAACTGCTGCTGGCATTCTAGCCATGTGAAAACAGCATAACTTCTTCCTCCAAATGCTTCCCTTTTGCAATCCATGCTCCTCCCTCCAAGTCCCATACAGGTTGCTACACAGTTCAACAGAAATTCATAGACACACTGCTGACTCAGAGAGGAAAGAGAAGGAAGAGGATGCTAAATTTCATAAAACTATACTGTATGTAACGTATTCCCAATACATTTATTCTTACTGTGGTTGAAATCCTGAAATGTGCTGATTGCCCACAACTTGCACTGCCTTAAATTAGAATGTCAGATGTGTGGTAGCATTCAGCACCAGGCCCTACCAGAGTTAGAGAGCTTGATGTTCACAGGTCAGCCATTTCAATAGAACTCCTCAACTTGTATCTGCCATTCTATAGGGTAACATTTTATCAGCATCCTGCTTATAGATTTACAGTTGAAATACTCTATGAAATATATGAACATAAGAACGGTCATACTGGGTCAGACCAATGGTCTACCTAGCCCAGTATCCTGTCTTCTGACAGTGGCCAATGACAGGTGCTTCATAGGGAATGAACAGAGGAGGCACTCATCAAGATTCTTCCCATGTTGTCAAATCTCAGCTCCTGGCAAACATGCAACCCTGCCCATCCTGGCTAATAGCCATTGATGGACCTATCCTCCATGAACTTATCTAGTTCTTTTTTGAACCATATTATAGTCTTGGCATTCACAACATCATCTGGCAAAGAGTTCCACAGATTGACTGGGCGTTGTGTGAAGAAATACTTCCTTTTGTTTGTTTTAAACCTGCTGCCTATTAATTTCATTTGGTGATCCCTAGTTCAATGGTTTGTCTGCTGGGCTCCAGGGAAAGAAATAATTGCTTACCAAACCATTATCTAAAATGTGTATTTTGACAGCTCCACAGGGAGGACATGGGTTCTGGTCTGAAGTCAGTCATTTTAGGTAAGACAGTACAATTTCATAAGCTGATGTAGTTCGAAGTCAGAAACAGCTATTATACCCTAACTAGTCCTATAAGAGGAAAGAATGATGAAGGCAGACACTTCCTCTTCTGGAGGAACTGTACTAGTGAGGTCAGAGCCCATGATGATGCCTTGTGGAGCAATCTTTGCTACTATGAGTAGGAGCATCATGTGTCCTCAATGAACACATGTCTCTAATCATATCATGTGTTCTTGTCGGCTGGATGTGCCTCCTAGATTGTAGACCAAATGCCCTGGGACCTGCAGTATATGGGTTGCCACAGTAAACAGGCCCCCTCATTCTAGTGCTCTAAACACTAGAGATTCTGACCTATAACATATGTGGCATGTGAGGGGCAGAGAAGAGGGTCTAATGCATAAGTGCAGAAGAGCCAGAAGCTATTGCATAAATACCCTCTCAGATATACCACTGTGAACCGGGGTAACTCCATTTAAGCCAATCATATACAATTGTTTAAATGAGGGGAGACTCAGTTTTTCAACTCTGCCAGTGAAGAGTCACCCATCCAATCATTTGATTCGATGAGACATTTCATTTGACATAATATGGTAATATAATATTTGATGTAATATGAGAGGAAGGAAAGTTCATCTTATTAAGCTATGCAATTTTGAGTCCAAGAATAGTTTCTGGGTTATAACATGGAAGATTCTGCCAATTAATTAAGTGAATAGGAGATGTTAAGCTACATTGTTCAGAGCAGCAAACTATACTCATACAAGAAAGATGAAATTATGCTAATCTTTCATTTATAGTGCATAAAATTACATCCTACTTGAGAAACATTGCTTCCTCAGCAGGGATTTTGGTAAATTGGTGGCCAAAAGCTATCTTAATGAGACAGCTGTTTTGAAAAATATAGTAAAAATAACAAGGGAAATAAACGTATGATTGAACAGAAAGAAATTCAGATGAAAGCCTAATATGGGCTTGCACAAATTAAATCCCTAAAACAATGTTAAATTCCTAACTAATATACACAAAATCAAGAGAACTATCACTTCTCTCAGAACCTTTAACTCAGTCCTATTTTGTCTATGCATTACAGTGCTGCACTTGGGGACCTAGAGTAAGGGGTAAGCTAAATTGATTGCCATATTAGTTGTATTATGTTTTGTCACAATGGGGCCGTGAGAAATATTGGATGGATTAAAACAAAATGGTGAGCTTTGTTCTCTCAGCTGCCAGTCTGGTCCTGGGCATGTTCACGGAGTGATATCTATAGTTAGATTTGCCTAAGGATTTCCATTCTAAAGGGGTTATTTCAGTTGCTTGTAACTCTCACTGACTTTCAAGAATTGGGCTGAAATTTCTGACTTGTGGTACTTATCTTGTAAAAGTTTGAGTCAAAATGGTTCAGCCATTTCTGAGTAATGAGAATGGGATTTTTTTTCTCTTATAAAGACCAGTTTGCAACTTTTTAGTTTAATAATGGTTCAGATATAAACTTTAAATTTAGCAGATAGGTTGTGTCTAGGTCACCATATGTGCCTCATTAAGTGTGCATCTTTTGTAGGACATAGAATTCTACTGCTGTCTACATGATGAAATTTCTTTGGTTTATTGCTTTTCTTTAAATAAAAGAAAAAAAGAAAAGAAAAAGAAATTCCAGACAAAGGGTATGTTTAAATATTAAGGCACACTCACAAGACAGAAAATACCAACATTAAGGTTGGCCACATGCCTTATTTTTGCCCCTTCTGTATGTATATTATGATACAGTCTGTATTTGTCTGAACACATTCTATTTTTCTCAGTATGAACACTGCCTCATTCAGGACTTGATCCAAAGCCCATTGAAACCAATGGAAATCTTTCTCAATGCGTAGGTTGGATTGTGGGTAGTGATACAGGGGTAAGTGAGACATAATTGTGGTAGATCTGTGTTATATTTATACCCAAATTCCATTTACAAGTATTATGGAGTACATCTGACTGTACACTGTTGTGACTGAGCACATTTGGGCCCTCAGTAGATAGAATGGGTCAGGAAATGACACTGACATCTAAACATTATCCTAATACCCTGCATGCAGCCCTCTTGTAGGGTGTATTAAAAGGGTTAATGCGAGGGGAAGAGCTTAATTAGCTGATTCTGTGGCACCTGGAGGAGAGACACATTATTAAGGATTAGACCTCTCTGGGGAGAACTAGACTGGGTGGTTCCTATAAAGGAAGCACTGCAGGGCAATAGAGGAAGGAGACACGGGAGAGGGGTAGTTGGGAGTTTCTAGCCTCAGAAAGGAACCTTGGAAGGGCCTGCAGGAAGGAGCTTGTCTGGAGCTATCACTGAAGGGAGAGGGTAGCTGGGAAGAAGAAGATTGTAGGGGAAAAGCCCTGAGGGCAGAAGCTTGGGAAGATCCAGGTTTCCAGGGAAAAAAGCCCTGGGAGGCAACATTCTGTAATAGAGTGATGAAGAACTCTGCAGACACCAGAAAAGAGTGAAGGACTGAGACCAGGAATGATGGCAGATTTTTTTTTTTTTTTTAGTTTGAGTGTTATTATCCCAGAAGGGATAGGGCTCTTAGTGTGACCTGACTGGAGGGTCAAGTTACCATATAGGCCGCTAGAGGAGGAAGATAAGGAGGAAGATCACCATAAGAATGTGCTGTGAGATGGTGAGTCTTATGATAAGCCCATTTAGTTCAGCTATCAGTGAGGAGGATGTGGCCTTATGTAACTTCTCAGTGTCTCTTGCTGTATCCATAGTCATAGGTACATGTCAAATCATTCATGAGTACTCAAAAGTATGACATTCACAGGTAATAATAAACAGATATCTTTTAAGATATTTAAATGTAACTAAAGAGTCTGGAGGCTGACTTTTTTAAAAAAGTTTTTGTAATTGCTGATACAAAACTGGTGTGTGGACACAGTTGGGTAGACAGCGTAACTAAGGACATAGGCATCTTTCTCAAAGTCACAAACTGTGGCTGCAAAGGAGAACTTGAGCTTCAGAAATCAGCCCCCAGATTCTAATTTGATAGGGAAGCTAGCTCAACACGTGAGTGATAAAGCAGTCAACAAATTCTACAATCAAGTTATCCAGCTGTCCAGTAATTTGTGTTACAGTGAAAAAAATCATTACAAATGAGGGCAAAGATTTTACCTTGGGAAGATCTGCCTGATGAGCTGTCCCATCTGTAAATAGTGATGCTACATGGAGACATTCATATTTTGAAGCCTGTCTATTTTTTCACCGTGAAGCAGTGACCTTAGGAATCTGATCTTAGGAATGGCATGGTCAGAGAGCTTCGATCTGGTGAACATTCTATAGTAGATGCAGACACTTGAGAGAAATACTATAACAGGGAAGTCTATCAATAACAAATCACAATAGAATCATAGTAATAGCTGGCATAAAAGTAATAGCTGGTATAAAAGTGAGACAGCAGGAGTTACAGCCTGGAAAGATACCTGAAATGGTGGAAGGACAGATTCACAATCTGATTTATCTGAACCTTTAAACAAAGATGATGGATCTGATTCAGCAGTGACTTAAGTAGTAGAGTAAGTTACGTGATGGGTAGGGCAAACAGGTTATTACAGGAAAAACAGTTAACAGAGTATAAGATAATGCAGAACTTTCCTTCTTATAATATTCTTCTTTTAATTGCTTTTTTCCCCCTTTCCTCTCCTTATCATATAAGTTATATTTACTTATTAGTGCGTAATTTATCCTACCACAACTTTACTTCCCCTCTGAGTGTTGCACAAGAAGTTTTGGAAAATAGGAGTAAAAAACTACCAATAAAATGAACTACTAAAGATGAACAAAGATATATGAAAGACCCAGTGAGAAGCACCTCCATCTTATAAAAGAAGGTTTTGCTAGTAGTTTGGACTGATAGAGCACTTTTCATTCTAAAACACCAAAGTTCATTACAAAGCTGGATAAATATTATTATCCTTATTTTATAGATGGGGAAAACTCAGGCCCAGAGAAATTAAGGCATTTTTTTTCCAAAATAGTCACGTGTGTATTAGGGCCTCAGTTGGTGGGTTCCCAATTTGAGACTACTTGGGCCTGATTTTCATAAATACTGAATACCCATAACTCTGTATGAAGCCATTGGGAGGTGTAGTTGCTCAGGACATCTGAAAATCAGGGCCAGACTTTCTAAACTTGGATGCCTAAAATTAGTGGCCACTCTTGAAAATGTTGGCCTATGTCCTAAGGCTACATAGGGAGACATTGACAGAATTCAGAATAAAATCCAGATTGCCCTATTCCCAATTTTATGATCCATCCACTCAACCAGACTTTGTATTTTGATGCCTTCCATCCAACAGTCTCAAAGCATTTTGGAAACATTAAGCCTCCTAACACCACAATGATGTTACATAAGTAATGTTACCCTCATTTTGCAGATGGGGAAACAGAGATGTTATGTGGTCAAATAAGACATTTGTAGCAAATCGGAAACTCAATATGGATCTTCTGTGTCCTAGCCTCTAATTTTAACTATACAACCATTTTCCATTTGTGTTCCTGTTTTCAGCATTCAGTTTAGAGAGATGCAAATACTGATGCTGAGAAGAGATAATATTTTAGTGTGATGTAAACAATCAAGGAGTTACTTCATACAATGAACCACAGTCAACCTGTGAAACTCGTTGCCGAGGGATGTTGTGAAGACCAAAACCGTAACTGGGTTCAAAAAAAGAATTAGGTAAGTTCATGAAGGATAGGTCTGTCAATGGCTATTGGACAAAATGGTCAGGGCCACAACCCCATGTTCTGGGTGTCCCTAAGCTTCTGACTGCCAGATGCTGGGATTGGATGGCAGGGTAGGATCACTTGATAATGCCCTGTTCTGTTCAGTCCTTTTAAAAGCATCTGGCATTGGCCACTGTTGCATACCAGGCTAGATGAACCATTGGTCTGACTCAGTATGGCTGTTCTTATGTTCTTATTGAATCATGAATAGGGAAGACATAGACAGTGATCAGCTAATTGATCAGCTGAATCAATTTATTGAAAAAAATAGTACAATTAATAGACACTATTAAAGCATTAAGAAGGACATTTAATGATTGATCAGGAGGGAAACGAAACATAAGAGAATGTAGCCACATTGATTAATGAGTAGGAGGATGACACTAATAATGGCTTTTACAAGAAAAGGAAAAGACTTACATTATGAAGTAATGAAAACCTTGTAAAATACAGTAGGTATTGATAAAGATCAGTTAAAGGAATACAGTAGATTGTGGGTGTTCACCATATGAAAACAATTAGTATTACTAACAACTGATTACTTGTATTATAGGTACAACCTATATATTTGAAAGATGTGAATATACACAAATCATCTGGCCCTAATGCCATATGTCTTAGAGTGTGAAGGAAATTTAGTGAAAAAAAATGAACTGAAACATGGCCAGTTATCTGTGACCTAATGATAGCAGCCACAAGGCTGAAAAAAAATCCCAAGACAGTCTTAAAGAAACATGGCTGCACACTCTGGTGGCCAGCAGCATAAAAAGCCTCATGGAGACAAACATCATCACCTGCTTCATTCCCTGCTCCAGAAACATATCCAGTGAAGGGAGATCTGTGAGACAATGGGATGGACTGCTTTTGCACAAGGGCAGCACTCTCTGTCAGTATCCTGCTTAGTGTCTCTGTACTCCATCCAGCTTCTTATGTTCATCGGCCGATAAAAGACAGTCAGGAGAATGGTCAGCCTTAGGATCCTAACTTTGGCTCCTCTTCTCTCTGTTAATGTCTCATGCTAGTTCCATAGATTTCCTGAACCTTGCTCCTAATGCTGTGGGACATAAGAGATACTCTAATGGAATTGGAGAGATCCTAGAAGATTGTTGAAAAACAAATGTTATTGAGCTTCCAAATGAAATGACATCACTGCCGGCTCTTATTGCTCAGTTACTTAATTTCACTCCACAGCTTAAAAAAAAGGGGGGGGGGAGAAAAAGACATTCTAAGAGCAAAAAGTGAGCTACCATCTAGAGAATAATGGTTCTAAAACAATCACTGCATCTGTTTGCCAATAACAAATCTTGGACGGCAAACTTTTTTTGGATAGCACTACAGAATTAGTGGATAAAGGAAAAGTGGCAGATATAAGTAGCTAAATTTATCTGCTGGCTAACTTCACTGAGGTCTAGGGGGTGAATTCTTAGTTTAGATGGTCCAGGGACATCTACATCGAACACATCACCGGCCACCGACAGTACCAGGAGGTGTGAGCTGGTATGACATCGTGCATCAACTATGGGAAAGGGACTGAGAGACTTTTTTCCATTGGACCATATGAACTGGAACCATAAACTCACGAACATTAAATCCTACCAAATGAGGGTAAATCCATCCTTATCATCATATCCACTCATTATACTCCACACCTGAACATAGCCCTTATATGAACAACATATCCCCATATCTCAATGTCTATACTTTGACCCGTTAAATTTTTACCCCCAATCGGGGAGATTGCAGATTATGTATTCCTTATGCCACCTGTTCCCAAACCGAATTTCGCACCCCTTGATAATCTGTACCTTATTCCCTGATAACCAGAAACTTCTATGCTTAAACTCTGTACCGTTTTCTTTTTACTTCAACATCATCTTAATAAAATTATTAAAACGGAGATTCCACGTTATGTGACTACAGAGAACTACAAGATTTAAGATATAACACAAAATTCTCCTCCCAAATGCAAATTGTGGAGCTGAAATCTGTGCTGTAGATCTTTCTGACATGTTCTGCACTTGTCCCAAGCACTGAACTCTTTTTGAGGGCAGACATCACTGGAATTTTCACACCTGGAAAAAGGACTCAGTTGGGACTTCAGTGGAATAGTAGATCATTTGAGACAGCAGTAGAAATTCTGTGCATGCAACAAATTAAGAATATACAGCAGAGACGGAGATCCTCACTCTGGAATGTTGTCTTTACTTTGTATAAGTGACTGTAGAAGAAACAAGAAAAGGAAGTCTTGTGGCACCTTAGAGACTAACAAATTTATTTGAGCATAAGCTTTCGTGAGCTACAGATCACTTCATCGGATGCATTCAGTGGAAAATACAGTGGGGACATTTATATACACAGAGAACATGAAACAATGGGTGTTACCATACACACTGTAAGGAGAGTGATCAGGTAAGGTGAGCTATTACCAGCAGGAGAGCGGGGGGGTGGGGAGGGACCTTTTGTAGTGATAATCAAGGTAGGCCTTTTCCAGCAGTTGACAAGAAGGTGTGAGGAATAGTAGAGGGGGAAATAAACATGGGGAAATAGTTTTACTTTGTGTAATGACACATCCACTCCCAGTCTTTATTCAAGCCTAAGTTAATTGTATCCAGTTTGCAAATTAATTCCAATTCAGCAGTCTCTCGTTGGAGTCTGTTTTTGAAGGTTTTTTTGTTGAAGAATTGCCACTTTTAGGTCTCTAATCGAGTGACCAAAGAGATTGAAGTGTTCTCCGACTGGTTTTTGAATGTTATAATTCTTGACGTCTGATTTGTGTCCATTTATTCTTTTACGTAGAGACTGTCCAGTTTGGCCAATGTACATGGCAGAGGGGCATTGCTGGCACATGGTGGCATATATCACATTGGTAGATGTGCAGGTGAACGAGCCTCTGATAGTGTAGCTGATGTGATTAGGCCCTATGATGGTGTCCCCTGAATAGATATGTGGACACAGTTGGCAACGGGCTTTGTTGCAAGGATAGGTTCCTGGATTAGTGGTTTTGTTGTGTGGTGTGTGGTTGCTGGTGAGTATTTGCTTCAGGTTGGGGGGGGGCTGGTGCCACAAGTACTCCTTTTCTTTTTGCGGATACAGACTAACACGGCCACTACTCTGAAACCTGTAGAAGCAACAGGAAGTAGTAGCAACTGGGAGAGAGCTCACAACCTGTTGAAGAGTAATAAACTGTAAAGCATAGACATACAAACTTGCATCGGTTTAATTAACTGTGCTTAAAACTATTTACTTAAGCTAGTGCAAGTGTGTATAGACATTCTTTTTCATTTTAAAATGGCTTATTTCAATGTAGCTTAATTCAGTAAAAATCTAATTAAGATAAACTGAAATGATAGTTTCTGTGCAGTGTTTTGCACCAGTTTAACGACATCAGGGTTTATTCAAAGGATTTATGGTATACTGATGTCTCCTCTTTGTGTAAACAGGCCTAACGCTAGATGTATAAAATTTTTGAAAGCACCTATGTCCCATTGTCTTTGACTGGTACTTAAGCTCCTACATCAGTTAGGCACTTTGTGAAAATTTTACCATAGATGTATATATAGATTACAAACAGATAATCAAGTGTGACTATTATGCAATAGAATTTGAGAAATGCATAACATGAATGGATCACAATATCCTCCAAAAAGAAGAGAATTTGTTAACTCTGGATTGTTATGTTAAAAAAAATATGCATGTGCGCTACCAAAATCTTACATAGAGAATGATGCATTCTGGAAGCAGGAATAATCCCAGCATTATCTCACTCCTAACCTGTGTAGCATAACTAATTTCGATTAATTCATTAAACACAGATCCTACATAAAAATAGTCTTTAAGCTTAATCATCTCAAGATGAATCTTTTGAAATATTTGGTCCTTTTTTTCTTTTTTCTTTTTAGAAATGTCAAAATCCACCAATTTTTTTATAACTTCAGATTCATCTAGGGCTTGACCTTTAATGCTTGCATGTCATTAATGTTTTGAATATCAAATTACAGAGACATCTGGCAGCATAAAATAAGTGATATTAAATCAAAAGGAAGAGTTGTACACAATAAAGCACATCTCAAATTGCTAAAAGCTATTTATTTAATTATGCATGTGCCTAATGCCTTGGAAACAAATGTAACAACTTCATACCATATAAGCATCCTTTCCAAAATGGCCCTAGTAAACTTCAGGTCTGAGTCAGCATTTTCTTAAATCTAATTCCTTTAGAGGAAAGTACCCTTCACTTATCCAGAAAGTAAGAATGAAAGCACTTATTTTAGTAAGTCAGTGATATTGGAATGGAATGCAAATGAACAACCAAACTCCATAACACAAATCTTGCTGTTTATTCTCTTGGGCATTATTCTGTGTTTGCTGTAATGTTTTCCTAACATTTTCATGAGGTTTTCCAATTAAATATTAATATAATTTCTTCAAAGAGAGAGATTTATTATCCTAAAAAGAGAGAGAGAGAGAGACAATAGTACAGTTAGGCAGGAGAAAGGGGGAAATTGGCTAATTGTGTGTCAGTTCAAAACACTACCTCCTCATTTATTTGGCACACTTCAGTTACTATATATAAAGCAAAAATATGTTATATGTATGTTTCAAGCTCTAATTTCACGTGTTGGTTGATGTTGTGTGATACATTAAAATCATTGTACTTTAGCAATAATTTGTGTGCTTAATATGCCCAGCTCTGTTTTATTTTTAAACACTTTTAAAATGTTCTTGTTTTGGACTTCTTTCATTTTAAATGGCTCAGGCATTCATAAAAACAATTAAATTAGAGTCGAGAGCCAAGCCACATAATATGTTTTAGTATTTTTAAATTCAATTGAACTTTCACTAAATAATTTACTTAAGCAATGCAAAAGGGAAGTGATAACCATTCCTGCCTTTTGGCAAGAACTGGCATGTGGCATGCCTGATTCATGAGCACTAGACAGCAGTAACTTATGTGTATGGAACAGACCATAATGTTTTCCAGTTTTACTTGAGGGAATTAGAAATATTTAAGACTCTGCAGACTCCTAGATATTCTTCAAGGTTACAAGTAGATATAAAGGCATGTACTGAACCAAAGGCTGAATTCATGAGGCGGGGAGGGGAAACAATTTAGAGAGACCCATTATTTGTAAGATTTTCATGTATTCCATTGTGGAGAGGGAGAATGCAAGAGTCAATGTTTGCATGAATCTGCACTTTGTTGTTAATACTTTTTTTTTTTAAAGGGGATATAGAGAAACATTATACCGGAAATGATATGAAGGAATTTAGCGGTAAGAATGTCAGCTGAGTGACAGCCTTTCCCTTCCCCGCACCCCCAAATCACTCTTCAGTGTGGGCAACACTTATAACTTTGGCCCAAGTCATGCATGTAAATTGGCATATAAGTTCACTGACCCATGAACAGCACCTCCCTCCCTGCTTCCTTCTTGCAATGGGGAGGAAGTTTCCACTACTGTGTATTCATTAGAATAACATACCTATGCCCTTCAGTTGTGCAGCACCCACTTCTAGGTCCTCTCTGAGATTCCACCTACAAGCTCCAAGTAGTTCATGGAAGGGTGGAGGGGGAGTCTTAGTACCCCTGTGTGCTTGTACAGCTTAAGTCACAATATAGCCCTGCATCAGTTTTGCTTGTTGATATTTTTATGTCAAAATTAAAATGAGGAGTATGCCTTTATTCAGTAATATTTGCACCACAGCAGAAGGAGACAGAGTCTGTTTGGCTCAATACATGTTTGTGTGGGCTGCCACACATCTCTGAGGTCAGCAAAGTTCCCTTTCACACTCCAAAAAGAGCAAGTGTCAGGAGCAAAAGCTTTTAGAGAGATTCATCCACAAAGGCATTCTGGTAGATGGTGACAATGGCCAGATTTGTGTATTTTGCTGTTCTGTTTGCAAAATAGATAATTAATGAGGGAGTTGCTACCTTTGTTAAGATGAAGGACAGAGAAAGAGTAGGACAACCAAGGCTGAAGATGCTAATTTCTAGCCAAACAAAAGAAGAAACCATCTGAAAAGAAATATGTAAAGGGACTAATTAAAATGGCAGGAGGACATCACTGAATGCACCATGTGGAGAGAAAAGGGGAGGAAATTATATACCAAGTCCACATTAAGAGTTATCATTAAAAGGAGTATATACAATTAAATCCATTACTAAAGAAAGAATGGCAACAGAAAACATAACAGATATTTCCCTGGCCAGTGGTTTTAATACAGTCTTTAGAAACAAAAGAACTTTCAAAACTCCTTCAGGAAACAAGCCTTTGTCAAAATACAAGGTGTGTTCCTTCTAAACAATATAAGAAGAAGGACAAGGAGCTAGTAAGCTGGAAACAGGCAGCAGTAGTTTCAGACACAGTAGAAATGACATTCCCTTTCTCTGCCATTGCCGAAAAATATTGGAACAGCAGCCAGTCAGACCACATGTTTGGGAGCCATGCCCAGATCCAGCCTGAGGCTTGGAATGGAGACAAGATTGCTTCCAGAGATGGAGACCGGGTTCACTTGTTAGTATCTCTTTAACATTATGACCTTTTGAGGCAAAGCCCATCATCATTGGGGCTAATTTTGCTACTAAGAAGAAAAGAATGGTTGACTGGCATTGGTGACAGTGAGACTGTCATTTTAAAAATTAGGTTACAATGGATATGAGCTTCAGAAGAAGACTGGAGAGTGGACCCATCTGCTCAACTCTGTACTGCAGCATAAAGGGGAGCAGATGGGCATAAATCATGCCAAAAAAGGGGAAGTGGAGCTCTGCAGCAGTATCCCATGGTAATAACTAGACACCATAAGTTCCCACTCCCTGTGCAAAGCTTAAACTGCAGAACTGTTATACAGAAAAGAACAGGATGTGGCTGGAAGGAGGGAATAGTCAGAGCAGCTGATACGAGACATGATATACTGTCTGCAGTTTGGCATCATTCACTAGGGGAGTAGGTGTAGACGTATGAATTAATGCTGACTCAGTCAACATTAACTTCCCCTACTTGCTCTGTCCCAAGAACATTTTCCACCTCCAGGAGACTCTTAGGATCATGGCAAGGAAACCAGCTAGTGCAGTTGTGAAGCACACAAAAGAATAGACACTCTGGATAATATCCTACCCTTTGAAGTCAATGCCAAAACTCCTCTTGACTCCAGTGAGAGAGAATTGGGCCCCCAGAAATCCTCACTATAAGGATGTGGTATATATTACACTATCTTTCTTATATGTACCATCACCTTCATTGGACCCTGTGGTGCAAGGGAAGTAATGTGGCAAAATAGATGCTTTTAAAAAACTGCAGAGATTTTCTAATTAATTTCTCCCAATTTTGATATGGGAGAGGAACACAAGGATGTATGTCAGAAAGATGCTACCTCATATCACCCTTATATGCTACATTTCCTGCTCTTTGCCATGGAGAAAGAGCTGTACTGGGCTTTTGAGTTTGGGTTTGTTTTATCATTGGTTAAGCTTAGAAGTCACCATTTAAAAACAAAAAAACCCTACCTTTGCAAACACTTATTATGCACTGTTTTCTGAGATACCAAAAGTGTTACCTACACTTACAATACAAGATGACAGTGGTTTCTCAAATATGATACTGTGAGACAACTGTTAGTAAATGCTGACTTTTGAGTGTTAACTTATTTTTGTTGTTCTTAATGACTTTACTGTTGGCAAATCTCATCCAGTGTATAAAAGTTTACAAATGGTGCATATTTATTTCAGTTGGCTAAAATATTTTTCAATTATGTCTTTCTTCAAGAAATTAGCTTTCTTTTAAATTAACACGTTTCTTGGAAAAGTTTTTGATAGTTTTCATTTTTTTGAAAAAAATTGAAATAAACAAAAAGAAAAAGCTTCAAACATTTCCTCTCTTTATTTAATTTCCCTACCCGTTTTTGCCCTAGAAAAGTGTAAGTTTTAAAATTTTAAAAGAAAAAGAAACTTTTCTTCCATTCTTTCTCACTCCTTAATTGACAGAAAGTAACATAAAATAACTGCTGACTATTTTTTCCTCTGCCCCCCCACCCCACAAAAAAAGTGAAAGAGGAATTTTCCCCCCAACTTTGTCTTGTTTTTTAATCCCCCAACTCTTCCTCCCTACACCACCAGGAAAAGAAGGGGATGTTGTATGTTGATTGTGTATTATTACTTAAAAATTCCCATTGATAAATTAACACTGAGGTTTGGAAAGTGCTAGCTCGAGATCAGGCCCAGTGTTGTTAGAATTACTGTTAAGTTTGGAACCTCAACATTCACAGGCACAACACTCTTCACGCTTAGGAAAAAGCTTCTGAATTTGCAATGGTTTTATTAGCACAGCTAGCAAAATTAAACACACTCCAACCCATCGAGGTAGATAGAGATATCCGAGAATGAACATCTAAGTATCCATATGCTCACACCATCCCAAAGTCCTCCTCATATCTTCACCGTTGCCAGGATGACAAGCACTGGTGAGCATGACATCTCCCAAGACACATAGGCCAGGGTACAGATTTTATTATGTGTTACCATTTTGCTTAATGCATATTCAGTAGGGGTTTCAGCCCCTTGTCCCTATTTGAACTTCCACACACGACTAATATTGGGGTACCCTTATTCTATATGTTATTCAACCTTTTACTTCAAGCTTCTTAGCATATAGGTCAGTAATATGTATATTCCAACGGAGTGCAAGTTTGTTGGCTCCTACAGTATTACAGTTAATGCAAGCTCAATTTTTTCCCCTAATATTTACACTAAACTCTTAATTCTACAACTGCATAGTGTATTTGGGGGGGGGGGGAGAGGAGGTGTTGGAAGCTACATAATACACAAAGGTTTTCAGCATTTCTGCCTGATCTAGTCTCTCACTTTACGCAATGGATAACTAATAGGTTCCTTTGAAAAGTACTTTAATGTTATGGTTGGTAGTGCAGCATGTCAGAGGACTAAATTACCTACTGATTGCTAAAAGAAGCAGTGCTCCAGGGTGGAGGATGAGGTATCCCTTGTGACTGACTTTAGAATCCTAATGATGTAATGTTTTGTTTCTACTACTCCCAAGATATTTGGTATGTTTTTTCTTGGTTCAAATCTGTAAGATTCAGAACGTTATTTTTCAATCCACCGAATACATATTTATTCATGCAAGAATATTAAAAAAAATAATGAAATCTCATGTCCTTCTCTGGAGTTTTTTCTCTCTGGTTTGATGAGTTACAGACTTTTACAATGGAAACACTCAATATAACCTTATACCATGGGCTACAGAGGTTATAAGTGAGCTCAGTACATGCAGCATCCGGTAGGCATTTCATCAAGTCTGAACACATTCTTATCAATTTAACATCTATTCTAACAATGTTAACGCAGAGATAAGCCAGACTGGTCTCCAGCTATGCATTTGTCAGTGTTGCCTCAAGCGTTGGCATGAGCTGGCATCAGGTCTGCCAGCGTCACAGTCCCCTCCTTTCATTTTTTGCCTGTGTATGTATTTTTCTTTTTTGTTTGTTATCCCACCCAAACATGCTAAGTCTGTGTAATATGGTTTGACTTTGGATTGTCTGGTCTTGCAGCTTTGACAAGTGTAAAGTTGTGTAACTGCATAATTTTATTGGAAATCCCGTGAAATGTGCAGCATTTGATAACATTTATAACCTGCAAGTTAATTAACTTTTTGTATTTTTTGTTTGTTTCTTTATGAAAATTTAATCACAAAAATAGTCTCTTCAGGAAATGTTTTTAAAACGTAGAGACAATACAGAACTTTTTCCTTCTTTGTGCTATGTAGTATAATTATGATTATATACATAGGAATTTTAAATCCTCGTATTAGACATATCTAATTTTTGAGATCTCATTTAGGAACAAATTTATTTATAAATATGAACTGTTTAATTAGAAATAAATAAGGGCTGATCTGTAGGATGAGTCCAAGCTAATAGCACATCATTTGTACATGAGGGAAGAATGATTTCATAGTTGGATAGAATGATCTTAAAGATACATTCCATCTCTAAATTTTCTGAGTCGGTATTCAAAGATTAAATCTATTCACATTTATTAACACTTTTTTTGGTTGAAATTATGAAGAGGAAAAATTGTTAGACTTTCAATTATTTTTAAAATGTTTTCCCTTTTTTAAAAAAAGTAACATTAATGTGAGTGAGCTATATTTTTTTAAAAAAGAGAAACAATAATATAATGCTTATATGTTGCAACCATTTGAAGAAACACACACTGATGTTATATTATGAAATTCATATATTTGCTGGAAGTGACTCCACCATTAAACAGTGCAAAACAATGAGCAAAATGTTAAACTACAGTATATAATCAAATTGGTCTGATCCAAAGTCCACAGAAGTCCCTGGAACGGCTCCAGCTGCTTTTAATGGGTTTAAGATGAGTCATTATAGTTTCATAATTACATAGAGGTTAAAGCCAGAACCACGAGATCATCTAGTCTGACCTCCTGTATAGCACAGGCCATTAAATCTCACCCAGTAACCCCAATATAGAGCCCAATAACTTGAGTTACACTAATGCACTTTAGTCCTTGGGAGCCTAAATTGTGTGCCACAGGCACAGAACCTGAGAGACTAAGGTGCCACCAAAGTACTTTTGACTTAAATGGAATTATGCTGATTAACAGTAGCTGAGGATCTGGCCCTAACCTTTTGGAAAGAGTAATAACTCCTGAGGGCTGGGAAAAAGCAATTGGGTGTTCCCCTTACTGTAACTGCTAGGCTTGCTGTGTCTGCCAGCAATAACTGTTTTTGTTTATTTGTTTGCATTTCAAAAGATAAAATATAAAACTGTATTCCCACAATATCCAGGTGGTGACTTGTACTATGAGGGTTTTTTTAAAATTCATGACTGTTTCTTGCATTTTAAAAACAAATATTGCTTGAATTACAAACTGCTTAAATATCTGCTTCTCCCCTCTTCCATGCATCCTAGTTAGTTGTAACACTACTGCAGACCTCTCTAATACTCCATTCTTTGATATTCTTCATTTATATCTGCTTAATGCTCATTCTTCTTTCTATCTTCTTTCTTTCATTATCTTCATCTTCAGGGCATTACAATGTGTCCTTTTCTCTGCATGATTCATTATGAAAACACCACAACAGTGTTTGCATGGTTACTATAGTAATAACAACAGAGAACTTCTCTCTCTCTTTCCCCAAATTGTGGAAGCATAAGGACCTTGCTGGATCAGCCTTCTGAACAGTGACAGCAATGGGTGCATACACTACCACATACATACCTATAGGGAACACTAAATAAAACTATATGGCCAATGTATTGTGATGTCTGACAATTTTAAGGTAAGCAAAGGAATGGCTAGAAAGACAAATTTTGCTTGATTAACAATTAACTAATGATGTCAATGTTCTAAACATATATATAAATAAAGGAATGTAAAGAAATTCACCTTCTTTTGAAACTAAAAGGTGTACTAATGCACTTCACTCTTTGGGGAATAAAAATATTTAATTAGAGAATTTTTTAGAGAAACCAATGGGCAGCTACAATCATTAATCAGTGTTTTTGCCGCTAGTCTTCTGTTTGTTGTGAAGTCAACGTTTTACACTTTGGCTGCCTCAAGGTCTTCATATACTTCAGGGCCTCATTGAACTAGCAGTGCACTGGTATAGAAAAATAACCCATTTGGGCTTTTGCCATGAAAAATGTGAAGTCAGTCTTTGAACATTGACTAAAATCCAATTAGTTTGGTGGCAAATGAGGCATGAAACATATTGTCAAAAATATAGAGCCCAAAATATAGTGGCACTAAATATTTTATCTTCATGGGAATGTGCTACAAAAGGTTTGAACTCGAAATCAACTTAGGCTGGTAGCATCATTCATCAAGAGCACAGTCTTTGTTGCAAAATTTGTCCATGATGGCAGCCTTAATGAAGTTCCATAATTTCTCTCAACTTTGGAAAACTATTATTTCAGCTGTCTGAAGGCATAAATCTCCAACCGACACTTCAACTCTAGCTTTGCTCAAGGTCTAGGCTATTGACTTTATGGTAAAAACATCAGGGTAATCCTTCATGTTTTCCTCATTACCATCTAAATGTTAGATGTGTGATCTTTGTTTGTGACCTGTGTGTTCTGAGGAACGTATGATTTCTACTGTTGAATTGAAAAGGCAGTCTTATTATTCAAAGTTTCACTTACGTTCTACCTGAACTCCATTGTGGAATGTAATTCTGTTACAAGAAGAACCTGTATGAACAACCTCTCTGGACAACCTCCTTTTGACTGCTTATCTCAGGGGTTGCCAATCTGTGGCTCCGGAGCCACATGCAGCTCTTCAGAAGTTAGTATGCGGCTCCTTGTATAGCCACCAACTCCAGGGCTGGAGCTACAGGTGCCAACTTTCCAATATGCCAGGGGGTGCTCATTTCTCAACCCCTGGCTCTGCCACAGGCCCTGCTACCACTCCACCCCTTCCCACCCCTGAGCCTGCAATGCCCTCGCTTCTCTCCCTCCCCTCCCATCCTCTCTTCCCCAGAGCCTCCTGCACACCATGAAACAGCTGATCAGGAGGTGCGGGGAGGCAGGGGGAGATGCTGATTGGTGGGGCTGCCAGTGGGCGGGAAGCCCTGGGAGCAGGGATGGAGTGGAGGGGAAGCTGGTATGGGGCTGCTGACATATCACTGTGGCTCTATGGCAATGTATATTGGTAAATTCTGGCTCCTTCTCAGGCTCCAGTTAGCCACCCCGGCTTATCCGAATGATCACAACCTGTGGATCTTTGAAACATTAAGTTTCCCAAATCATATATGTCAAGGAAACAAAATGACCTGCTGATCAATATAAGCAAAGGGTAAACACACCAAACCCATGAACAAAGTGTTTGGAAAGTAACATTTGGTCCACTGAGCTGACTACTCACTTCAACTGGTGACTAGTAAGGTGGAGTTCCATTGTAGATGATAAGGCGGTGGGGGAACCTTTTGTCAAGGTTCCTCCCCCACTCTGAACTCTAGGGTACAGATGTGGGGACCTGCATGAAAAACCTCCTAAGCTTATCTTTACCAGCTTAGGTCAAAACTTCCCCAAGGTACAAAATATTCCACCCGTTGTCCTTGGACTGGCCGCTATCACCACCAAACTAATACTGGTTACTGGGGAAGAGCTGTTTGGACGCGTCCTTCCCCCCAAAATACTTCCCAAAACCTTGCACCCCACTTCCTGGACAAGGTTTGGTAAAAAGCCTCACCAATTTGCCTAGGTGACTACAGACCCAGACCCTTGGATCTTAAGAACAATGAACAATCCTCCCAACACTTGCACCCCCCCTTTCTTGGGAAATGTTGGATAAAAAGCCTCTCCAATTTGCATAGGTGACCACAGACCCAAATCCTTGGATCTGAGAACAATGAAAAAGCATTCAGTTTTCTTACAAGAAGACTTTTAATAAAAATAGAAGTAAATAGAAATAAAGAAATCCCCCCTGTAAAATCAGGATGGTAGATATCTTGCAGGGTAATTAGATTAAAAAACATAGAGAACCCCTCTAGGCAAAACCTTAAGTTACAAAAAAGATACACAGACAGAAATAGTTATTCTATTCAGCACAATTCTTTTCTCAGCCATTTAAAGAAATCATAATCTAACACATACCTAGCTAGATTACTTACTAAAAGTTCTAAGACTCCATTCCTGGTCTATCCCCGACAAAGACCAGCATATAGACAGACACACAGACCCTTTGTTTCTCTCCCTCCTCCCAGCTTTTGAAAGTATCTTGTCTCCTCATTGGTCATTTTGGTCAGGTGCCAGCGAGGTTACCTTTAGCTTCTTAACCCTTTACAGGTGAGAGAAGCTTTCCCCTGGCCAGGAGGGATTTCAAAGGGGTTTACCCTTCCCTTTATATTTATGACACGCCCCCCAAATCTCAGCTAGAGTGAAACACTGGCTGGGATTTCTTCCTGGAGCTCTAGGAAAAACAGAGTTAATAAGACACATGCATCTCTAAATATACTACCAAGTACATAAAGACTAACAATATTTTCCACATCTCAAGGACGATTTTAACCAGTTGATTCTGGGAAACTTTCACGGGAGAGTGCATCAGCCACTTTGTTAGAAGCTCCTGAGATGTGTTGGATGTCAAAATCAAAATCTTGGAGAGCTAAACTCCACCGAAGAAGTTTTTTGTTAGTTTCCTTGACGGTGTGAAGCCACTTCAGTGCAGCATGGTCGGTTTGCAGGTGGAAACGCCGTCCCCAAACATATGGGCGTAGCTTTTCCAGAGCGTAGACAATGGCGTAACATTCTTTTTCAGTGACTGACCAGTTGCTTTCCCTCTCAGACAGTTTTTTGCTGAGAAACACTACAGGGTGGAATTCTTGATCAGGTCCTTTCTGCATTAAAACTGCTCCCACACCACGCTCGGACGCATCTGTGGTTACTAGGAACGGTTTGTCAAAGTCTGGGGCCCTTAGTACAGGGTCAGACATGAGTGTCGCTTTAAGCTTGTTAAAGGCCTTCTGACACTTTTCGGTCCACTGAACAGCATTTGGCTGTTTCTTTTTGGTTAGGTCTGTCAGTGGGGCAGCGATTTGGCTGTAGTGCGGTACAAATCGTCTGTAATAATCGGCCAAGCCTAAGAAGGATTGAACCTGTTTCTTTGACTTTGGGACAGGCCACTTTTGGATAGCATCCACTTTGGCCTGTAGGGGGCTGATAGTTCCTTGACCCACCTGGTGTCCAAGGTAAGTCACTCTGTTTAGGCCTATTTGACACTTCTTAGCCTTAACAGTTAGTCCTGCTTCCCTTATGCGCTCAAGGACTTTGTGTAGATGTTCCAGGTGGTCTGCCCAGGAATCCGAAAATATGGCCACATCGTCAAGGTAGGCGACTGCATATTCTCCTAATCCCTCTAGGAGACCATCTACAAGTCTTTGGAAAGTGGCGGGTGCATTTCGCAGCCCGAAAGGGAGTACATTAAATTCGTACAGCCCGAGATGTGTGATGAAGGCTGACCTTTCCTTGGCAGATTCATCTAGCGGTACCTGCCAGTACCCCTTGGTTAAGTCCAAGGTAGAGATGAACTGGGCCCGTCCCAGTTTCTCTAATAGTTCATCTGTGCGTGGCATTGGATAGTTGTCTGGGCGAGTTACAGCATTTAGCTTACGGTAGTCCACGCAAAAACGTATTTCCCCATCTGGTTTGGGAACTAGAACCACTGGAGATGCCCGTGCACTTTCAGAGGGGCGGATTACACCCATCTGTAACATATCTTGGATCTCCCATTCTATAGCAGTTTTAGCTTGAGGAGACACCCGGTAAAGACCAGCATATAGACAGACACACAGACCCTTTGTTCCTCTCCCTCCTCCCAGCTTTTGAAAGTATCTTGTCTCCTCATTGGTCATTTTGGTCAGGTGCCAGCGAGGTTACCTTTAGCTTCTTACAGGTAAGAGAAGCTTTCCCCTGGCCAGGAGGGGGGTTTACCCTTCCCTTTATATTTATGACACCTTATGAGTGGTTTAGAACTCAAAACGTGGCTAATCATAGAAAATCATATCATGCCATCCTGGAGACACAGAGGAGTCCAGATATTTCTTTTCTTTTCCTTTATACTGTTCAACATGAAATAACATGGGCCAGAAAATCAAAACAAAATTTACATGACCTACAGAGGGAAGACTGAAAACTTGGACTGTCAGAGTAGTAATGAATGTACCATATGTAAAGCCCCTTTCTCTCATGGTGAGGAAATAATGTACTAGCCTCTGTAATGACCCTCAGATATGTTTATTATTATATCTGTGCTATCAGCGATCATTGTACTGTACAAATATTTATCTTCAAACGTGCATTAAAAATTAAAGTGAAATAATCTAGATAGCAAGCAGAGTATGCAACCAACATATATTGTAATTGTTATTAAAAATGCATATTGACCCATTGCAGAGAGTGAGTATTTCCATATCAATCTGGAGATTGATTACTTTGCAAGGGGCTTTATTGTTTGTAAAAATTGCAAACTTTAACTAAAAACGCTGTTTGTGGTGGTTAAAATGTCTTTTTACACAGCCCACTGCCTAATATTCATTACTGTACATAACATCGTTGATATGACATAAATAAGTTTGCCCAGGGTTCCTCCCTTCAAGCCTGGTATTCCATAATTTAAGGAGTGTTTGATTAATATGTAGATGCTACCAGTTTAAATAGTGGTGGGTCTGTGGGATGTAAGAAAGATTAAACAAATCATTGTAAGCCTGGGATAGTGGGGAGACAGCAATATTTATGAAACGGTAAGGAGAGTTTGCCATTCCTTGAGGACTGGCCTTGGAACAGTGCTGAAATTTTCTCCCATCTCTATAACATTGTTCAGCGTAGTCACTCACATCACTCTAGCCACAGACTCATTATAACTCCTCCCAATGCTTTTGACGCTGATTGCTTCGGTGTTTTATGTCACTGGGAACTAGTAATGTAGGGTTCAGTCAGATCCTCTCTCTCTCTATGCCAGTACTCTGGCTAATATTTTGGGGACCTATCCCCCCACTGTTTCATGCAGTATCCCATCCCATATTCTATATACCACTCAAGTGGAAGAGTTTGAAAATAATTTTTCTGTTTGTGCTGGTGCATGCAGTTCAAACATCCATGGACAGCAAACATCCAGAGAAGAATCCTGGTCAAAACTAACTCCTCTTTACGTTTGAGTGATTTTTTTGTGGAAAATGTTTATCCAGCTCTCTTTGGTGCAGATCAATGCTGAACAATCAAAGTAGTCCAGTTGAACTCAGTGTAGCTACTTGTAAGTAAAAATAACAATGTGCGTGTTCAGGCCCTAAGCCTGAAAGCCTTCTTTTCCTATACTCAATTTACCTAACAAGAACAGAAATCTATATAGTTTTTCTATCTCTAACAATGTTGCTTCAAAGGTTACATCGACAAAATAGAAGAGAGAAACCGGATCTCCCCTATTTCCAGAGTACTTGGTTTATATATATGTATATTTTTCAAACACTGTATTTTTAATGTGTTTATGCAATTGCTTGGATTTCTCCAGAGATGGATCCCTGCTATTTTATATCCACGAAAGGGATAAAAGGGGATAATAGTAAGGAAACAAAGTAAACACAAATGTAGGTTTCTCTTCCCTATCTAAAATTGAAGAAAAGTTGTCACTGCTTCAGAAAGATAAATATAATCTATCAGATAAATTGCTCTTGATATTTGTCAATAACTATTGTAAAAGAGCAGAGAAAAGTCTGTGTAAATGGTACATATAGTGTCCTTGTGTCATCTGAATGAAAAGATCATTCATGATTCTTGTCCATCCCATGTAATAACTTACAACCCAATCTTGTCTCTTAGGGGGCAAATCATGTCATTCCCCTCCTCACCAGGAGGCTCTGCATGCAACAGACTAGGTGTGGTTCTGCTACACAGTATGTAGTAAGGTTTCAGCGAGAGGGAATGTAGCAGGGAGCCCAGTCAAGCAACCTACACGCCCTGTGCACCACAGAGCTGTGTTTTGTGATGGCTGTCCCAGTGTGGAGGGGCCAAGGAATAGGCCAAGGGGATGTCTAGTGGATATGTGAGCACCTGAATCCTTCATCTTAAGAAGAGATATGCAAGCAGTAGCAAACACAGAACCTGCTGCTGTACTGGAACTTACATTGGTCTCTAGAACTTACTTTGAGAGAGAAAAAATGAGGTTTCTGCTTTCACATATACTGTATATTAACATGGTCTCACTAGTAAGACAGCAAGTTAATTGAAAAAAGAAAAGGAGGACTTGTGGCACCTTAGAGACAAACAAATTTATTTGAGCATAAGCTTTCGTGAGCTACAGCTCCAGCTTATGCTCAAATAAATTTGTTAGTCTCTAAGGTGCCACAAGTTCTCCTGTTCTTTTTGCGGATACAGACTAACACGGCTGCTACTCTGAAACAACTTAATTGAGGCTTTCTAGGCAAACACTTTAAATTGCTGAAGAATGGAAAGTTTTGTTTTCTAGTCTTAGTCGATCAGAATAGGGCTCAATATTCTTCCACATCCTTCCTCAGTAAGGCCAAATGTTTCAACTTAATGTGCTCTTGGCATATGTGATGCATAAAGTGCCAATAATGAGATAAGGTTGAGCTTATATCCATATTCAGCTGAAAAGCTAATGATTTTTATCCTTGAAGTCTGCCTAATACCGGTTCCATGATAAATGCCTGATCATATTTTACCAACATATCCTAGTATGTATGTAGATACCAGTTCAATGTTATTTCTTTAAGTGTTTCAGAAGGCCTGTGACACTGAATTCCATCCATACTAAGATACAGCTGAAAAATGTCACAGCTTTTTATTTGCGGGGGTGCGGGTTATAGAAAGAAAGTAACTTAAATATATACAATACATATAACTAAAGGAGAAAGACAACATTCTGGATATCGTGGACTGTCATATGCCATTTCCCTTTGCAGCAGAATAATATGTGATCTTCCATTTCAGGGTCTGAGCTTACTTTTCATGTGAATGCTCCACTGAAGATGGAGGTGCAGTTCTTCAGATGTGTTAGTACTCACACGACTGCATACCTATAGTAACTGTATAGATGGAATTGGAACCATGAAGTCCTGAACAATATATTTTAAAGCATTCTGAGAACAATTTCTCAGTGCCCCACAGCTGTTACATTTCCCTACACATTCACTGCATTTTCAGTGAACAAACCCTTGTTTCATAAAGTGAGCATTGAAAGTGTAGCTCTTTGGGCTTGGGCTGGAGCCCGGACTCTGGGACCCTAGGAGTGGGGAGAGTCCCGGCGCTCAGGCTCCAGCCTGAGACCATATGTTTACACCTCAATTAAACAGTCCCATAGCCTGAGCCGTACGAGGCTGTGTCAGGTGACATGGGCCAGCCATGTGTGTGTTTAACTGCAGCATAGACATACCCTTAGATCAGCTGTAAATTATGTGAAGAGCTTTTCTGGTTTCCTGGCTGGCCTGGGAATGGGGGAACAGAGAGGTGGCTTAGATCCATCATTTCCCCTTGCTTTTCTCAGCCAACCTGAGTTTACAGTTAATGCAGCTGAGCATCTGGCATATAACTTTTTCCCTCAGGAAATATTTACTCAAGACCGATTCTTTTCAATAAGTAAACTATTTATTTTTTCGCTGCTGGGTAAATATATCTGTGTGTTTTCACAGCTTGCTCCTGTAAGCTTCTCAGTACCTCCCTGGAAGCACCCTAAATTAACAGAATCAGCCGCTGAATGAAAAAAGAGTAGCTTTGCTTTCCCTTATGTTACTTAACCGTGGTGTTGTGAGTGAAGTCAATACAAGGCCAATCCTTGAAGTCCTTACTCACTCCAAGCGCCCATTGATTTCTGATCTTAAAATCACAGCTTGTAATTCTCCTAACACTGTAAGGAATAATTGACTAGTTCTTTATTGAGAATTTACTAGCTTATGATATCTATCCAGACTTAGTAATTTTATCAGTTGAAATCAATGGGCATTTTGATTAAGCATTTTGGCTTATTATGTATATAACATTTATGTTCATATCTACTTGTAGTATTAGTTTTTTTTTCCCCTTTTTGCATGAGGTCTGGTCCAGTCTCCTTCTTGCCCCTAATCTATGTGTCCATTCTAGTGGTTTGACGGTTTTATAGACTTGGCTCAATATGATCAATTTTTGTTTTTACTCCTACATGTCTCCATCTTCTTTTGCCATAACAAGGAATGAGATTTCCTCAAAAGTGAGTACACATATCTGAGGTAATGCATCACCCTTAAATAATGGGTAGAAACTGAGAACAATACAAAATCAGCACAAATAGCAAAACTTGTCAATTCCCAATAAAGAAATACCTAATTGCTCATGACAGTGCTAGGGGAATTAACAGCTGTGATTGTTTTCCCTCTTGAGGAAGGTTCCTAGAAATCATTTAACACTTTTATTACAGAGAAATATTCCAAAGGATTCTGGAAATGTTTATTATATTATGAAAGTACAGTTTAACAGGTCAAATATTCAAAAGTGCACTTTCTTATTTGCCTGTACACTCTTTAAAATGCTGAAATTCACTTGCATCCTGACCTTCACAAAGGTATACCAACATCTGTCATACATACTTGATTTTATGTATTTTCAGGATTTTATATAGTTTCTGTTCCCTGTTTGCCATGGTTCCTGCAGTGTTTGGTGGTTAAATCACTGGACCGAACCTATGAGATCTGTGTTCAACTTGTATTTCTGTTGCAGCCTGCATATATGGTCTGGAGTGAGTCATTTAATCTCTCTGTTCTTTATCTGTAAAAATGGGGATACGGGGTCTTTTCTCATACGCTCTGTTTGTCTCATCTATTCAGGGCTAAATCTCTGACTTTGTCGCAGAGAAGCAGGCCAGGGACCATGTTCTGATTCAGTCACATTGTGGTTCCTGGTAACTGCCTTTCTCTAGGAAGAGGTAATGTACATCACCCCTTTACCTGGCACAGATTCCATCTCCAACAGTGACTCAGCTGGAGCTGGCTTCACCCTCTCCACACCCCTGTGCACCCACAGAAGTTGTTCTCCCCACCACACTGCTATCTATTATATGAGTAACTCATGCAGTTGAGTAAGGAGACACATCGGTGAGTAACAATCTTAGATTATTATTATGCTTTTGTCCAGCCTAAAAGGGCCCTGAGGCCTCTATGCACTACTTTAATACAAATTATAACTAAAGATAACTTTTGCTGCTTTGTTGGTAAAAAAGTTTTTAAGGTGAGATGCTCAAACAGGCCCTACCACCAGCCTGTGTATGGCAGATGCAGTTTTACAGCCATAAGATTTTGTGCTGAGATTAGTAATTTGGCATCTCACTACTTGACATGTGTTTGTGTGATAAAATGGATTAAAAAAAAACCTATGCATTTTAAAATTTGTGTGCACAAAATTGCTGCATGTATGATGTTGGAGTATCTTTCTAGAAAAGTGGCCTTCCTTCTCTAGACACAAAATAATGCTCTTGATCCTCCTTGAGTCAATCCACAAAACTACCAATACAAGGGTGGAGAAACTCATAAGTCCATTTGCTGCAGCTGCAAGAGTAAAAGCTCCTTTTCTGACATTTGCAGTAGTTGTTTTCCTTGTGTTCTCTCTTATCATCATAATTCTTTCTTTATTTTAAGCAGGCATCATTCAACAAGTTTTGCATACATTTATCCTTTCCTGTCTTCTCTTCCTTTACACTTTTTCAGACAGGTGAGGGGAGGGAAGGAAGTGATTTCAATGCTTGAGCAAATAGTGCAACAATCTGAACTGTAGGCAATTAGTTTAGAATCTCTGATGAACTGTACAGGGTAAAATAATTTTGTGACACAAATTATTTGGTGCAGGTCATAGATCAAGCCTTGACAAACACTAGTATCTCATTCAGACCTTTTTAAATTTTCAATGTATGCCAAATATACTCACTTTTTAAATGGATATAATTTACAGCCAGGCTCTATATGTTCCAGACTAAGGCTTTATGAAGACAAAAAAATTTCCTCTTTTAAGTAATCTAAAATAACAACCTAGGACCATGATTATATTATACTAAATGATAAGGAAAATATTTGCAAAACAGTGTATGTGTTAGAGAAAAAGAGAGAAACTTCTTTTGAGTCTTTTTAAATTTACTATCATCTTTGTCTGATGAACATAGTACAAAGGTTGTTGCATAAATCACTGTGTGACCCCAATGCAGTTTCACTAATATCCCTATATCCAATAGATCTCATTCTATAATTCCTGTGGAAGAAGTGGGGCATGTCAGATAAATTAAATGAAAAGAACAGATGTAGATTAAGAGTGATGTAAATTTCAAGCCTGCACTTTTAATTTCACTAAATATTATTTTCCATCTTCATGATCACATTACATCTAAATATTGGAACTTCAATTTCCTCTACCATTTCATTTAATAAAACCTTTGTCTCATCTGAGTTCTTGAAGAGATGTTAGCCTTAAATCATATTGACTTCACCCTATCCAATTTACATATGTTAAAGAAATAAAAATCTTTTCAAGAGTTGCTATGCGGCTTCAGAAGCCTCAAAGGAGTATTAAGACCTTGAATTTAATGTGAGCTGCCTCCAACACAAAACACAAATCCTCCCAGCAGAATACTAATGTTTTTGTGTACAGTTACATTTTCCATGCAAGTTTCTAAAGTAAATTAACTGTGTGTGTGTGTGTGTGTGTATAGATAGATGATATGAAACTAAAGTTTGTTCTGGTAATTCTAGGTTAGAACTATGCTATCTCAAAAGAAATATGTTCTATAAGTCAGTACTACAAAGGAAATGTTATATGTTGACAGAACTGTACAATTGAATACAGGATAGATGAAAGTGGGAATTCATAGATTCTCCACTATGTTGCTAAGGACTGTATACCCAGAGAATTGTATTTGGTGTTACTCAGAATGACTGTAGATATACATGTAAAATGCTTTGTCTTAGATCTATATAAACAAAAATGTTTCCATGCTAGATTTACTTTCCTGCACTTGAATGAACATTTTTATATTTATTTTATTTCTTTAAAATCTAAATCTGTTTTAAAAGATCAACGGCCTTCATTGCATGTGATAACAAAGAGAGAAAATGTTTTCTTAATATGACCTCAATCCCGTCTTTATAATGGATTTCTCATTATAATAATTATAACCCATTAAAATGTCAGAGTAGATTTAAAAGATAGCTAAAAAGACATGTCTCTTTCAGCAAACTTGCAGGCAGAAACCTTGATGTTAATTTACTTGGCATCATTGAGGGAAAATGGAGAACTGCAGTACATGAAATGAGAATTCCTGTGTGGCACAAAATGGAAGCAGATTGACTATATATATATAGTATTAACTTAACACTTAAATAATTGGTCAGTCATAAATAATTAGAGAACATTTCAGTTACACACAAACAAGGTTTGCTTCAAGTGGAGAACGGGGTGAACAATTCAGAGTGATAGATATTACAAATTCAGCCCTGTTTTCAGTTCATGATTTCGTTGTCCCATTAGCTGAAATGGAACTGATGGGGCTATCCACATGTTTAAAGTTAGGCACATGCTTAAGTGCCATGCTTCATTAGGGTGTTAATCACCTAAGTGACATCTTTAAAATTAGGCCTTTAATTTCCTTGCCTCATTTTCCCCATCCATGAAACTGGGACAATAATGCCTACTTACCTTCCTCACATGGATATTCTAAGGATTAATTAGTTACTATTTTTAAATACTTTGGAGATAAAGTGCTATTTAAGTGCTAACCAAAACCAAAGAGTAATAACCAGAAAATATAATTATTTCCAGATTTAAGGCTTTAATATAACTTCGTTTTGTCAGAGCATGAGATGGGTATTCTTCAATTTAAAAGTATTTGTGTATATTTTTGCATTAGGTCTGCTGAGGGCAATAGCTCAGGAACACTAGAAAGCAAGTTCATTTTTCTGATAGCATAATTCTGGATTTTATATGTTAGAAAACCTCATTTTGAACCAAGCCCTGGAGTTTTCACAAAATACCCCATGCCTCTCAGTGTAAACACCACAAAAGTACACTAGCAGAAAGTAACTTCAGTTTTTAAAACCACACACACAAGCTGACTTGTGTGATTTATCTGTAATGGATCAGACCTTGTACTTCTTACTCAGTCAAAACTGCCATTGACTTTAAAGTGAATTGGCCATTTGCTATTTAACATTTTCATCAGTGACCTGGAAGAAAACATAAAATTATTACTAATAAAGTTTTCAGATGACACAAAGATTGGGGGAGTGATAAATAATGGAGTGGACAGGGCACTGATACAAAGCAATCTGGATCACGTGGTAAATTGGGTGCAAGCAAATGGCCAAATATGAAGTTTTACACCTTGGAGCAAAGAATGCAGGCCCTTCTTACAGAATGGAGAAATCTATCCTGGGAAGCAATGACTCTGAAAAAGAGTTGGGAAATCCTGGTGGATAATCAACTGGATGCTTAGTGTGACATTGTGGCCAAAAGGGCTAATGCAGTCCTTGGATGTATAAACAGGGTTCTCTCAAATAAGAATAGGGAAGGTATATTATCTCAGTATTTGGCACTGGTATGGCCACTACACTGTGTCAAGAGTTCAAAAAGGAATTTTGATAAATTGGAGAGGGGTCAGAGAATAGATTAAGGAACTCAATCTATTTATTTTAACAAAGAGAAGGTTAAGGGGTGACATGATTACAATATGTAAATACCGATATGGTGAACATATATTTAATAATGGTCTCTTCAGTCTAGCATACAAAGGTACAATAGTTGGAAATTCAGGCTGGGAATAAGGTATAATTTTGTATCAGTGTGAGTAACTAACCACTGAGACACTTTATCAAAGGTTCATGGTAAATTCTCGCTCAGTAGCAATTTTTATATCAAGATTCTATGGGGGTTTTTTAAGAAATGCTCTAGCTGAAATAGGAATTAATTCAGCGAAGTCCTATGATCTGTGTTATATAGGAGGCCAGACTGGATGATTTTATGGTCTTTTCTGGCTTTATAATCTTTGAATTTGCTTGAGTGAACGGCATGGTTCAGCTAAGACAGGCCCACATTGTAAAGACATCTGAAATGAGGCATAGTGTGCCCAGTTATTGCAGGAGCAGATGTTATGTCTGTAAAGGCACTTTACATTCTTTGCTACATCTTTAGAAAAGTTGTATCTTGCATTCACCCCAAAATGGGCCTCTTGATATTTGCCACTGTGCAGATTTTTGAACACCCCCTATGTGTCCTGCACAGACACATCCTCTCTGAGATGCTCACCTAACTTTGCAATGCTAAAAATCTCCTTACTTTGGCCTACAGAGTGCTGGCTGCAGCATTATAGCTGCTCCTTGAGAGGGAGCTCTAGGGAGAAAGAGACTCCTTTGTGCCTTCCACCTCATGCCTGTAGCTTGGAGCACCCCAATTCCATCCTCTGTTAGCATTCCAGGATCAGCCCTAATTATTGCAGGTTAGTTGGGTAGTACATTCTTCTTGTGTATTTATTGATACAGCATATCTTTTGAATGCTAGATAAGGTTAATAAGACAAACCTTAGTAAACAAAGCTAATTACCTTGCTAGAAATGGATTGTCAGAAATTAGTTTACTTGTGTCATCAGAAATAAGGATCCGTTTCTCTCTCAGATGTTTCAGCTGCTGTGAAGTAATCTTTCTAATGATTAGCAGGAAGTGCTGGACACATTTGTTTCTCATTTCCCTGCATGTGCTTAAATGGACTATTAAATTGTTCTCAATTAATGACTTTGAATTTGAGATTTCTAACTCAGTGTTTCTTATTAATTCTTCCCTGTTGTGTTTGGTAGTTTTTCTAATTAGCTTTTCTCCTTCTGTTTCTCCAGTTCTATTTTGTAAATGATTTAGTTTTCACACCTAAATGGATAACCCATAGGTGGTGACAGCACTACACTATTTAATTTAACCTAGTAATGCCCTGCTTACCAGCTTGCTTTCCTGCAGTGCTCTCATTTCAAATAGTTAAAATCTTAGTAGTGTTGCAGCCAAGAGAAAAATGGAATATTAATTTGCTTTGAGAGGTAAAGTGTGTGTCATGGTCTGTATTCACTAGAGTACTTTTAATTTGGTACAAACAAATAAAGTATTGATTTTGGGGTAATTTAGGAGTTACCCCAGGGAAGTTGGTAGTGCTACTCACATGTAAAACTGGTGTAATAGAGATCAGAATCATATCCTAAGCCTTTAGAGACCAAATCGGGCTTGCAATTTTGCAATGAAGCAGTTTTTCATGTTCAAGATTCTATGTCTCACTTTTGCATGTGTTAATTTACTTGTATAAATCAGAAGAGGTACTTAGGCATTTTAATAGCATGTCATTGTGAACCAGTGCAATTAAGGTCTGAAGGTTCACTTCATGCCAACTCAAATATCCATCCACTGTGTCATCTTATTCATAAAGACCATCATTCATCTCTCATCTCCTCCTATGTTTCAGCCAGTTACCTCCCAGCTATTTTCTGCTATTCCTATGCCCAGTGGTCATCTGTATCCTTTTCTCAATATTAAAAGACGTATCTGAATTAGAGACTCCTTTTTTCCATCCTGTCCATTCTCCTAGTTTCTTACAGGACATAAGTAACAGGTTTCACTTGGAATAGCAATCTTCTCGTAGAACTTTGTTAACCATGGGTAAACTCCTGACCCAACTGGAGACAAGGTATCAAAAGTTCTCATTAACATTTTTCAGTAAGTCATCTTTGCACATAAGTCATCATTAGAACTGGTTGAAAAGATGTGGGGTAGTTTTTAAAATATTCCCTCATAGTTCAAAATTTCCAAAAAATTGCCCAATTCTATATTTGAAAAAAGGAGGGGTTTTTTTTCAAAAATGTCATTGAAATTTTCCCTTTTTTTCAAATTTTGAAACTTAAAAAATTAATTGAAAATTTTTGATACTTTTTGAAACTTTCAAAGTTTCAGCTAGCTCTAGATGTAACACATAACAATTTTCCACTTGCAATGGTGCACATTTTATTTGTGTTTGTACCAAAGTGTTTAGGCCCACGTGGTCTCTCACTACAATGGCCTGGACAGCAAGGTGTACTGGAAAAGATGTCCTGTTATATGAACCCTTCTTTCTCTCACACCAGAGAGAGTCCTTGAGAAGACGGTAGCTGCTGATTGGACTCTTCAGGGCAAAATCCAGAAAGAGGCTGGGTGGCATCAGCGACAACTGAGGGACTAGAGAAGAAGAAATTCTCATCTGGGCAGGTCATTTTTTTAAGGTTTGAACATATATCTGATTCCTTTCAGGGGCCCTGGACTGGAGTTCTCATTATCCACTAGTCAGGTGAGGAAATTTGTTATAACCTAGCTGAGAGAACCTGTGATAAGGTAGTTGAAGATCCTCTTTCATTTTTACCCTTTTCTCATTTATGGTACAAAGTGGACCTCATGGAAAAACCCAGCAGAACAATCCTGTTGAGAAGGTGTTTTTTTTCCTCATGAACTCTTGTGGATGGGATGGCTGTTTATTTGGAACTCAGGTTACCTCAGGGCAGAAGGGATAGCCACTTCCATGGAGAAACTCTGCAGCTTTTACACAACATCCACTGTTTTGCATCTGCCCAACATCCAGACAGGTTCTTTGGGGTGGGTGCTGGGCTCTGGATTGGAACTTCATGGCACATCAACTTAGGCTGAAAATTGTGATACTCAGATATTATAATAGCTGTTTTAAATTATTTGTGTTGCAGGGAGTGCAGTTATTATGATTCAACAGCACCTTTACAAGCAGAAACTTATCCAGCTGTCAACAGCCAGATGTACAGGGTCTCAAAACTCAGAATTTCTTATCAGTTCTCTTATTACCTGTCAGGAGACCTTTTGTTTGTGTTTTGTTGAATGTAATACAGTTTCTGGAGACTTTGTTTCTGAGGACCATTAAGTCTTCCCTTGGGTTTCCAATAAAAATCACATTTCAAACAATCATCTGACATGCCTCTTGACAAGTATGAAATACATCCTGCTTAGAAAGCATGCATTCAACCTCAAAGTCATAATAATCTGGGAAGAGCGCTACAATTAACATTGCAGTGCTTGAAGCTTCAACATGGGGTGTTGCCAAATGTTGTATTCTTATTATTGGACAGCTATTCCTGCTGGTGAGTACATTGTTAATACATCATGTGAGCAATATTCATGCTGGCCATTACTATGTTAATGCATCACTTAGTGTCATTCACTTGATTCATTAAAATAGCAACAACTACCAGGAACCCATTATAAAGCTTAAGAATCCCTATGTTTATTCCAGACAACTGCACATTTTTTAAAAGAATGATTTGGAGGTAAATTAGAAGAGTAAACCTAATAAATAGGGATCAGGTACTTCCTATAGGCCCAATTTAATACCCATTGAAGTGAACAGGAGTCCTGTCATTGACCTCAGTGGACTTTGAATTGTGCCATATGCCTTTAATGGAAAAATTAGATTTTTATTTGTATGAACACTGGAAATCATTCTTAAATGCCAGTATTTTTTGGAAATTCTGGGATCCCTTTTCTTTTTAATGTATAGGTAAAAAAATATGTCCAATTAGGCTAGAATTGTCAGCAAAAAGATATTCAATTATTTCAATGGGAGTTAGTTAGGTCCCAGGCACTTTTCAGAATCTCAGTAGGCACCAAACTGCATCTTTAGGCACTTAGATATCTTTATCCTATAAACATTTGCACATGTGCATGAATTTACTCAAACAGTTACATTAAAAACAGTTGAACTACATATGTGAGTAAAGTTTTGTATATGTACTTTGCACTTTTGGGCTTTAAATTGGCATGAGAAATTTGTAAGACTGTTATATTGCTGTTGAATATTTGTTTGAGAAAGTCATCAAATTGTTTGCTATGAATCTTTAGTGCCACTGAGATCCAAAAGTTTCAGACAACTTACATCTTCAGAAGTCAACTTCAAATAAGTTTTAATTCCTCGACTCTTCTACACACGTGCAAACATGTCTATAATAAATTACCACAGACAACTGTGGTAAATTACAATGCACAAGTGTCATCTCTAATGTTACAGGTGTTGCAAAACCTAAGCTCTGCTACTTTTTTAAAACCTGATTCTCATGGCACCTGTAGATATAAAGTCTGATTCCAAAATACTTGTGCATGTGAGCAGTCCCATTGCGTAACATTACACACATGCTTAAGAGAGCAAAATTGGAGCCTTAGATATTGTGATCAAATGTAATCACCTTCTTATATAAGAAGGTTGAAACTGAAGATGATACTAACTTGAAGCTCTAATATAATTCTTCTTAAGACCAGAAAATGGGGGATGGCTCATGTTTGCCAGAGCCATTTACAAGCATGTTGCTTTTCAGGAAAACTAAAAACAGAATAAGACTGTAAACAAAGGGACCCTTTCAGAAGCCTGTACAAACCTGCAAAGGTCAACCTGACTTTTTACCAGATCAATACATTTTACTGATAGGATCTTTTAGAGATTCTTTGTGTGCAAGATTGTTTCAAGAATTAAATGTAGTTATTTAAAAGAAACCTTCCTAGGAAGAACTGTAAAAAGGGAAATATCGGGAGTCCATCAGGAATTGATACGTTACAAATCATTGCTTCTTAATCATTTCTCAGGCAGCTCTCTCCTAACCTTTGAAAATACTGATTGACTGCCAAGGAGATTAATGTTCCTGCTGCTGACCAAGTACTCTGGTACATCAAAACAATACATATCATTGTATATCCAAATGCCTCCTCTCTCTCCCTTCACACCCCTATCAGTGGGGTACTGCTCAAGAGACACTGGGATATGACAGCCTGTCTCTTTCCTCTCCCATCCACTGCTTGTCCATGGTGCTGGCCCTCCACCAACCATTGGCATGCAAAAGTTCCTTCCCAGTGGTAGGTCTTTAAAAGCCCCACCTGGAAGAACTGGCAGAAGCCTGCACTACTGGGAGCCAGGAGACATGCCTTCACTTTTTGCAGAAGCAGTCCCTTCACTACTCCTCTAATATCAGCCTCACTTACTCCAAAACCAGCTCCTACCACTTTTGCCTCCTCAGGACAACATCATTCTATCCCCAGCATCTTTGGGAAAGATTCCCAGGGCCAGTAGGAGGTTCACCCTTCCCTATACACCAGGCAAACTGATTCACTGTTGCCATCAGCTTTAGTTCCCTTGTTTGGTATGTTACAAATGCATGTAACAATTAAGGGGCAGATTGATTGAGCCTTGAAAGCAGCGGCCTGTATAGTGTGGATCCCATAAAAAATCTCTGGAAGGGGCTCTGCCTCAGGAATTCCCCAGGCATTCACATCCGTTAGGAAAGTGCAGCATATTCCCTCCTTCATGTTCAGGTATCCATGGAGGCTGATCCTAGGTCCTGGCTATGGTTCCACCTTCTCCTGCCACTTCCCGTTCTTTGTGGGGTGTCTTTTGCCAAAAGGAACAAATTTTTGTCACCAAGAGAAAGAAGAGACTGCAATTGTGAAGGGATATAATAGGCAAGGTGAGCAGGAAGACTCTTTGTGCCCTCTCCACTCTTGCATGTGAGCACATGGGCCAAGCACAATCTCACCATTAACATCAATAATCCCCAAAAGTATCTGAAATATAATGAAAGTAAGTGTACTCTTATCCCTTTTCAACCTGAAAGTCAAAGTTTTGGGCCGTGTGGGTTGTTCCAGCTGGGAGTAGAAATTGATGATGGATCTGATTATTTGATGCTATCTTGTTTATTTACAAGCTATGTACAAAGTCCTGCTTCGTAAATGCAGGTGGAACCAAAACCAAAACGAGTTGTTTCTTAGTTACAGGCTCAAGCTTTTTTCAGACCTCTTTCTAGGCTTCTGCCAGGGCCATATCTTGCTTCCAGGCTGCTCCTTGGCTTTCTTTCTCTGCCCCTGAATCTCTGTTTCTTGTCTGCACTCCAACTTGTTTTTCATCCCTCCTCCACCCCACCCCCAAAATAGAAAGTTTGTCCCTGTCCCCATGGTGTTAGTTTCTGAGCAGATGCCAGTATGCGTTCTTTTAGGTGTGGTCCCATAACTGTCTTTTACAGATATCTGAAATGAAGGGTGAGCTCACACACATGATTTTCAATGAGGTTTAACCCAGCTCATAACAGTACCCACAATACCAATGAAAAAATACATGAATAGAGATCCAGAATGATCAGTGCTACAGCTCCATGCATTCCCTTGAAATTCTAGGAAAGAAAATAAACGTAGACTAAATGAATACATGCTGCTAGAGATTTTTTTTTAAGATAAGTGTATTATGTTGTTCAAGATACAGATGCCAGGACTGCTCAGCTTTGCTTCACAGTTCTCTCACACGTACGTGAAACAACACTTGATGATTTTTCTCATGAAACAATACTTTTAATAATAAATACTTTGCATTTCTACTGCACCTTCCATCTAGGAATCTCAGATTACCTCACAAACATTAGTGAATTTAACCTCTCACCATTCCTGTCAGATAGGGTCTTTTATCCTCATCTTTAGAAACTGAGGCATAGAGGGGTCAAGTGATTGACCTAATGCCACACAGGAAATTTGTGGTAGAGCTGGGAACTGAAACCATTTCTCCTGTCATCTAAAATTGTTCCTTAACTACATAACACCCTTCTTCATTAAAGCACAACGCTAGATAGCATATGATATTTTACAGTATATAAGTGTATCACCCTAGAGCTAGAAAGTTTAAAGGAAAAAATACTGCTCTCTTTATATAAGTAAGAGGAAAAAAAACTCTGTGACAGTCTTTATTTACATATATTATAAATTATGAGTTTGCTCCAGTGCGTTTCCATTCAGTTTTTTATGTCTGTAGAGATTGTGTTCTTTTTTGGAAAAATTATAGTATGCATATTAATGTATTTATAAAAGGAGTGGGGAGTGTGAAAGGTATAGCCTGCAGAAAGTGGGTCACCTTGAGCTGACAGGTAATGGGCTATCATTGGGAAGTGAGCCCAAATTCAGTAAAGAACCTGGATGGGCTTGTTTGAGAGACATGTGTCTTTACCCTGGAATGTTGCTTAGCTCTGGGTTTGATGCTCTGAGATGCTGTGCCTTACTTATAGCTGCTTCTTGAGCAGTACTTGATCAAGTGATGTGGGGCTGAAGCAGACAAGGTCCACTGACACCTATGGATTTTGTGAGTGAGGTTATAGGTGTGTGAGCATTGTTTGGGAAATAAGAGTTCTGGACCTCAAAAATCTGGGCAATTAATAATTAGAACTGGCTCCTCAGACACTGGGTTTTTCCAATTACGTTTTTTAATATGATCATCATGTTCCTCCCACCCCCCAAAAAGGTATTTGTGGTTTTACAGCTCCCCAGACTCCTGAGTGATTGGGAGAGGGGAAGAAAGATCTGTAAAAGTCACCACAGAGACTGAAATACTTCCTAAAATTTGGAAGTGGATACAGTTTTAAGTACGGCCTTGAGTCAGTCTTTTTATTTATTTTAAAAGGGATCCTAGACAACACTGAACCCACTGAACTAGCTACAGCTAATGTCAACTGCCAGAAGGCTTACATAAGATAAATAAAACTAAAACTACAAAATTCTGGATAGAGTTGATATAATGAGTATAATCTTCATCTTGATATGTAGAATATATGGTACTTCTGTTCTGTGCTTCCTGTTTGTTCTTTGCTAAAATGAACATTGTTGTATTATTTAGCTTATGTAAAAATAAGGCAACGATAGTTACCATTTCTTGATTTTGGTGACTTTATGTAATCAGCAGATGCCTTAATCTAAATTAACCTGCTTATCCTTGTCTGCATTCCACCAAGTGACTCCAGCTATTCCATCCAGCTGCTCTCACGGGTAGTCCCATTGACTCACAACTTGTGACATCTGTGGGACTTGTTGTTTGCACGTCTTTCTTCATTTAGCCATTTTACAGTGTATTGTGAAAATATATTTTATGAATTTGAATCTTTCACTGTAAATATTTCTGTTTTATTACTTTCTAAAATGAAAATTATTATGGCTGCTGAAAGACTGGTTTTCTACATATAAAAATACAAAAACAAAAAACAAAGGTTAGTTGCTTGATTCCCAATAGTCAATGCGACTACTGATTGAGGAAGGGTTCCTATTTTTCTCTAGGCTTTTTGAATGTCTTCAGAAGATGAAGCTTTCTAGCTTTCATAAAATCATTCCCCACATTTTGCATAAATACAAATCTGTGTTATATCTGTAGAACTCAACAATAGATTTAAGTAAAAACATTTGCAATAGCATGCTGGACACTGAATGGAACGTTACAAGTAAACATTTTTGTAACTGATTACTTGATTTTGTATTTCACTGAATAGCCCATGGTTGATTAAAATATGATGATCCCTAAATAGTAATAGAGCATGGTTTGTTAGTTATCAGTCTCTACATTTTTACATCTTTATTTATATGAATAGTAATAGTCTGGATGCTATTGAGCTCCATTTCCTATATTGAAATGTATGCAGTGATAAAAGAAGCAGAAATATACAAATTAAATAACTTTGATATGCAAACCTAGTGTCTAACTTCAAGTTTACTAGATTCAGAGAGAAGCAGGAGAACTAAATCAATGTATTTTAAATTGATTTTTATACATCACACTGTTGTAGACCCTCTCAAGACAATGTAACATATATACTGTGAAAGAGGCTTATGGTCTGCAAATGGCCATATTATACAGTATGCATAGGATTCGGCAGTTTAGTATGTCCCCTAGGTGATCTGAGAACTCTTTCTCTGCACATCTTTGTATGACATTTTTTTCGCATACATTTAGTTTATACAGTATGAAGGGACACTCATAAATTAATATACATTCATAAATTGGTTTAGCAAAAATGTTATAGTAATTTATTTTCAAAGGTAGATCTTGCATGAGATGCACAGTCATAAGGGTAAATAATTCTGTGATGTGCACCATGTGGTGTTACTTGCACCGCAGGGTTAAGCAATAGTATTTATTATAATTATATTTCCATTAGCCAACCACTGATATCCCCAGATGGGTTTTTATAAAATTTGAGTCTCAGCTGTCAGTAAAGATCAATTGACAAGTATGGTAACTTCTCACTTTAGTATTCCATAACTACCTATGTTCCTGCTGGCAACTGTGACCTCCTTACTCAGATGTAGTTCTCAGTGTTCCTTGAATTACACAGTAGGCTACTACATAGGTAGGGCCTTGAGTCAGTCTTTTTATTTTAAAACTTACTCTGCCTTATAAAAAATATTGCACAAGGAAGCAAAGTCATGGTCAACAGAACCCAATTTTTGAAACTTGCACCCCAACAATTTTGCATGCAAAAAGGCCCTGGAAGGCACTTAAACACATACATATTTTTGCTTGTATGAACAAAGTAATTGGTATGCTTGTGTGCTTCATACCAACATGGAAAAAAAGACATGCAAACGGGCCTTTGCTTATGTAAGTCTATGTGTACATTTACCACAAAGGGTAAAAATTTTACTCTTCTTTCGCCCTTGTCCAATATACTATGTTGGGTGAAACATGGGTGTTATGATCTTGACATATTTATATTACACACATATATATATATATATATACACATACAGTATATTTAAAAAAAACTGTTAAAAGGTTATCATTAGGGCTGCAAAGTTAGAGTATGACAGAATTAAGGTTGCGTGTTCAATCTTAATTTGGCCCCCTTGTGTTTATGCATTATAATAGCCTTTAATTACATGATCACATCATATTTTTTTCATAGGACCCCAGCCTCCTTCAGTCCCATCCTGACTTTTTCTCCCAACTCCCAGCCCTTGACTCCTTGCCCAACCTTTCCCAGTCTCTCCCTTCCAACTCCCTCCTCTAGTTGCAGAGTCACCAGACTCCTTTGACGCAATCTACTCATTTCCTTCCCTCTGGTCTGTCTTTTGTCTCCTCCGTGTTCAGAGTGTTTGACCCCACCCTGGCTCACAGCAGCCTGGACCAGTCATTACACAGAATGTCCTACTGAGCCTCTAGAGTCCTATGTTGGAACATGCTCATTTTGGTCAACACTAGCCACTGTGAAAGCTCAAGCGTGCTTAGTGAAGTAAGAATCTTCAGAGATTATCGCAGCTAATATGAAAGAAGTCCTACTGAGCATGTTCAAGCTGCAGTTTTCCAATGGCCGCATTTGGGCAGATTTTCATGTGGATAGGAGAAGACATGTTCAAGTCCCTGTTCCAGAGCATGGTGTGCTAGAGCTGTTCAAAGAAAAGGTGACCATACTTTTTAAACATGGGCAAAACAATGTATTTTCCCTTGTCACAACAGATATGGCTGAACCACTTGGGCTGAAGTTTTCCTGAAAAAAGTTAGCCTGAGGCAGACACCCAATATGGAAAAATTCAGCCCAAGTGGTTGAAAGTTTGCAAATGTATAAGTAACTGAAAACTGGGTCTTTATAAAGACAAGGGTCAGGCAACCTTAACAATAGGCAGTACTACCAACGTCCCTTATAAATCCGAGAACTATCCAGCCTGACAGGAGTCATTCTAGAAATATCAGCTCAGTATTAAACAATACAGATTTGTTGGATACTGTCATATTGTCAGAGGATCCACTTTATATATAAAAAAGAAAAGCATACTAAATAATACAATATATAAAAAAGTGCATGAATACTAAAATTAGAGCAATGGTCACTTGGAAACTCCCTCTTCCATTTAGAAACAGCAAGTAGTCTTTCTTGTAGTTGTTCTTGTTGTTCACCTTCCCACTATGTTTACTCATTATCTTTTTTGGTATTTTCAATATTTTAAAGACCTATGATATACTCCAACTGGCATGTGATTGGACTTGTAACTCTTTGTAACTCCATTGTAACTCTTTCTAGCTAATATGTATTAGCTCCCAAATAAAGAAACAAAGTAAGGCCACAGTCCTGCAATGGGTGGACCATGGGTGGACACCTGGCATGGGTGGACGCCTGGCACTGTATGGACGCCCAGATTCAGTCACACAAATCAGCTTGCATGATTTGTACCTAAAATGTTCCTATCTTATTGAAACACTTACCTTCCCATGAAAAGATTTTATTCCTGCAATGTGATCTTCTCCTGAGCTCATTTTGTCAAGAAAAGATAAATATTAACTTAAATTAAGGTGTTTGGTTTTTGTGAATGGATGCAATATATGTTACATACACACAGCTTAGTAGTAAATTAACTGTAATTTTTTTTTGCATACAGGCGATAATGCACAGTAATATCCTTAATTTGATTTGACATGTAACTGTAATTCCTATAAAATAACATGTTTGCTACAGAAGATAGCTCAAGATTATGGCCTGTTTATGAAGTAATGTCTGTATTCTGGGTTTACAAACTCCAATACTAAAGGTCAAAGTGTTGATTATCCCTGGATGTGCTTGTTACCGCAAACAGAAAGCATTCTTCCATTATTAACTAATATTATTAACTTCCATTATTAACGAAACTAAATAGTGCTTTGCCCTTTCACCAGTTTTCTTAATCTTCCCCTTTCCCCCCCTACTCCTTACCAACCCTAGAGCTCTTTAAGAATGCTTACCCACCCATATCCCAGTGAAATATCACAATTAATTACCTTTGGCAGCTTTAGTCTAGGGGAATCAACGTGGTGAGAATCGGGAATGTCTGGATTCTCTTCCTGACTCTAACACTGATTCACTATGTGGCCACAGGCAAGTCACTTCTTTTCTCTGCTCCTTTGGTTTGTCATTTATAAAGTAGAGATGGTAACAGTTACCTATTGTGCAGGTTGTTGTGATGGCCAATTTGCTATAAAATGTTTCAATTATAAGTTGCTGTATCATAGATCTCTGGATAAATGTTTCTCCAGCTGATGGATGTACCTGGCATTTTCAGGGGCAAATGACATTGGCATCAAAATATTATCCGCAAGAATTATAGCATCTTATGAATTGTCGTGCTTCTGAAGTTGTGCATAAATTCTGCAGTCTAAAAAATTACAGGCATGTCAGTCAGTGATCTCATAGAGTAAAAATGTGCTAAAACTGTCAGAAGAAACCTAGGAAATAGTGTATCACTAGAAAGAAAAACAAAAGAACTTGTACAACACCTTGATAGGATTTTAAAATACCTAATTTCTCTTCTTCAAGGTAGAGTATATTCAACTAAGCCAAGATTTATACAGCGAAATGGTATAGTTTTTAATGAGTTAACACGCAGTTAAAACATGATTTTGAGTTTATGTAGGTCTTGTAGTTTTTTAGGCTTTACATAAGTGATCTTAATCCAAAACTCTGATCTTGATCATATCATTTATCTTTGCTGATATCTTCTGTGACCAGCCCAGCCAGATCCATACTACAGTAGGAGGATCCAGTAACTTGATCCCACAATGCTGTCTTTTTAATATTACAATCAATATTTGTTATATGTTCACCACCTCCCTGAGTAAAATGTTTATTTAAAAAGCATTGAAAAGTGGTTGTTCCTGCTATGTCTGGATAAAAACACATAAATATAAAGTGGGTAGCACCAACTTCTGCTGAATTATCTAAAAAAGGAAGAAGCAGACCCAGTAAATCATTAATGATCTTACTGGCAATCCCTTAGATTTTTACCGTACAGCCTTGTTCAGAGGGGCTCAAATTTCCTTTGATTCACCTCTTAATGGTCTAAGCATTGGGTTTAAAATATTGGCTACCCTCAAGCCATGAGTTCAGTTTCATTGGGATCAACTCAGCCCTTTATCCCTTGGAGGTTAATCAATTCTGTAGTATGTAGTTCACAATATGGGGAGACTTTTGCTGAGACTTTTAAAAAAAAAAAAACAAGAAGAGATCTTCTTGTTGGGCTAGGCAGCAGTTCTGCGGAAAAGGACCTAGGGGTGACAGTGGACGAGAAGCTGGATATGAGTCAGCAGTGTGCCCTTGTTGCCAAGAAGGCCAATGGCATTTTGGGATGTATAAGTAGGGGCATAGCGAGCAGATCGAGGGACGTGATCGTTCCCCTCTATTCGACATTGGTGAGGCCTCATCTGGAGTACTGTGTCCAGTTTTGGGCCCCACACTTCAAGAAGGATGTGGATAAATTGGAGAGAGTCCAGCGAAGGGCAACAAAAATGATTAGGGGTCTGGAACACATGAGTTATGAGGAGAGGCTGAGGGAGCTGGGATTGTTTAGCCTGCAGAAGAGAAGAATGAGGGGGGATTTGATAGCTGCTTTCAACTACCTGAAAGGGGGTTCCAAAGAGAATGGCTCTAGACTGTTCTCAATGGTATCAGATGACAGAACGAGGAGTAATGGTCTCAAGCTGCAGTGGGGGAGGTTTAGATTGGATATTAGGAAAAACTTTTTCACTAAGAGGGTGGTGAAACACTGGAATGCGTTACCTAGGGAGGTGGTAGAATCTCCTTCCTTAGAGGTTTTTAAGGTCAGGCTTGACAAAGCCCTGGCTGGGATGATTTAACTGGGAATTGGTCCTGCTTTGAGCAGGGGGTTGGACTAGATGACCTTCTGGGGTCCCTTCCAACCCTTATATTCTATGATTCTCTATTCTGTGTGATTATTGAAAATCAGATGGCGTTTTCTGTAAAATTTGAGATTACCCCCATGTACTGGTAAAATGTTCTCTCTGTTCATTGTAGCTCACTATGCAATTAATTATGCCATCCCATCCCATCCCAGTAGTGGCCTCCTTTCAGTGGTAATATATATCAATGCCATGCGGGGGGCTGTTGAGGATGGACAGCACTACAGAGAAATAAGTTCATCTTAATCACTTGATAAACCATAAAAGAGTAACTTTTTCAATGTGTACTGTCTTTAACAATGATTTCAAATATGTCATGTTTACTCAAACGTTCTTATTTACTCTGAACTTTAACCTGGCATCACAGACAAGTAATAACACAATGGGCAGTAAATTCCCAATTAACAAATTTGTGTTGCCTTTACATATTTGTATGTAGATAGGTTATGTAAGACAGCGGGCAATGTGGTACAATGTGTAAAATTGAGGTCAGTAATTAATCCTACTATAAAACTCTGACATATTTCAGTGCATCAGCGAGGTCTTCATAAAAGCAGCACAGAAAAATAGAGCCACAGAAAAGGTTTTTAATGATGGGCACTAATGCAGTGCAACTGATTAGGTTCTTTGCTAATTACTTTCTGTTACCGCTGCTTAGTTCATTTGAGTGAAATAGAAACATGTCAGTCAGTGATCTCATAGAGTAAAAATTTGCTAAAACTGTCAGAAGAAACCTAGGAAATAGTGTATCACTAGAAAGTAAAACAAAAGAACTTGTACTAAATCTTGATAGGATTTTAGAATACCTAATTTCTCTTCTTCAAGGTAGAGTATATTCAACTGAGCCAAGGTTTATACAGCTCAATTGTACAGTTTTTAATGAGTTAACACGCAGTTAAAACATGATTTTGAGTTTATGTAGGTCTTGTAGTTTTTTAGGCTTTTCATAAGTGATCTTAATCCAAAACTCTGATCTTGATCATATCATTTACCTTTGCTGATATCTTCTGTGACCAGCCCGACCAGATCCATACTACAGTAGAGAGCTCCAGTAACTTGATCCCACAATGCTGTCTTTTTAATATTACAATATTCGTTATATGTTCACCACCTCCCTGAGTAAAATGTTGATTTAAAAAGCATTGAAAAGTGGTTGTTCCTGCTATGTCTGGATAAAAACACATAAATATAAAGTGGGCAGCACCACCTTCTGCTGAATTATCTAAAAAAGGAAGAAGCAGACCCAGTAAATCATTAATGATCTTATTGGCAATTCTGCAGTTGACCCGGCCTCTGAAACTCACTCCTGTGGAGTTTGGTTTTGTTTCTTCATCATCAGTCTACCCTTGAGAGCCTGAGTCTCCTTGAAAGTCCTTGTTCTGGCCCATATAATTTCACCCACTGTCTAACCCTTTACAAGAGTTAGCCTAGGTGGCTACCATAGGTGTCATTATGGACAGGCCAGATTAGGGTGTTGTGGGGTCCTGGGCCAGAGCAAGTGGGGGCCTTCCCCACCCCTTCCACCTGCAGTTCCCCCCGCCCTTCCCCTCACTCCTGCTGGGGCATGGAGTCGGCGCACTAGGGCTTGCCCCACTCTGTCCGCCCACCCAGCTGTCCAGCTGGGGAGCAGGGTTGGGGCACAGGGGCTTTCCCTGCTCTGTCTTCATGCCTGGCAGGAGCGCTGGGGATGTGGAGTGGGGCTAGCCTTCATGCCCCGACCCCGCTTCCTGGCTGGAGAGTCGATCAGGAGGGTACAGCGGGCTAAACCCTGGCACCCCAACCCCACTCCCTGGCTGTATTGCCGGGCAGGTGGACAAAGGGGGTCGGGGCGTGAGGGGGACCCCCAATTGGCCGGGACCCCTGAGCATGGCCCCATTGGCCCAATGGCTACTCCACCACTGATTTCGGAGAAATAATCAATATCATACATTTTTTGAACATGTATCCTATCTGCCCAGCTTGTCCTTTTCTCCCAAACATATTTGACAAGCAGCATGTCAGGGACAGGGTTTCTAGTCTTTTAATCTTGTGTCACCTTCCCTTCTTTATCCCATCCTGGGTATCCCAATTATACCTTCCTGATTACTTTTGCTGCACCGCCTGATGATTTTTGCTTACAAGGAATTTACCCAGGAATACTATCAAAGGAGGAAATGACAGTCGTTTGTTCGACCTCAGATCCATTCAGGATTGCATTCATTGCTTTGGATACTGGATTTTGGTTATCCTTTTTCTGTACTTTTTTTTTTTTTTTAATTTACAAGATTTATGTTGAAAAGATATGAACACAGTCTATGTCTATTCATAGATTTGGTTATTCCCCATCTTCCCCCCGCCGCTTCTCAAAGACCAGTTCGTCTCCTTGCATAAGTCAGAGCAGCAAAACTTTAAACTAGTGGAAGAGAGCTTTTCACTAAATTTAATTTGTATTTGTTTTAATGATTTTTTTAATAGAAATTGGAGACAGGGTGCATCAGAAATGCTAATATAAATAGAAAATTATAAAGCTATAAATCTCATTGCCACGTGTGAGGGGATGGGGATGAGTGGAGTAAAGGTGAGCGGTGCTATGAATGATGGGATAACTACATAACTCACAACTGTCCAAATAAGGATCTAATTTATTAAAAAGATCAGGTCAGCTGTAGAAGCAATGAAAATCAGTTACCTTTGGCTTTTCTTCTGCGGGACTTAGCTGTGTGAAATCTGGTTTACTGTTCTTAATAATTAGACCCATAGATTTAAGGTCAGAAGAGACCATCATGATCATCTAGTCTGACCTCCTGTACATCGCAGGCCATGTAACCTTGCCCACCCACTCCTGCAATAGGCCCATAACCTCTGGCTAAGTTACTGAAGTCCTCAAATCTTGATATAAAGACTTCAAGTTACAGAGAATCCACCGTTTACTCAAATTCAGACCAGTAAATAACTCAGTGCCCCATGCTGCACAGGAAGGTGAATACCCCAAGGGACTAACCTGGAAGAAAATTTATTCCTGACCCTAAATATGGTAACCAGTTAGACCTTGAGTATGTGGCCAAACATACCAGCCAGACACCTGGGATTGAATTAGATTGTTCATGATGAATCACTCGCTGCAGAATGAGTTGAATAGAACCAAACACAAATACATAATACAGATTTTAAAGTTGGCATAATGCATTCAGACTATTCTGGCATACCTCTCCTCTTTCCAGGATCTTTAAGACCTGATTTGCTATGACTAGTAACTAAAGAATCCTTCTGCATTATCCTTAATTTTCCCCTCTTCTTTTGCATGCTTTGTGGACCTCCTACAAGTTATACAATACTTTGGTGATTTAAAAAAATGTGTTTTTCTTCTTTCGTGACTGCCAGACTTGTCAATTTACTGGGAAATGGACAGGACTTTTGTTCAGTAGAGATGGTCCCAACAAACTTAAAAAAAAAAACACTTCAGACTTGGCAGCTAGATACTTCATCTTAATGTTAAGTGCTAGCTAGGGAGGTACATAAATAGGAATAAAATTAATCACATGATTACTGGAGTACTGGGATTCTGCTTTGGAACTCTAATATAAAAAAACATTGAGTAAACATTTTTGAAGCAGGAATGTGGGCATATATGAAGGCCAGTGGTAGAGATAGAGGATGTGACTTAATCTATTTTACAGCTATGCCAAACATAGTTAGAGAGTGAATCATATTCATCCTATGACCAACCACCCTAAAGACTGAATAGAAACAGTTGGATATGGACCTTTCGACAGTGATTGATATCTGAATTATTTGTGAGCATGTTTACTTCAATATTCAGTGGACACTTTTAAAGTCCCCATTTACCAACCCCTCCCACAATACAATATCTGAAATAATGAAAATATCACATATCCTAACAATAGAGAACTAGTATTCTATATCAAATATGAAGGTATAGGAGCCACAGATGAATGATGACTTTTGAATGATGACCACTGAATGCAGACTAAGTTATCTGACAGCTGTACAGGAATTGTATTCATAGGTAAATACTGGATAAGTCTTCATCTCAGTAATTCTTTGAGCCACTTTTGTTGATTGACTTCAGTTCTTCATTATGGGAACAAGATGTTGCTCCATAAATTAAGCTTGTGATCACAGATGCTGGACATACGGTGCTGGGGTGTGTGGCAGCAACCCCTGGCTTGAAGTAGTAATAACAATTAAATACATGGTAATAGCTTTCAGCACCCCCACTATAAAAATTATTCCAGCACCCATGGTTGTGATTGGATTTCCATTTTAATCATCATATTGCCTTCCCTCAGCCCAGATTCTGCACAAGAGTCAATTTGTCCTTAAAGTTAGGGTGACCAGACAGCAAATATGAAAAATCAGGACAGCGTGTTGTGGGGTAATAGGTGCCTATATAAGAAAAAGCCCCAAATATCAGGACTGTCCCTATAAAATCGGGACATCTGGTCACCCTATTAAAACTATAGTTAAATCTGTGGCCAAGGTGGAATGTTTCTATAAAATTTGAAGCAAATTGAGTAAGAGGTTTCTGAACTAGGACACCATATAAACAGGGGTGTTCACAAGAGTTCAAAAAATCGTTTTTAATGTGTTTTGTCACTTTGTAGTACAAACAAACAAATAACCAGGAATGAAATACAATTCACTCCTTTGGGTGACATATAGTTCCCAAGCCCAAACTACAGCTGATTAAAGTCTAATTTTTTTTTAAAAATGACTTTGAATTTGTAATGTTACTATGATATGTTGGCTCCAATGAGCTTATTACAGAATGACAAAGGACTTCAGGTAATTTTTTTAAAAAAAGCTTAATACAAAAAAAAAGAGGCACTAGCCCATTTTCTTTCAGCGAGGCCTTCACAAAATGTAATGTAGTGACTAATTTGGCTTGTTAATAGAATAAAAGAGATTTTTTTTTCTTTTTTTAAAAACAAGGTCTCCTGAAGCTTCCTGTGGTCCCCAATATCTGTAGAGTGGGAGTTTTAGAAGCAGACCCTGGGAATACCTTCCACTCTCCTCCCCTCTCTCCTGCCATATTCCTGCTTTTTTCACCCAGCTCCCCAGCTTTTGGATCTCCTCAGCACCATAGAAAATGAGCTCTGCTCCTGCAGACCTTAGAAGATCCACAAGTAGAAGGGGCTGAGAGAGCAGGGTGTTTGTTTGACATCCCTAAAACAGACCCTAACACCCTCTTTTTCTTTCATAATTGGAGGGAGCGGGGAATGGGGAGTGTGAAGGGGCATCCACCCCACACTGGCATGTAAGGAGTTAATAGAGCCATAGGGAGGCTGCGCGGAAAGCGGCCAGTAGGAGAGAGACTGTGAGGAACATCCAACCCAGGCCCAGCAGGTCAATATAAGAAGAGCTGAATGGCACAGCAGGGTCAGTCACTGCCTGGAGACCAAGGAGGGGGCACTGGGTTCCTAGAAGGTGAATAGAAGCTAGCACCATGGACAGAGCAATTGCTGGCAGGGACTTGGGAGTGATAAGGCATTCCTGGTTGGCTGCTAGGATTAATACACTGGGGTCCTGAAGTAAGGGAGAGGAAGTTGCTTGGGCTATGGGGAAATGGCCCAGGGAAATGTACTGAGAAGTTGGAGGAGATGCAGCATGTGGCTGCCATCTACATTTCCCCCCACACATACACCCACTCACCACTGGAGAAATGGCTAGACAGTTGGACCGTCTTACTAAACCCATGGAAGTGGGAGAGCACAGATGGTGACACAGATGGAGGACATGAAAAGGATGCTGCAGTCCCTGGAGTGATGTGGGTCAGAGAGCAGAGGTGATGGTGGGCAAGGCACCACAGGGACAGGGCATATTGACCTGCAGAGATAATTTCCAAGACTACCAGCAGGAGGTGACAGCTTGCATGGTGAGTGAGCCTCATCACAAGGGGTTATTGATTCCTTATTAGCATTTTGATGTTAGAGGTTTGTTTAAAGTTGTATCTATTTAGTTTGGGTACACTGTTTTTTTTCTAGGGCTTTATAGCAGCATGTGACTTTGTATTTGCTGCAAACCATTTCAGTTCTCTGCTTCCCAGCATGAACAGGGAAGAGCTGGACACAGCCTAGGCCCTGCTCAAGCAAATCACTTAAGCTCATGCTTAATTGTAAGCATGTGAGGAGACACCTTGAAGTCTTAAGATAAAGGATGTGATTGTATGTTTTGCTGGATTAAGGCTTTTCAGAGAAAACCATTGTTCATTTTTCACACCAATTTAAGAGACTGAAGAATTCAACTCACAAAAGTTTTGTTTGTTTGTGTCAAGGTTCCTTCCCCACTCTGAACTCTAGGGTACAGATGAGGGGACCTGCATGAAAAACCCCCTAAGCTTATTTTTACCAGCTTAGGTTAAACCTTCCCCAAGGTACAAACTATTTTACCTTTTGCCCCTGGACTTTATTGCTGCCACTACCAAGCGTCTAACAAATATATAACCGGCAAAGAGCTTGCTTGAAAACGTCTTTCCCCCGCAAAATCCTCTCAAGCCCTACACCCCTTTCCTGGGGAAGGTTTGATAAAAATCCTCACCATAGGATAGGTGAGGATAGGTGAACATAGGTGAAATGGTTTGCTTTAATTTTAATTAAAGAAAAAATAAAAGAATCACCTCTGTAAAATCAGGATGGTAAATACCTTACAGGGTAATCAGATTCAAAACATAGAGAATCCCTCTAGGCAAAACCTTAAGTTACAAAAAGACACAAAAACAGGAATATACATTCCATTCAGCACAACTTATTTTATCAGCCATTTAAACAAAACAGAATCTAACGCATATCTAACTAGATTGCTTATTAACCCTTTACAGGAGTTCTGACCTCCATTCCTGCTCTGGTCCCGGCAAAGGCAACACACAGACCTAGAGAACCTTTGTTTCTCCCCGCCTCCAGCTTTGAAAGTATCTTGTCTCCTCATTGGTCATTTGGTCAGGTGCCAGCAAGGTTATGCTAGCTTCTTAACCCTTTACAGGTGAAAGGGTTTTTCTTCTGGCCAGGAGGGATTTAAAGGTGTTTACCCTTCCCTTTATATTTATGACAGTTTGTTTGTTTGTTTGTCAGGCAATGTCTATCTTGGGTTTATTTCTAACAGGTTTCCCCACCTTGTGTTTTACACTGATACAGTCGCAAATGACTAAAAGTCACCCATCTACTGTATTGTGACCGCCATGGTTGTGGATTTTCTTCCCTCCTCTCTTTAAAATGCAGCAGAATCCAAACCTATGCACTGTGTGAGGGTCTAATATTTCTAGCTCTTTTATAAGTGAACATGGTACACATTGAACTATGGCAGCTAGTAGGAAATCAGGCAATCCGTGGGGGTATATATTGATTGACAGACAGGAGTTAAAATAAATTAACCTAACCTTCTTAACAAACGTTTCAAATAGCAAGGAAAAGCCATCATCACACAGCTGACCTTCCCCAATGAAATATTAATCTTTCAATAACTCTGTTTTATTAGTACATATGTGTCTAGCCAACTGTTCTCAGAAATGTCAGCAATCTAAAATAAGCATGCAATATGATACACTTCAGAAATGCAACCAAATGACAAAAAGGATGTATTAGTGAAGATGCCAAATGAACCAAATATTCAGCAAATGTCCATATGGAAGGAGATTTAACAGGAATCTACAATGATTCCCCTCACCATTTACCAACTATCTTTCCCAGTTATTTATTTAATTACATAGTTCTTACATAAAATCAGTAATTAGTGACTACCAAGACAGTATCAGTGTCATAAACACAGTCCAACAATCCAACATTCTAATTGAATAAATTTACACAATAAACACAGTTTTTATGTATTATGTAATGTATTTAAAATGTAGTTTATTTATTACTAGTGTCAATATTACAGATAATGAGCTACTATGTTATGAGGTGCTTATTCAAAATACCATTCTTCAACTTGTTCATTACTTGGGCCTGGTCTAAACTAGAAAATTAGGTCAATTTAACTATGTCAGTCAGAGGTTTCGAAAATCCACACCCCTGAGCAGTGTTGTTAAGCTGACCTAAGTCCCCATGTAGACAGTGCTAGGTTGACAGAAAAATTCTTCCTTCAACCTAGCTACCACTTCTTGGGAAAGTGGATTATCTACAATGATGGGAGAATCCCTCTCATCGTCACAGGTAGTGTCCACACTGAAGCGTTACAACAGCGCAGCTATAGCGATACAACTAGTGCCGCTGCAGCTTTTTAAGTGTAGACATAACCTTAGTCCACTTATGTGAGCCCCTGCATCCTTTGTGCTGACATCACTGAGAATCAACAGAAACGAAACTTCTACAGACCTCAGACTCTGTGGGACATTAAGGGGGTAAACAACCCTCTGAGAAGTAAAATGATTCTTGATTTTCTTAAAAAAAGAAAATTGGCTTTTTACAGGAGAGACACCTTTGTGGCAGAGAGAATCCTAAATTATATGACATGTATGTGCATCATCTTGTATCATTACCACACCACGTCAAGCAAAATTCCAAATCTGTCTCACTCCAACATTCCTCCAATAATCAGCCCTATTATCATGGAGTCATATTAAAAACATAAAAGACCAGCAGAGCCATTAAGTTTGGTTGCGGGGTTGGAAAAAGATAATGGTCTCTCTCTATACTTGGAAGGCATTCAGATACAGTGTATGAGGGCCATATAACTACCAAGATAATAGGATAACTAAGACTCTAATGGCTCCCATTACTACAGTAGCAGAGTACCTCACGGTCGGTACTGTGTTTATCCTCAAAACACCCCTGTGAGGTTTGGAAGTGCTGAGTATTTTACAGAAGGAGAGCTGAGGAACAGTGAGTCACGAAGGAAGTCTGTAGCAGAGCCAAGAGTTGAATGCTGATCTCTCAAGTCTTAATCACCACAACTGAAATTATAGGATGTTCTTACATATAAATAAGTAACTTTCTGTGAGGCCTCAATCCCAGAGGCACGTGCACCCCAATACCTGCACATGTACAAATTGCTGTTCTTATAGTTGAAATTTTATAATCGTTGCACATGGGCAGGCGATTCGATCAGTGTGTGTATCTACCAAGGCACCAAGCTATGATGCACGCCAAAATTGCACACTCACAGGTGTAGTCCAGTGTCTAAAATCTGGTCCTGTGGTATGCTGGATAAGATGGCTGCTACTTTGATAGCGTGTTAAATCATTGCTTTTCTTCAGAAATGTCTTCTGTCCATAAATCTAATGAATAGTATGAAGCCATCCAGGAATGAGGTTGGCTTTATATATATAAAGGTATAAGCATCTGTCATAAAAATAAAGGGAAGGGTAAACCCCTTTGAAATCCCTCCTGGCCAGGGGAAAGCTCCTCTCACCTGTAAAGGGTTAAGAAGCTAAAGGTAACCTCGCTGGCACCTGACCAAAATGACCAATGAGGAGACAAGATACTTTCAAAAGCTGGGAGGAGGGAGAGGAACAAAGGGTCTGTGTGCTGCTCTTGCCAGGGACAGAACAGGAATGGAGTCTTAGAACTTTTAGTAAGTAATCTAGCTAGGTATGTGTTAGATTATGATTTCTTTAAATGGCTGAGAAAAGAATTGTGCTGAATAGAATAACTATTTCTGTCTGTGTACTTTTTTTGTAACTTAAGGTTTTGCCTAGAGGGGTTCTCTATGTTTTGAATCTAATTACCCTGTAAGATATCTACCATCCTGATTTTACAGGGGGGATTTCTTTATTTCTATTTACTGCTATTTTTTATTAAAAGTCTTCTTTTAAAAAACTGAATGCATTTTCATTTTCTTTGGGCTGGGTAAGCAGGTTTCCAAGCAGTTGGAGGTTTTTTGCTTTAATTTGGGCCCAGAGCAGAGACAAGGGAATTGTCTTTTTCTGTAGGCTGACAATCACTATCAGAGAATAGGTATTCTATTCCAGCACAGCAAAATTTTACAGCCAAGTTTTGTTTGTTTATTTCTAAACCTCAGGTGTAAAGTTAGTAAAAACAGAGAGGTTAGAATGGCAAAATCCGCGGCTCGACTACAGCTCGAATTAGCCAAATTTCAGGCTGAGGAAAGACAAAGGGAACATGAAAGACAGATAGAACTCATGCAGCTGAAGAAGGAACAAGAAATGGAGGCAAGGAAGCATGTGGAGGAGGAGAGGGAAAAAGAGAGGAAGCATGTGGAGGAGATGGAGAGGATAAAGGCCCAGCAGAATATACCAACAAACCCTAGCAATCCTTCTCCAGGTACCACTTCCCATCCCAGAAAGTTCCCCACCTACAAGGCAGATGATGATACTGAGGCCTTCTTAGAAAACTTCGAAAGGGCCTGCCTTGGGTACAACATCTCTGCTGACCAATACATGGTAGAGCTGAGGCCGCAGCTCAGTGGACCCTTAGCTGAGGTGGCAGCTGAAATGCCTAAAGAACACATGAACAAGTATGAACTGTTTAAATCCAAGGCGAGAGTCAGAATGGGGATAACACCCGAGCAGTCTCGTCGGAGGTTCAGAGCCCTAAGGTGGAAACCAGACATGTCATTTACCCGACATGCCTACCACATTGTGAAACATTGGGATGCCTGGATATCAGGAGCAAGTGTTGAATCTCCAGTAAATTTGCCCTTCCTAATGCAAATGGAACAATTCTTAGAGGGTGTTCCTGAGGAAATAGAAAGATACATCCTAGATGGGAAACCCAAAACTGTAATTGAGGCAGGAGAGATTGGAGCCAGATGGGTGGAGGTGGCAGAGAAGAAGAAAACTGGTCGCAGTTGGAGCGGAGACCAGAAGGGACCACCCCAGACCACACCCTATTACCGGGGGCCGCCCAAAGCCCCACCTACCTCCCAAAGAGCCCTCCAGACCCCTTATCGTCCCACCACCCCGTTCTCCAGCAACCCTCCTCGCCCCAGTGACCCGTCAGCTGGACGATGTTTTAAGTGTAACGAGCTGGGGCATGTAAAGGCCAACTGCCCCAAGAACCCCAACAGATTACAGTTCATTGCACCGGAATCACACCAGAGGTCCACAGGCCCAGATACCTCCCAGATACCCTTGGAGCGGAGGGAAACTGTGAGTGTGGGCGGGAAGAAGGTCACCGCGTGGAGGGACACCGGAGCACAAGTGTCAGCTATCCATGCTTCCTTAGTGGACCCCAATTTAATCAACCCAGAGATCCAAGTGACGATTCAACCCTTCAAGTCCAACTCTTTCAATTTGCCTACAGCCAAGTTGCCTGTCCAGTACAAGGGCTGGTCAGGAATGTGGACTTTTGCAGTCTATGATGATTATCCCATCCCCATGCTGTTGGGGGAAGACTTGGCCAATCATGTGAAGCAGGCCAAGAGGGTGGGAATGGTCACCCGCAGCCAGGCTAAACAAGCCGTGAGGCCTAGCTCTGTTCCGGAAACTTCTATCAGGACCCAGTCAGAGGTGATGGACCTGGACCCCAGGCCAATGTCTGCAACAGCAGTAGTGGATCCAGTCCCAGAGACCCAGATGGAACCAGTCCCAGAACCGGAACCAGCCGAACAACCAACACCAGACCCCGTGTCAGCACTGAATCCAGTACTTGCAACCTCAACAACGGAGGGCCCCACCGAACCTGAACTGGCAGCAGCCGATAACCCGACCCAAGAGGCTCAGCCGGAGCCTGAATCCCAACATAGTGCACCAGCGGAGAGCGGTTCACAGTCAACAGAAACAGCTCCATCCCCTATATCGCTTCCAGAGGGACCAAGCCTAGGTCCACAATCCCATGAGGAACTGATGTCTCCAGCATCAAGGGAACAGTTCCAGACCGAACAGGAAGCAGATGAAAGCCTCCAGAGAGCTTGGACGGCGGCACGGAGCAACCCACCGCCTCTCAGCTCTTCTAATCGATCCAGGTTTGTTGTAGAAAGAGGACTTTTATACAAGGAAACTCTTTCTGGTGGACACCAGGAAGACTGGCATCCTCAGAGACAGTTGGTAGTTCCAACTAAATACCGGGCCAAGCTCTTGAGCTTAGCCCATGATCACCCTAGTGGCCATGCTGGGGTGAACAGGACCAAAGACCGTTTGGGGGGGTCATTCCACTGGGAGGGAATGGGCAAGGATGTTTCTACCTATGTCCAGTCTTGTGAGGTGTGCCAAAGAGTGGGAAAACCCCAAGACCAGGTCAAAGCCCCTCTCCAGCCACTCCCCATCATTGAAGTTCCATTTCAGCGAGTAGCTGTGGATATTCTGGGTCCTTTCCCGAAAAAGACACCCAGAGGAAAGCAGTACATACTGACTTTCATGGATTTTGCCACCCGATGGCCGGAAGCAGTAGCTCTAAGCAACACCAGGGCTAAAAGTGTGTGCCAGGCACTAGCAGACATTTTGCCAGGGTAGGTTGGCCCTCCGACATCCTCACCGATGCAGGGACTAATTTCCTGGCAGGAACTATGAAAAACCTTTGGGAAGCTCATGGGGTAAATCACTTGGTTGCCACTCCTTACCATCATCAAACAAATGGCATGGTGGAGAAGTTTAATGGAACTTTTGGGGCCATGATATGTAAATTCGTAAATGAGCACTCCAATGATTGGGACCTATTGTTGCAGCAGTTGCTCTTTGCCTACAGAGCTGTACCACATCCCAGTTTAGGGTTTTCCCCATTTGAACTTGTATATGGCCGTGAGGTTAAGGGGCCATTGCAGTTGGTGAAGCAGCAATGGGAGGGATTTACACCTTCTCCAGGAACTAACATTCTGGACTTTGTAACCAACCTACAAAACACCCTCCGAACCTCTTTAGCCCTTGCTAGAGAAAACTTACAGGATGCTCAAAAAGAACAAAAAGCCTGGTATGATAAACATGCCAGAGAGCGTTCCTTCAAAGTAGGAGACCAGGTCATGGTCTTAAGGGCGCTCCAGGCCCATAAAATGGAAGCATCGTGGGAAGGGCCATTCACGGTCCAGGAGCGCCTGGGAGCTGTTAATTATCTCATAGCATTCCCCACCTCCAACCGAAAGCCTAAGGTGTACCATATTAATTCTCTAAAGCCCTTTTATTCCAGAGAATTAAAGGTTTGTCAGTTTACAGCCCAGGGAGGAGACGACGCTGAGTGGCCTGAAGGTGTTTACTACGAAGGGAAATGTGCTGGTGGTGTGGAAGAGGTGAACCTCTCCATGACCCTTGGGCGTATGCAGCGACAGCAGATCCAGGAGCTGTGCACTAGCTACGCGCCAACGTTCTCAGCCACCCCAGGACTGACTGAACGGGCATACCACTCCATTGACACAGGTAATGCTCACCCAATTAGGGTCCAACCTTACCGGGTGTCTCCTCAAGCTAAAACTGCTATAGAACGGGAGATCCAGGATATGTTACAGATGGGGGTAATCCGCCCCTCTGAAAGTGCATGGGCATCTCCAGTGGTTCTAGTTCCCAAACCAGATGGGGAAATACGTTTTTGCGTGGACTACCGTAAGATAAATGCTGTAACTCGCCCAGACAACTATCCCATGCCACGCACAGATGAACTATTAGAGAAACTGGGACGGGCCCAGTTCATCTCTACCTTGGACTTAACCAAGGGGTACTGGCAGGTACCGCTAGACGAATCTGCCAAGGAAAGGTCAGCCTTCATCACACATCTCGGGCTGTATGAATTTAATGTACTCCCTTTCGGGCTGCGAAATGCACCCGCCACTTTCCAAAGACTTGTAGATGGTCTCCTAGCGGGATTAGGAAAATATGCAGTCGCCTACCTTGACGATGTGGCCATATTTTCGGATTCCTGGGCAGACCACCTGGAACATCTACAAAAAGTCCTTGAGCGCATAAGGGAGGCAGGACTAACTGTTAAGGCTAAGAAGTATCAAATAGGCCTAAACAGAGTGACTTACCTTGGACACCTGGTGGGTCAAGGAACTATCAGCCCCCTACAGGCCAAAGTGGATGCTATCCAAAAGTGGCCTGTCCCAAAGTCAAAGAAACAGGTTCAATCCTTCTTAGGCTTGGCTGGTTATTACAGACGATTTGTACCGCACTACAGCCAAATCGCTGCCCCACTGACAGACCTAACCAAAAGAAACAGCCAAATGCTGTTCAGTGGACCGGAAAGTGTCAGAAGGCCTTTAACAAGCTTAAAGCGACACTCATGTCTGACCCTGTACTAAGGGCCCCAGACTTTGACAAACCGTTCCTAGTAACCACAGATGCGTCCGAGCGTGGTGTGGGAGCAGTTTTAATGCAGAAAGGACCTGATCAAGAATTCCACCCTGTAGTGTTTCTCAGCAAAAAACTGTCTGAGAGGGAAAGCAACTGGTCAGTCACTGAAAAAGAATGTTACGCCATTGTCTACGCTCTGGAAAAGCTACGCCCATATGTTTGGGGACGGCGTTTCCACCTGCAAACCGACCATGCTGCACTGAAGTGGCTTCACACCGTCAAGGAAACTAACAAAAAACTTCTTCGGTGGAGTTTAGCTCTCCAAGATTTTGATTTCGACGTCCAACACATCTCAGGAACTTCTAACAAAGTGGCTGATGCACTCTCCCGTGAAAGTTTCCCAGAATCAACTGGTTAAAATCGTCCTTGAGATGTGGAAAATATTGTTAGTCTTTATGTACTTGGTAGTATATTTAGAGATGCATGTGTCTTATTAACTCTGTTTTTCCTAGAGCTCCAGGAAGAAATCCCAGCCAGTGTTTCACCCTAGCTGAGATTTGGGGGGCGTGTCATAAAAATAAAGGGAAGGGTAAACCCCTTTGAAATCCCTCCTGGCCAGGGGAAAGCTCCTCTCACCTGTAAAGGGTTAAGAAGCTAAAGGTAACCTCGCTGGCACCTGACCAAAATGACCAATGAGGAGACAAGATACTTTCAAAAGCTGGGAGGAGGGAGAGGAACAAAGGGTCTGTGTGCTGCTCTTGCCAGGGACAGAACAGGAATGGAGTCTTAGAACTTTTAGTAAGTAATCTAGCTAGGTATGTGTTAGATTATGATTTCTTTAAATGGCTGAGAAAAGAATTGTGCTGAATAGAATAACTATTTCTGTCTGTGTACTTTTTTTGTAACTTAAGGTTTTGCCTAGAGGGGTTCTCTATGTTTTGAATCTAATTACCCTGTAAGATATCTACCATCCTGATTTTACAGGGGGGATTTCTTTATTTCTATTTACTGCTATTTTTTATTAAAAGTCTTCTTTTAAAAAACTGAATGCTTTTTCATTGTTCTCAGATCCAAGGGTTTGGGTCTGTGGTCACCTATGCAAATTGGTGAGGCTTTTTATCCAACATTTCCCAGGAGAGGGGGGGGTGCAAGTGTTGGGAGGATTGTTCATTGTTCTTAAGATCCAAGGGTCTGGGTCTGTAGTCACCTAGGCAAATTGGTGAGGCTTTTTACCAAACCTTGTCCAGGAAGTGGGGTGCAAGGTTTTGGGGAAGTATTTTGGGGGGAAAGACGCGTCCAAACAGCTCTTCCCCAGTAACCAGTATTAGTTTGGTGGTGGTAGCGGCCATTCCAAGGATAACGGGTGTAATATTTTGTACCTTGGGGAAGTTTTGACCTAAGCTGGTAAAGATAAGCTTAGGGGGTTTTTTCATGCAGGTCCCCACATCTGTACCCTAGAGTTCAGAGTGGGGGAGGAACCTTGACAGCATCCAACAGAGAAAAGTTTCACATTCCTTGGAAAATGTTTCTAAAATCCTTGCAAATCATTATATATATTTATTGGGGACACCATGTCATGTGCCAATCCACTTCTGGCACAAGTCTGGACAGACTGCATTTAGAAGTTCACTAATCTTTTACTATAACACATCCCCTTTCTACATCACATGGAAAGAATCAGCACTGACTTCCTAGAAATCAAAACATTTGAAGTAATCAACCTAACTACTCAACAGAAAAAAATGATGTCTAATTCCACTACACAGAGGGGTTTTGAAGTGGGCATCCCAGTGTGGTGCTAAGTCCCCTGGGACTACAGCCTTTGGGCTGCAGTACATACATGGATAACCTGTGTCATAGCTCTAAAGCCTGTGTGGAAGGATTCCTCAACACAGATCCCTACGAACTCCCTCTCTGCACACCCAGTTGCCCAGCCTGGTTGTTTGGGTGCTGGTGTTTTGGATTTGCACACAATCATACTCCTTAGAATATTATAGCAGCCCTATTCCTACACATACAGAAGTTGGAACAAACAGACATTTCAAAGTGTCATAGTATATACAACCTAATCCAGTCTAGTGGTCATAAAGCAACCATTTTATGAAAGTACTTAGAAATCTAGCAGGCTTGATGGAAAAACTGCTAGGAGAGAGATCCTCTCCTAGAATAACTACCTTCCTTAAATGAAAAGACAGTCAAGCTTATCTAGATTAAACATATAGTTAAAGACACTTTAACCCACTTGGGAGTTACAAAAGAGTGAAAAATACTCTTCCTGTAGAAAAGATGTTTTAACTACACTTTTCTATACAGGGCTAAATCAACTGAAATTTAAGGTTGGTATGGATATACGCCTCATTGTGGTCTAATATATTTGCTTGATTTTTTTTAGGGAGGGAATTAAAACCATACAAACAATAAACAATTAAAGTCATTTTTAAATGGGCATCAGCTAACATTTTTCTAGAGTTTAATGTTTATTTTAATCATGTTTGTTACAGTAGTGTGCAAGCAGCAATCAGAAATGGGGGCTCCCTTGTGCTTGACACTGTACCCACACAGGGTATCAAATAATTTGCACCCCTAACAACTTACAATCTAAATAGACAAGACAGATACAGGGTATGGAGAGGTTCTCAAGCAGGGGTATGTGGGGCATGCATAGGTCTTCCACAGGGTACATCAACTCATCTAGATATTTGCCTAGTTTTAAAACAGGCTACATAAAAAGCACTAGCGAAGTCAGTACAAACTAAAATTTCATCCCAACAATGACTTGTTTACAGTGTTCTATATACTGAAATGTATGTATAATATTCCAATTGATTTATTTTATAATTATATGGTAAAAAGGAGAAAGTGAGTAATTTTTCCAGTAACAGTGTGTGACTCTCTTGTATTTTCATGTCTCATATTGAAAGCAAGTAGTTTTTAAATGAAGCTTGGGGGTATGCAAGACAAATTAGACTACTGAAAGAGTACATTAGTCTGGAAAGGTTGAGAGCCACTGAGTTAGACTAGAGTATGAAAACAGAGTGAATTATGTGATGGCAGCATCATGATAGTGTTATGTTAGTTCCAACATATTTTGTGGGAGGGGGTTGATTAGGAGTGAATGAGGTAAATGGGAAGAAAGGGAAGGGGGAGGGGACATTGGAAGGAAGGGAGTGGCAGGGACAGGTCAGGGGTAGAAGAGGCTAAGAGGAGCTGGTGTGGAGTTAAACTAAGGTGAAGAGGCTGAGGGAGCGCATTGAATCAAACAGCCAATTGGTGCTGGACAGAGAGAGTCCAGTCAAAAGTGTAGACAGTTCTCTAAATGTCCAAAGGTCCCTGCTTTGCCTGCTTCTGTAGGTGCTCCTGACTGGAGACTCTTGTTTGATGCACTTTGCACTTTTCCTCCAAGGTCACATGGAGGAGTGTGACATACAAACCATACAAACAATGCAGAACAGTCGGGGGCAGTCACCCCTGCCTTGCAATCTTGGGTGCCTTACAATGCCTTGCTGTAGTAGCTCCCAGCTGGGCCACTGACAGACAGCCTTCTAGCACACAGACAGACACTCAGGGTGTGGCTTGCAACTGCAGCCTGCCAGCTACACCCCGGCTTTCACCAGCCTTGGTTATACTACAGCCAATTTTAAGTATACTACGACCCCAACCCTGGATTTCCCCCCAGAAACGTGTGTCCTGTACTGCCCAGCCCTCTTTGGGCAGTAAAAATATATTAAATCTGTTATTCCTTTAAGGGAATAGTATGCCATCTTATTACCTTAAATAGTTATCCAAACACTTGAATTTAAATGCACTGGATTAAATAAAACAGTAAAACAAGTTTATTAACTACAAAGAGAGAGATTTTAAGTGAGTATAAGTAATGAGACATAAACATCAGAAATAGTTACAAGAAATGTAACAAGCAAATGCTGGGCTTTTAAGTGATACCCTACAAGGCATACTTTGTACACAGATTATTACAATAGTCTGTGGGCTATGACTACAGGGGTGTATTCTTTCATAAGAGGAGAAATGGGGAAAGCACTACCTGGGCCCTGTTGAAGTATGGAAAACAAATTATTGCTCTCCACGGGCAATTCCACTCCCATAATTCTGTCTTTTTGTTTAAAAATGAAAATATATGTAAACACAATGTTAACTTTGAATTAGGATTCCAACAGTTTTAATTTGGCAGTGGTATAGCTATGTAATATTTCCTGCTCTGTTTTTCTGGCTAAATGTGTAGCTTAATATGTTGTCCATTTTGTAAAACATTTAACATTCAACTCTAGAGGATGTGCCCCAGTACTAAATGACATCTTACCCTTTCTGAATAATTTGTGATTTTTAACTGTGTAATTTTAATAGTGCATTCTCCACCCCACTTCACACTTAACAAGGTATTATATTTTAAGAAACTAGAATGAACAGATGGAAACGTTCCTTTCTATTAACACCACGTTAGCTGTGTAACAATTACAAGGTCACAGTGAGAAGTCTGTGTCTTGTCCCTCTTCAAAAGAGCAGCTGGACACTGCTATCTTCACAGTCCAATATACTTTATTAGGGTAACCTCTGGAAATATGCCAAATACGCCAATGAAAAGATTTCAGGAGCACACTCTGTCATACATTACCCTTCTGGATTTCTTCTCCAGCTTTCTTCTGTAGCTTCCCTTATTTTCTGCTCCTTAATCCTCAAATTCTTCCATGTTTCATCTACCACACTTACTGGGATGCTGTACTCCTGCTCTTCTCCCACCTCCTTTGCAAGTTACTCATATCACAGTAGGGGGAACCCTGGTTTCCACTCCTCACTACAGCCTGAGGAGAAATATGGTACAGTCTCAAAAGAGGTTCCTCTGTGAGAATTAGCCTCTTAAATGCACCATTATTCATCAGAGTAGACATAGTAATATTTTAAGAAAAGGCTAGGTGAGGACAAAAAGCAGATATCTAGCATAGTGTTAATGTATATTATTCCAGCATGTGCTAGAAAATATTGTGATCATCTATGGGAGACAGTGGGGCAGTGTAAAAGATGGCATTATTTAAGGAGTTAAATCATTAAAACATGTTGTATCCTGTTTGTTCTAACATAATTACGATGTTCATTTTTGTGTGCCTTGCATATTAAACAGAGCACATTGTAAAATGCTAATGACCGCTGTGTCAGCTTTTTATTAAACAGGAAATAAAGATGCAGAATCCTGCTACTGAAGCTAATTAGTTTAATATTCATATCAAAGAAAGTGAGACTCTGTTTCTGTATCTTCTAATTGAGCATGTGTTGTACTATTTGCCCAGTTCCCACTTCTTAAGTAAGGCAAGTGCCCCTACTTGGGGAAAAGAAAAAAGCTGCAGCTTAATTACAGTATACTGTAAGAAAATGTCACTGCATTAACATGCAACTGAAATAACCATAAAAGAATAACTCATTAGTATCTGGATGGCAGAAGGAGGGACCTACCCTTCAGGAGCCCTTCCCATTATGCCACTTTACATTCTGGTTTCACATCTTTCCTTGTGTTGATCCCTTTGTGTTAATTTAAGTGGGCTTTAATTTGCTTAGTGTGCTCCCTCTTTTCCTAAATCATGAAATCCTTCTGCCAATAGCTATTCCCCCATCCAACCTTCATACCATTATGTGGTCCACTTCTCAGCCCACTGGTAAGCCTTCATATTGTTTTTTAGGGCTGGAAGTCATACAGTTCAAAATCGACTCACTATCCATTCAATGCTGATGAAATATCACTTTTAGCTATCAATGACAATTTACCATTATGCTGGATGTAATGAAAGCTTGATCCACTACTGTATGTCAGACACCGCACAATGACAAAGAAATTAAGTGACTGACAGAAGCACTACCTTGATGTGAGACATTATTAATTCGACTTGTCTTTTTGGTTACAAAGGGCAATGGCTGAGAGGTTAAAATCCGCCAATGGATGATCAGGAGCACCCCTGAAATATTCCGCTAAGCGTTACATGGATCAATTTAAAGCCAGAAAAATATAAGAGTAATGAGCTAATTTTGATGGAAATAAGCTCATTACTATGACAGTTTGTGATAATTTCTGACAGAAGACTCCTTGCCAACAAATAAAAGCTGACTGCCCACCTACAGCGGGGCGGCAACGAACTCGGCATCCCTGTACTGAACGGAGAGACTGAGCATCAATCATACCAAACTACATCCATAACTACAACTACTAGTAATCATGGAGCAAGAAAACTCTAATACAGCACACAAACAAGAAATCATTGTATGGTTTTGTTCTCTTAAAACTTCACCATGCTTTTTTGGGAGGGGTTGGTGGTGGTTGTTCATTCAAAAGGAAGTAAAGCAGAAGCAATGTAGGATTCTGCAGAAAGAGCATTCACAAACAACTAAGAAAAATGCCAAAGAAACAAATGTGGTCCTATCTATTAAGTGCTTAAGGGCAGGGCACCACATAAATAGTAATATTAATATTGTCCCTGCTTCTGAGTTGTCAATAAATTTAGGATTTTCTGGCCTGACTCATTTCTTTTTGGAGCCAGGGTATGTTTTGCTAATCTGTTATTTTTATACTATATGCCACGGGTCCTAGTATTATCTAGAAAGCAATGTATAAAATAAGAAAAGCATCAATATCTTTTGTAGTACCTTCTGAGACACAAGACACCCCACAGAGAGTGTCACAGGAATTTTGTATTGAAGTCTTAATTATTAATCAGATGTTGCTATTCACTGTACTCTGCTCCCAGATTCCTTTCACACTCAAATCCTTTTTCAGCTCCAACCCCACCCCAGTAATGAAAGGCTGGATGACGGAGTTACCCCAAGCCCAGAGTAGGGAATGGAGTGCAGTTGTGCTGTTCCTAATGCATTATTAATGTTATTGATCTTGCGACAGTAACGTGATATATAACTGCAGCAGAGTTCCTTCATATGTCCTACGAATGATATTGTATATCTACTGAGCAGCACCCAATACCAATAACACTATATATAAGTATACATAGCACATACAAAACTATGAAAAGATAGAACTCATCTGTCCAATCAAAACTAATATATGTGGGAGAATGCATTTCCTGAAATGTGTGAAATAGTTAAACATTCACATGTTCAAGAAGACAGTGCAATCATGGCATTGATAATAAATAATCAGTCAAATGACTACATAAGATACAAATGTATTCTTAGAACCCATTTTAATTGGGCCAGGAGGCAAAATTACAATATAAAGTGTCATGTAAGTGATATGAACAAAGTACAAAAATCACCCAAAATATGAATGCATCTTAAAAAAATACTTAAAAAAACGTGACATCTGTACATAGTAAGAACTGTACTTTCTAGATAACAGTGTCTGGATAAGAAAATTAAACTACTGATGTATAAAATATGAAGAGTTTTAAAATGTCTTAAGTGCAAAATAGCATACAAAACAGATTTGAGTGGCCAGCCACCTAATGAATATCCAGTTCCAGCAGGATTTAAGGTTACTAGAGTAGTTCCACACCTGATATAACCATAGTGAAGTCAATGGAATTACATCAGGGATGAATTTGACACACTTTGTTTAAAGTAATTTGAATCTTTTTTACTGTAACTGCTAACAAAATCATATTGTAGGCTATAACGGACACTTTTTAAAATAGTTTAGGCCCCACATTTGGATTTGCTTTAGAATTGATATAAGTGTCCAATTATTCTAAGCCAAAACTTCTGAGTTTCACAATAATTGTTGAACTTGATTGCTATCATATATCATGGTTCAAACTAAGTTTTGCTGTCATAACCAAACTATGCTGTATTCCATTAGAAATATACCTTAGCCAAGGTTTCTCACAGACCAAGCGGGTAAGTATTATAGTTCCATTCAGCTGAAATAGTTGTTAAACTCCGTTGTTATGGAAGTATACAGGGGACTTAAACACCCGTGTGTACAATGTACGTCAGCACCGACAAACAAAGAAAACCATTAGCTGCTTGTGAATGGGCCCAGTGAGGATTGAGACAGAAATTAAAATCTTTTGGCCAGATGGCAACCAACTTTATTAAAAAATTACCTTCAAATAATTGATTTCAATGGGACTACATGTGTTGTAAAGTTAAGTGCTCACCCCAATTTCTTCCTGGGTTATTCGGGAGCAGGCAACATTCACCTGTGTACCCGGGCTTCTGATGTTATGGACCGTAAAGGAGATTGTGTGTATCCCAGTGGTGATGTTGGATAGGTTGGAATCCTCTATCCACCCTTCTGCTCCCATCCATTTACTTATAAGGAAATTAATCCTGGTGCCTCCACCTGGCTGGTATGCCTTACGACCCTCCAGGAATAAGCCTGAGCTAATCTAAGCAGTGGGTTTAACCCAGAGGTGGACAAACTATGGCCTGCGGGCCACATCTGGCCCCTGAGCTCCTGGCCTGGGAGGTTAGCCCCCGGTCCCTCCCCTACTGTTCTCTCTCCCCCGCAGCCTCAGCTCACTGTACCGCCGGCACAATGCTCTGGGTGGCGTGGCTGCAAGCTCTTGCCGGGCAGTGCAGCTGCAGAGCCGAGGCCTGACCTGGTGCTCTGTGCTGTGCAGTAGTGTGTCTGGCTCCAGCCGGGCGGCACGGCTGCCTGTCCTGGTGCTCTGGGCAGCACGGCTGTAGCAACGTCAGCCACTGGTGCTCCAGGCAGCGCGGTAAGGGGGCAGGGAGCAGGGGAGGTTGGATAGAGGGCAGGGGAGTTCAGGGTGGTGGTCAGGAGGCAGGGGTGTGGATAGGGGTCGGGGCAGTCAAAGGCAGGGAATGGGGGGGCAGTCAAGAAGGAGAGGGGGGTTGGATGGGGCAGGGGTCCTGCGGGGGCAGTCAGGAACAAGAGGAGGGGTTGGATGGGGTGGCAGAGGGCAGTCAGGGGCAGGGAATCCGGGGCCAGTCAGAGGACAGGGAGGGATGGATGAGGCAGGGGTCCCGGGCAGGCCATCAGGGACATGGAACAGTGGGTGTTGGATGGGTCAGGAGTCCCGGGGGAGGGGGGGCGTCAGGGACCAATAAGTGGGGGGAGGTCAGACAGGGGGCGGAGGCCGGGCCACGCCTGGCTGTTTGGGGAGGCACAGGCTCCCCTAATTGGCCCTCCATACAATATCAAAAACCTAATGTGGCCCTCTGGCCAAAAAGTTTGCCCACCCCGGTCTAACCCACAAGTACCAATTATAATCTCTCTATAAACAATGTATTCTTAGATTAGAGTTAACACACAATCTAATGACAGGTTTCAGAGTAGCAGCCGTGTTAGTCTGTATTCACAAAAAGAAAAGGAGTACTAGTGGCACCTTAGAGACTAACAAATTTATTTGAGCATAAGTTTTCGTGAGCTACAGCTCACTTCATCAGATGCATTCAGTGGAAAATACAGTGGGGAGATTTATATACATAGAGAACATGAAACAATGGGTGTTACCATACACACTGTAACCAGAGTGATCACTTAAGGTGAGCTATTACCAGCAGGAGAGCGGGGTGTGGGGGGGAACCTTTTGTAGTGATGATCAAGGTGGGCCATTTCCAGCAGTTGACAAGAATGTCTGAGGAACAGTGGGGGGTGGGGAAATAAACACGGGGAAATAGTTTTACTTTGTGTAATGACCCATCCACTCCCAATCTTTATTAAAGCCTAAGTTAATTGTATCCAGTTTGCAAATTAATTCCAATTCAGCAGTCTCTCCTTGGAGTCTGTTTTTGACGTTTTTGTTGAAGAATTGCAGCTTTTAGGTCTGTAATCGAGTGACCAAAGAGATCTAAGTGTTCTCTGACTGGTTTTTGAATGTTATAATTCTTGATGTCTGATTTGTGTCCATTTATTCTTTTGCGTAGAGACTGTCCAGTTTGACCAATGTACATGGCAGAGGGGCATTGCTGGCACGTGATGGCATATATCACATTGGTAGATGTGCAGGTGAACGAGCCTCTGATAGTGTGGCTTATATAACAGATTGAGATTAATTAATTAAAATGTGACAACCACTTTAAGTCAGTAGGGGTGCTTCAATACCTCAATTAATAAATGCAGTTTACGTTAGTCAATAAAATTAACCAATGTACATTTACACCTGCACCAGTTACTCTACCCCTGAGTGTACACTCCTGTTAATTTCAGAATTCTAGATGCTTGCATGGGCACGCTTGAAGATCTTAAAGCAGGGGACAGCACTCTTTTGGTTTGGTAAAGTGGTCCAGCCAAATCAACAAGGGGCAGAGTGATTGTCACCTGGGACCATTTCAAGCTGCACAACCCTTCTGAAGATGGAAGCTGTTACAGCTGGAGGTGAGTAACCCTGGATCCTGGTTAGCCCATAAGACCACTGCTTCTCTTCTCAGACTCAAGGAAAACCCTTCAAGTCACTTTACTATAAGTAAAAAAGCACTTTCTCAAAAGGTGGTGGTTACTAACAGTGCCTTCACTGCAGGCCCACCACAGTCAATTCTTGGCATAGCCACAGTCTGTGCCCTGAAAGCACTTTCTCAAAAGGTGGTGGTTACTAACAGTGCCTTCACTGCAGGCCCACCCCAGTCAATTCTTGGCATAGCCACAGTCTGTGCCCTGGGTCCCATGATGCCCAGCAATAGCCTTGTAGCTCCTAGCTTGATCAAAATCCCAGCAGTCTTTCAGTAGCATCTGCTGCTCCTGGCTTGGATAGTGCTCCACAAAGCAACCTCTCATCTCTTGACCAGAGAACTGGTAGCACTGTTTCAGCTCCCCACAAAATGGAACTCCCCACATGCTGCCTCTGCATCCAAAACAAGGCTCTCCCTCACCCTGGAAGCAGAATTCTTTATCTGCACCAAGGCATCATGGGAGTTGTCATATCTGTTGCTGGATTGCAGCACTCAAGATCTTCAAGCCCGTAACACCCCCAATTACTTTCAGAGATCCCCTCAAGTAGGGGTGTGCTTACATAAGCATGTGTATAAATGATTTCAGGATTGGGACCCAGGAGAGGCAACAGTAAAGGGAACATATGGGAACATAGTTGTAAAGGAATATAAAAGCTATATAATGCTCAAAATAAATTAATTTCACAAGATACTCTCTGGATCTAAAAACCCTGTTTTACAGGCCAAGGGAAAGAAGTTGCTTCCAGTGTGTTTAGCATTCAGTGTGGTTCTACTATTCCTAGCCATAGTCAAATGTTATTTATGGTGATAAATAAATAAATGTAAACTTTAACTTTATCAACATTAAGCAAGCACCTGGACAGCATTGCCTACATGAAAATTCCAGATTATCAAAATACTTCACCATCAATTGGCTTCCACCAACAGAATAAAGATAAGAATAAAATCCTCTCCAAAGGATGCAGTTTGCAAACAATCCCTCCACAAATGCCTGAAATAAGACAAGCTTTGTAGCGAGTCCAGGAAGGTAACAAGTCCAAGCTCGGCTTCCCAAGTTTTATTTGGGATTCCAAAATTGTTGGATAATAATGAAGAGTAAGAAGCTAAGGCAGATATGAAAACCTGAACATGGCTTGATCAGCCATTGTTTCACAAACTTCTCTCTAGTACATTATAAGATATGGATTACAGGTTTGTAAATTGTAGTGGCAAGGCCTAACCTGGTATTTTGGTTAAAGTATGCTATTCACTCTCCATGGCAATCAACAATTTTAGTTTAAATGTTATCCATTTAGCCTGGAAAAGTTTAATATTTCCATATCACATTACCTTACTTGTTATGCAAATTGCAGCTCTTCATGTATATTAACAGGTTACTCATTGTTTTCTCCTTTGAGGTTCATGACCCTAATTGTATTATTTCTGGGGAAATTTCATTCTTATCCATGTGCATCAACAAAATGTGGACAGAAAAAGAGGCATTTACTATTTGGTTGCAGTTGTTTTTTAACATGTTGTCTAAAAACAGGTAAGGAATATATTGGTTCTCTTGCATGTACTTACTATATTATTTTAGTTACAAGAATCCAATCTGTACAAGTAACCACAGTAATTGTATGTCCAAATTAGGTACACAGCTGTGTGCATAAACTTTTATATATTGGGCCTAAAAGAGCCAAATTTTCATCCCAGCTTCAAACGTTTTTTTTTGCCCACACTCGTGCTCAGAATTAGGCTGCTTAGAGGGTTTAGTTCTGGATTGCACCCATCTAGGGAACTTAAATCGTGAGCACAAATGTGCTCACACTTTGCAAGTCCCAAAATGTAGGCTGGTATCTGAAAATGTGGCTGAATAAATATCAAGTGTAAAAAAGGGGGAAGATCTGCATTATGGGAGATTCCGGCTCCTGAACGCTGTATGTGAAGTTATCTTTAATATATGAGTATTGTTTTCCCACCAAAAAGGCTAAACTAAGTGCCCTTTTACATGACTATACAATCATAGCCAGAAAAATTTATTCAGCAAAATTATGTTTACTAATTGGTCCTGTGGTTATGAAAAGAGGATAAACTGGTGCACTGTACAAAAGAGAAGTAGAAATCCTAAGGACTCAATCTTGAAAAGTACTGAGCAACACACTCTACCCCACCATCACTCTCTTTGAAGTTATGGACCAGTTGGGAGGTGGGGTTAATAATGGAAAAGTAATTATGGATACATGATCCTATTTTTTTTTCCATTTGGACCATGTTTGATGCTCCAGTGATATAATAAAGCAAAACACCATAGTAAAAACACATACAAAATAAAATAAGACAAATATTGCACTGTATAGTAGTGTGCAACAATAATGTGTAGCAAATTTCAAGGTCCTCAGTCAATAGCTACATGTTTCCATTGTGTTACATGATGGCCCAAATCTGCATAGATATTTAGACATCTAACCCTCATTGGTTTTATGGGCCCTTGTGCCTTTAACATGCCCATGAAGTGCAGATAGACCCTGACCAAGCTCCTGCTAGAGTAAATGGAAGAATTTTCATTTACTTTGGTAGGTGTTGGATAGGATTAATATTATTCCATGAAAAACCCTGGTTTCTAATGCTTATAAGTGTATTCTTAAATTTAAACTACTCATTTTTGTTTTAAACATAAATCATACTGGAGTAAAGTGCTCTCCCTGTGAGTAAGTGTAACCCACTGGTCAGTGTCTGTTACATGTCTCCCTCCATGGCCAATCTGGATGGTAGAATTTGGCCACTGGAAAGCGGGACCTTTAAATTATTGTACTGTTTAATTTTGTATTAAATTTGGCACACTTGATTCAGACATTATATTTTTCCCTTTTCTGGACCCTCTTTCTGCTATTGTTGCTGTTTCACACAAAAGCATCCACAGAATCTACTCAATCTTATGGCTTCCCAGTGTATTGAAACTTAATGAAAATATCTTAGGGTTCTTTTTTCTTTTTGTTTTTTAAAAACATTTGATTAAGGCAAAATTACAATAAAACATTAGCATACTACGTCAGCTGTTACTCATTTAGGGGTATGAGTAACTGTAAGTATGTATGTATGATCCAGTAAATATTCAAAGAACCTGGTTTAAGATTCTAGCTTGATGGCTGGAGACCCCTCCTCTTCTGAATATGCTAAAAAAGATAACCATATTTCTAAATATCTATCCTCTTTTTGGCACTTCTCTTGTTTGCGTACTTGGAGTGAGTGTTTTTCCATTACAAGGACAGTCCTTATTTTACTATACCACAATTCCACAGGATAAGAAGTCAAATTTTTCTGATAATGTGCAATACAAAGTCTTTCTGCTAACAATAAAAAAGAAATTACTGTGTCATTCTGTTTAAAATATAGATACTTTACTGGAGCATTAAATAAGCAGATCAGAGGAAGCTGGCATTTTAACATAAGATAAATCTCTTTAATAATTTCGTCCCCAAGCTGTCTAATTGCTGAACAGAACCACCACATGTTCAAGTATGTTCCCTTTTCCCCACAATCCCTCCAGTCGTAGGACCTCACCTTTCTTTTCTCATGAAAACCTAGTCCTCAGGTTTCCTTGATTTAGATTGTGAGGTAAATTAATGTTCTTTTGATTAAAGTCATGTCTACACTACAATATTTGGTCAACAAAAATTATGTCATCATACAGCTGCCCAAGTTTGTATATTGCTCAGGTCCATGAATACTTGTCTGCTTGTGTCGGCACTGCACATACTCAATCTGAGTGCTTGTTGATGCAAAGTGTGGTGCACCATGAATCATAGAATCATAGAATATAAGGGTTGGAAGGGACCCCAGAAGGTCATCTAGTCCAACCCCCTGCTCGAAGCAGGACCACTTCCCAGTTAAATCATCCCAGCCAGGGCTTTGTCAAGCCTGACCTCAAAAACCTCTAAGGAAGGAGATTCTACCACCTCCCTAGGTAACGCATTCCAGTGTTTCACCACCCTCTTAGTGAAAAAGTTTTTCCTAATATCCAATCTAAACCTCCCCCACTGCAACTTGAGACCATTACTCCTCGTTCTGTCATCTGATACCATTGAGAACAGTCTAGAGCCATCCTCTTTGGAACCCCCTTTCAGGTAGTTGAAAGCAGCTATCAAATCCCCCCTCATTCTTCTCTTCTGCAGGCTAAACAATCCCAGCTCCCTCAGCCTCTCCTCATAACTCATGTGTTCCAGACCCCTAATCATTTTTGTTGCCCTTCGCTGGACTCTCTCCAATTTATCCACATCCTTCTTGAAGTGTGGGGCCCAAAACTGGACACAGTACTCTAGATGAGGCCTCACCAATGTCGAATAGAGGGGAACGATCACGTCCCTCGATCTGCTCGCTATGCCCCTACTTATACATCCCAAAATGCCATTGGCCTTCTTGGCAACAAGGGCACACTGCTGACTCATATCCAGCTTCTCGTCCACTGTCACCCCTAGGTCCTTTTCCGCAGAACTGCTGCCTAGCCATTCGGTCCCTAGTCTGTAGCGGTGCATTGGATTCTTCCATCCTAAGTGCAGGACCCTGCACTTATCCTTATTGAACCTCATCAGATTTCTTTTGGCCCAATCCTCCAATTTGTCTAGGTCCTTCTGTATCCTATCCCTCCCCTCCAGCGTATCTACCACTCCTCCCAGTTTAGTATCATCCGCAAATTTGCTGAGAGTGCAATCCACACCATCCTCCAGATCATTTATGAAGATATTGAACAAAACCGGCCCCAGGACTGACCCTTGGGGCACTCCACTTGATACCGGCTGCCAACTAGACATGGAGCCATTGATAACTACCCGTTGAGCCCGACAATCTAGCCAGCTTTCTACCCACCTTGTAGTGCATTCATCCAGCCCATACTTCCTTAACTTGCTGACAAGAATACTGTGGGAGACCGTGTCAAAAGCTTTGCTAAAGTCAAGAAACAATACATCCACTGCTTTCCCTTCATCCACAGAACCAGTAATCTCATCATAGAAGGCGATTAGATTAGTCAGGCATGACCTTCCCTTGGTGAATCCATGCTGGCTGTTCCTGATCACTTTCCTCTCATGCAAGTGCTTCAGGATTGATTCTTTGAGGACCTGCTCCATGATTTTTCCAGGGACTGAAGTGAGGCTGACTGAGTATGTGTGCCTCATGCTGCCATCTGGTGCAATGTGTTGTGGTGTAGAAATGACTTAATCAGGGATCTCTGGGAGCTAGGAGTCAAGTTCCCACCATGGTACTTTCTCCATCCATCCATATTCCATAATTGTCATGCTTTTAAAAAAAAAACCAAAACCCACATTGCCCTTTTATGTGCACACATTCCTAGATTAACAGAGTTATTTGAGCGTAAGCTTTCATGAGTAAGAACCCCACTTCTTCAGATGCGTGGAGTGAAAATTACAGATGCAGACATAAATATACTGACACAGGAAGAGAAGGGAGTTACCTCACAAGTGGAGAACCAGTGTTGACAGGGCCAATTCGATCAGGGTGGATGTAGTCCACTCCCAACAATAGATGAGGAGGTGTCAATTGCAGGAGAGGCAAAGCTGCTTCTGTAATGAGCCAGCCACTCCCAGTCCCTATTCAAGCCCAAATTAATGGTGTTAAATTTGCAAATTAATTTTAGTTCTGCTGTTTCTCTTTGAAGCTTGTTTCTGAAGCTTTTTTGTTCAAGTATAGCTACTTTCAAATCTCTTATAGAATGTCCAGGAAGATCGACGTGTTCTCCCACTGGCTTTTGTATGTTACCATTCCTGATGTCTGATTTGTGTCCATTTATTCTTTTACGTAGGGACTGTCCGGTTTGGCCAATGTACATGGCAGAGGGTCATTGCTGACACATGATGACATATATAATATTAGTAGATGTGCAGGTGAATAAGCCTCTGATGGTGTGGCTGATGTGGTTGGGTCCTCTGATGGTATCGCTAGAGTAGCTATGGGGACAGAGTAGGCAACAAGGTTTGCTACAGGGATTGGTTCCTGGGTTAGTGTTTCTGTGGTGTGGTGTGTATAGAGAACATAGCTGCTACTGGTGTCCCAAAGCTGCCCAGACTCGTGTGCCATGAGCCTGCTTACTGTAATGGTGCCAGCTGTGATCACTGAGGATTGGCATGGGAAAGTGTCCTACTTCAGTGGAAAAAATAAGGCAGACATCCTTGGAAAACTTCAGGGGAGGATTTCAGAGTATTTCCATGAAAGCTTCTTCAAGGTATCCTAAGAGGACACAAGAGACAAACAGCTTTGCCTGCTAAGCCCTGCCAAACCCAACAGGAGGATAAAAAGTAGATGCCAACTCTATCTCTGCTTGTTGTTCGCCTATGAATAAAATAATGAAAAGGCAATACCTGTGTCTTATTAACTTGGGGCTGGGCCAGGCACCATCTTTAAATTTAAACACTGTAAGGGAAAATTCATACATACACTTCCCCGAAGTCCCTTCCCCTTCGGGTTCATCTGTGCTCACTTGGCTGGACTGGCTAAACTGTGGAGTCTTGAAGAGGTCCTGGCTTGTGGTATGGCTGGAGCCCCTTGCCACGTCTTCCCACTCTCCTTCTATTCCCTTTCACTGTTCACTGCAGGGGTCTCTGTTTCAGGCTCCTCTGAGGTATCCACAGTGGTCTGTGGGGTGCTGCTGGGGTCAGCACGCAGCTCCTAAAAGCAGCTGATCTGCAGCTCAGCACAAAATTGATTGTTATCCTCCCAGGCCTTGTGGTATGCCTGATGAAATTCCTTTGCTTTCAAATGGCACCTCTGCTAATCCCTTTGCCTGCGTCCACCATACAACCTGTTCTTAGATGTCCATGTTTCTACAACCGGTCTGTAGCCTTGCTTGCACAGCCTCTTCTCCCCACCAGCCTCGGAGATCCAATACTTCCAGGTAGGAGTGTATCTTGTGGAGCTGGCATGGCTAGCTGGGCAGTTATACAAAAGGGTGAGCTCCTAGGTATGATCACTGGGCAGTGGATTTACAATTGTGACCTGAGTGGTCACTGTCACATGGACAGCTGTTAGGGTCAACACAAGTCATGCAGTATCTACACTCACTCTGTGTCAACTTCAGTAGGTCAATCATGGCTCTACACCATTGGGGAGGTGTGTCACTGTAATGGGCTCCTATGTTGGCCAGAGACAAATCTGAGTGAAGACAGAGGCACAAATAGGTTGACACAAGGCCACTTATGCTGACTTAACTTTGTAGTGTAGACCAGGCCTAAAATGGGGGGAAATCAAATTCAAAGGGTTTGACCTTGAGTTGGTTGAGTTCAGGATCCTGACACAGGGAAGAAAGGTAAGCAGCAGGATACGGACCCTGGACTTCAGGAAAGCAGACTTCGACTCCCTCAGGGAACGGATGGCCAGGATCCCCTGGGGGACTAACTTGAAGGGGAAAGGAGTCCAGGAGAGCTGGCTGTATTTCAAGGAATCCCTGTTGAGGTTACAGGGACAAACCATCCCAATGAGTCGAAAGAATAGTAAATATGGCAGGCGACCAGCTTGGCTTAATGGTGAAATCCTAGCGGATCTTAAACATAAAAAAGAAGCTTACAAGAAGTGGAAGGTTGGACATATGACCAGGGAAGAGTATAAAAATATTGCTCGGGCATGTAGGAATGATATCAGGAGGGCCAAATCGCACCTGGAGCTGCAGCTAGCCAGAGATGTTAAGAGTAACAAGAAGGGTTTCTTCAGGTATGTTGGCAACAAGAAGAAAGCCAAGGAAAGTGTGGGCCCCTTACTGAATGAGGGAGGCAACCTAGTGACAGAGGATGTGGAAAAAGCTAATGTGCTCAATGCTTTTTTTGCCTCTGTTTTCACTAACAAGGTCAGCTCCCAGACTGCTGCGCTGGGCATCACAAAATGGGGAAGAGATGGCCAGCCCTCTTTGGAGATAGAGGTGGTTAGGGACTATTTAGAAAAGCTGGATGTGCACAAGTCCATGGGGCCGGACGAGTTGCATCCGAGAGTGCTGAAGGAATTGGCGGCTGTGATTGCAGAGCCATTGGCCATTATCCTTGAAATCTCGTGGCGAACCGGGGAAGTCCCGGATGACTGGAAAAAGGCTAATGTAGTGCCAATCTTTAAAAAAGGGAAGAAGGAGGATCCTGGGAACTACAGGCCAGTCAGCCTCACCTCAGTCCCTGGAAAAATCATGGAGCAGGTCCTCAAAGAATCAATTCTGAAGCACTTGCATGAGAGGAAAGAGATCAGGAACAGCCAGCATGGATTCACCAAGGGAAGGTCATGCCTGACTAATCTAATCGCCTTTTATGATGAGATTACTGGTTCTGTGGATGAAGGGAAAGCAGTGGATGTATTGTTTCTTGACTTTAGCAAAGCTTTTGACACAGTCTCCCACAGTATTCTTGTCAGCAAGTTAAGGAAGTATGGGCTGGATGAATGCACTATAAGGTGGGTAGAAAGCTGGCGAGATTGTCGGGCTCAACGGGTAGTGATCAATGGCTCCATGTCTAGTTGGCAGCCGGTATCAAGTGGAGTGCCCCAAGGGTCAGTCCTGGGGCCGGTTTTGTTCAATATCTTCATAAATGATCTGGAGGATGGTGTGGATTGCACTCTCAGCAAATTTGCGGATGATACTAAACTGGGAGGAGTGGTAGATACGCTGGAGGGGAGGGATAGGATACAGAAGGACCTAGACAAATTGGAGGATTGGGCCAAAAGAAATCTGATGAGGTTCAATAAGGATAAGTGCAGGGTCCTGCACTTAGGACAGAAGAACCCAATGCACAGCTACAGACTAGGGACCGAATGGCTAGGCAGCAGTTCTGCGGAAAAGGACCTAGGGGTGACAGTGGACGAGAAGCTGGATATGAGTCAGCAGTGTGCCCTTGTTGCCAAGAAGGCCAATGGCATTTTGGGATGTATAAATAGGGGCATAGCGAGCAGATCAAGGGACGTGATCGTTCCCCTCTATTCGACATTGGTGAGGCCTCATCTGGAGTACTGTGTCCAGTTTTGGGCCCCACACTACAAGAAGGATGTGGATAAATTGGAGAGAGTCCAGCGAAGGGCAACAAAAATGATTAGGGGTCTGGAACACATGACTTATGAGGAGAGGCTGAGGGAGCTGGGATTGTTTAGCCTGCAGAAGAGAAGAATGAGGGGGGATTTGATAGCTGCTTTCAACTACCTGAAAGGGGGTTCCAAAGAGGATGGCTCTAGACTGTTCTCAATGGTAGCAGATGACAGAACGAGGAGTAATGGTCTCAAGTTGCAGTGGGGGAGGTTTAGATTAGATATTAGGAAAAACTTTTTCACTAAGAGGGTGGTGAAACACTGGAATGCGTTATCTAGGGAGGTGATAGAATCTCCTTCCTTAGAGGTTTTTAAGGTCAGGCTTGACAAAGCCCTGGCTGGGATGATTTAACTGGGAATTGGTCCTGCTTCGAGCAGGGGGTTGGACTAGATGACCTTCTGGGGTCCCTTCCAACCCTGATATTCTATGATTCTATGACCGGATAGCTCAATCCCACAGCATTCTACCCTTTGTTTTGAAATTTCTCATTCTTTTCCATTGTTCCTTGCCTCATTAAGAAAGGCTGCACAAACACATGTAGCTCTGGAGTTGAGCCCCTCTTCAGAAGATTTAACATTTTTACTGTAGCTTCATTATTTATAAAAATTAGTAAATTAGTGTTTATGTAAATAATTTTATTAGTGCCTTTTTATTTTGTAAACATATTTGTATTTTTTCTTACATGCAGTTTTAAAATTCTGGTTCAGGCAAATAGTCTTTTTGTTTTCAGAGACATAGGTTATTTTGTATAACACATTTTAATTAGGATAGCTTGCATACTAGCCCACAGCAATATTTGGATTGAAATTACGATTGCTCATCCTGGACGCTGCTCACCAGCATTTGGAGCAATACGGTTCTTTCCTCTATTTCTCAAACTCATAGTAAATATCAGGCATTTAATTTTTCCATTGTGTGCAGACTTTGTCCTGCTCCAGTAATCTGATCCACACAGGCAGACCCTTAACTACCTGTGGAGTCCCACTGAAGTAAGTGAGGGTCTCCATGGTGCCAGGGTTGACCTCTATGGATCTGATTACTGATTTGGGACCTTTCTTCCTACTCAGATAAAAACTGATTTAAGGGAGGAGCTGATCTAAAATTTTTCTCCTGGTTTTTTTTTTTATTGCTGGAAGAAATTGCTTTTTGTGTGTGACAAGTTTAGAACAACTGAATTATGAGCACCATTTTTTACATTTACCCCCAGTTTGTCTTGTGACTCCGCAGGATCTGCATTGACAAAGAGCAGGACTCATAACTCAGTTCTAAACACAACATACCAAAATAAAAAAAAAATAAAAAAAAAACAGTTTTTCTCAGTAGTGAAAACCATGACACAACAATCCTTAATATATTTATACTGTGTTCTTGTTAATCTAGTTCAACTATAGTTTCTTTATAAGTCAAGAATTGAAGCTGTTTAACAGCCAACCCCAGCATTAAGTCTGACCTATCCTACCCTTTCCATAGTCTCAAATTTTATCCAAAGTTTTTATACAAAGACCCCTCTCTTGCTCCTTTTCATGGTTTCTTTCTGAAAATTTTATCTCAAACTTTTATATTAATAGTTAAACACAAAGTAAAGGAAAATGGATAATAGCATCTAGGGTAGTGGTGGGCAACCTGCGGCCCATGGGCCACACGTGGCCCATCCAGGTAATCTGCTGGTGGGCCACCAGACAGTTTGTTTACATTTGCACAGCCACCCACAGCTCCCAGGGGTCGTGGTTCCCTGTTCCTGGCCAACGGGAGCTGCGGGAAGTGGCGTGGGTGGGCAGGCGGGCCCTTAGGGAGCAGGAAAAAGGAAATACACTGCTGGCCTTAGAAATTGATACCAAAAGTTAGAGGTACCATTCTAGCATCCTTGTTCTGCTGATCCCTCTTATGTGTCATTCCAAGGAACTGAAGCAAAGCAGTTTGATAGTACCCAGCACCACCTGGAATGGAGGAAGAATACTATATAGAATACAAAGGCAGCGCTCCCACTTGCCGTACAGCTAGGGCTATGTTAATCAAATAGGCCTGAGTCTCACGTGACTGCCAAAGAGTCACACAAAGGGTAATGTTTGGGTCAAAGGTATAAAAATGTCCTTTGGCTGTTTCCTGCAGAGGAAGGAATGGAAACCAGACCTTCAAAGGACAGAAAATAAAAACAGAACCTGTGAAGATCTGCCATTAAATAATTGTTCTTCAACTACTTAGAAGTTTCTTAAATAAAATACCCAGACTATGGGCTTACTCTTGCCAGGCACTAAGCACTCTAGCCCTGAACCTACACAGGACTTAAACACATGCTTCACACTAATACCCATGAGATGTCCTCACATCCTAAAAGATAAACATGTGAGTGAGGCCAGGAAGGATCAAGCCCTATATTTTGATTACTTTGTCATTGTAAAACAAACACACTTCCAAATTTTGAATAGTTGTAGATTTTGTTTGAAATTTTAACTTGAATTAATATCCACATTATAAAGTTGGTAGGCTAGATCCTTATATGATGTAAATAAACACCGATAACAGTGGAGGGTCTGGCCTGCTGAATTAAAATATCAGCACCCTTCATCTGTGCTTAAGCTTAGTGTGTTACATTTACTATTCTGCAATCTGCTGACTGTAAAACTTTTTATTATACTTTATTGAAATTTCTTGATGTCCTCATAAAAATCTAAATGTTAAAGGAACAATATTAATAAGTCATCGAGTTCCTTTTGTGTTCACACATATTTCTTGGCAGTAAAAGAATATTGCATTTCACCATCTGTGTAGAACAGAATTCTGATTCTTGTTCTGGGTCAGTTACAATGTGTTTATAACCAAAATTAGAGTATAGGATGGAATGCTGGTTCTAAAGCCTCATTATATGATATACAGAATTTAAGGGAGCTATATTAATATCTATACCCTCTCATGTATTAATTAGGTTTTAAATAAAAACATGCTTATTTGTTATTGTATCCTTTTCAGTGGGATTTTTTGAAAGAACACAATCTATGTATTTTACTTTAAAATGAACTAATATTATTATGTAGCTAATGTTAACAAGCACATAACATTTGGTTTACTTTATCTGGACAGAAAAGTTGTGGTTATTAAACTAATAGGAATTGTGTAGTTGGTGTCATCTTTGCTGGTAATATTTAAAAGCAGTACTTTGTCTCTAAGAACTGAAATATAGCAGGTGTTTTTGTACATGTGCAATATGCAAACTTTGTCCTTTCTGTTTGAAATACACTGTTTACTCCATAAAACATTATTGTATTCAATAAATAAACATTATGGATATTACATAACAGAGATCATAATTTTATTTTGGCTTTATGCACATTTCATTTCTAGAACAGATAAAATTTCACATCTGTTTTTCATCAGATACTTTTATAAAAGCAGGATAATTTTGCGATATATATATAGTGTATGTTTTTACTGTGAGCTTGATCCTACATTGATGAGATCAATGGGATTTTCCCCCCTCCCCGGGCTTCAGTGAGAGCAGGATCTGCTTAGTCTGCGTATATTCCATTCACTTTTTTCTATCAATGATTATTTCATCATGGCCACGCAACATTGCAGTTTAATTATAAGGAAAGAGATTAAAAAAAGAAACAGCCTATGGAAGAGCCATGGAAACAAAAAAGAAATAGAAACTCTAGTGCTGTAAATTTCCTGTGGTCTCAAACAGCTCCAAAAGGACCCAACTTCTCCTTGCCTGAGGTTTACTACTGCACAAGATACAGAGGGCTTCAGCCCTTGGATTCTGCTCCTAGGTTCTCCATCAGTGTCATCATAGTGTATTGGGATGACCAATCCCCACATAGATCCCTGGGACTTCAGCAGAGTTCGAAGATACTCATGAAAACCTGTCATTTTGTAACTCTTCAGTTAACAGGCCTTGCGGCCATTTATATCTTATGATATACTTTGATTTGGTTTATCTTCAAGATCTTAAGAACATAAAAACGTCCATACTGGGTCAGACCAAACATCCATCTAGCACAGTATCCTGTCTTCTGACAATGACCAATGCCATTGGTGATGAACAGAACAGGTAATCATCAACTGATCCATTCTCTGTCGCCCAGTCCGAGCTTCTGGCAAACTGAGGCTGCGGACACCATCCCTGCCCATCCTGGCTAATAGCCATTGATGGACCTATCCTCCATGAATGTATCTAGTTCTTTTTTGAACCCTGTTATAGTCTTGGCATTCACAACATCCTTTGGCAAGGAGTTCCACAGGTTGACTGTGTGTTGTATGAAAAAAAACTTCCTTTTTTTTTGTTTTAAACCTTCTGCGTATTAATTTCATTTGGTGGCCCCTAGTTCTTGTGTTATGAGAAGGAGTAAATAATACATCCTTATTTACTTTCTCCACAACAGTCATGATTTTATAGACCTCTATCATATCGCCCCTTAGTCGTCTCTTTTCCAAGCTGAAAAGTCCCAATCTTATATTTAATCTCTCCTCATACGGCAGCCATTCCATACCCCTGGGGGACACCACTATTTACCTCTCTCCATTCTGAAAACTGACCATTTATTCCTACCCTTTGTTTCCTATCTTTTAACCAGTTAACCAGTTCTCTCTATGAGAGAACCTTCCCTCTTATCTCATGACTGCTTACTTTGCTTAAGAGCCTTTGGTGAGGGACCTTGTCAGAGGCTTTCTGAAAATCTAAATGCACTGTATCCACTGGATCCCCCTTGTCCACATGCTTACTGACCCCCTCAAAGAATTCTAGTAGATTGGTGAGGCATGATTTCCCTTTACAAAAAACATGTTGACCATTCCCCAGAAAATTATGTTCATCTATGTGTCTGACAATTTTGTTCTTTACTATAGTTTCAACCAGTTTGCCTGGTACTGAAGTCAGGCTTAACAGCCTGTCATTGCCGGGGTCACCTCTGGAGCCCTTTTTAAAAATTGGCATCACATTAGCTATCCTCCAGTCATTTGGTACAGAAGCTAATTTAAATGATAGTTACAGACGACAGTTAGTAGTCCTGCAATTTCACATTTGAGTTCCTTCAGAACTCTTGGGTGAATACCATCTGGTCCTGATAACTTATTACTGTTTAGTTTATCAATTTGTTGCAAAACCTCCTCTAATGACACCTCAGTCTGGGACAGTTCCTCAGATTTGTCACTTAAAAAGAATGGCTTATGTTTGGGAATCTCCCTCACATCCTCAACCATGAAGACCGATACAAAGAATTCATTTAGTTTCTCTGCAATGGCCTTATCCTTGAGTGCTCCTTTAGCATCTTGATCATCCAGTGGCCACAAGGGTTGTTTCCTGTTTCTGATGTACTTAAAATATTAAAATATTTTTTGCTATTACTTTTTGAATCTTTGGCTAGCTGTTCTTCAAATTATTTTTTGGCCTTCCTAATTATATTTTTATACTTCATTTGCCAGAGTTTATGCTCCTTTCTATTTTCCTCACTAGGATTTAACTTTCACTTTTTAAAGGATGCCTTTTTGCCTCTCACTGCTTCTTTTACTTTGTTGTTTAGCCATGGTGGTTCTTTTTTGGTTCTCTATGTTTTTTAATTTGGGGTATACATTGAAGTTGAGCCTCTATTATGGTGTCTTTAAAAAGTTTCCATTCAGCTTGAAGGGATTTTGCTTGTGGTGCTGTACCTTTTAATTTCTGTTTCACTACCTCCTCATTTATGTGTAGTTCCCCTTTCTGAAATGAAATGCTATCGTGTTGGGCCGCTGTGGTGTTTTCCCCACCACAGGGATGTTAAATTTAATTATATTATGGTCACTATTACCATTATTTCACCTGATCTTGGATACAACATGGATATATTTATTCATGTATTAGGTATGTCATTTGATCTACATTCCTATTTAAAATAACTATGCATTGTCAGGTCACTTAGTGGTTAACTTCTCCAATCAACAGAACTTTCTTTTTATTGAATTGTATCATTGTGTCTAGAATTTCCCATATAAGCCTCAATTCAGCAAAACACTCAAGCATGTGCTTCAGTCTGTTGAAATCCGTGTGTGTTGCTTAAAGTTAAGCATGTGCTTAACAGCTTTGCTGAATCAAAGCCTTAGTTTCTCAAAAAGAAAAGGAGGACTTGTGGCACCTTAGCCTTATTTGTTAATAAACAAATTTATTTGAGCATAAGCTTTCGTGAGCTACAGCTCACTGGGTTTTTTTGTATATGCATTTGGTTTCTGTGAGTTCAGAAAACAGCTTTGCTTTGAAGTATCAAACTTTCAGGCCTAAAATAAATGGATATGTATGATATTAACACTGATTATTAAAATCCATATTTTAGTGGTGTCATCACAAAATCTGCCATTCTAGTCTTTTCAACACGAAACAAATTAAACTGAATATTTTTAATATACCAGTTTAATATTGCCTTTTCTTTTAATATTCAAAGAGAATGAAATACCTAGCCATTTATCCTGTCTTAAATTCACCATGCTCATATTCCTCATGATGAAATTCTTATAATATTACAATAAAATCTTTTTTAATATATGCAAATATCTGCCATTTTCCCTCCTTTCTTGTGGGAGATGAGCACCTCTTATTTTCCGATATATTTTAATTGTTTCACTCACATTGTTCTTTAAATAGAAACTATTGTTAAAGTACCTAATGTCACATTCCTTATTATTTTTGATGAATTTAATCCTTCTGGCTTTTTTTCTTATTCACCTGGGTAAACCTTTACATTTATAATGAGTATATAATAATTTAAAAGAATTTTTGTTATCAGGATTAAGCTTTTCAAAAGTGCCAGTGTCTTAGGTTCTTAAGTCACTTTTGAAAACGGAGGCTTTTAAATCAGTGGAAGTTAGGTGCCTTGGCACTTTCCAAAATCCAATTAAGGCACCTATCTGCATCATCAGGTGCCTAAATAATTTTTAAAATTTGGCCCTAAGTGACTTGCTCAAAGTCACACAGGAAGTCTGTGTTGAATGGAATAAGCCCAGACCGACTTCCAAAGTCCTATACTAGAAAACCACTGGATCATTCTTCTGCCCATAATTGAGCTAGCTTGTTTGTAAATATGTCAGTGACTATTGACTTGTCTTAATAAGATAGGATTCTGGAAAATAATTTTGATTGTTGATAGGTAAATGCTTTCTCATTTTCTGGAAATTTTACTGTTGCTCCTGTCTTTTGTATACCCATAAACTCTCTTTTGTTACTGGCACCCCAGAAATGCAAAATTCTTGGGATTTCTGAAGAAAAAGAGGATCTTGGGTAAAAAAAAAATTTAAAATTACTCTTATCATAGTTGTCATTCCCAGATCATAAAGCCTTTTTTACCCCATGAATATTGGTTTCCTTAAAAAAGAACAGATCTGATACATCAAAGATGGCCTTGACTCTTTTTGTAGAATGAATTAAACAAAAAAAAAATCTGTTCTTCTAATCTCAGCTCCCTGGCTCATACAAATCCTTCACTGACCTCTTGCTGTGTTACTACAGATATGTGAAACTGTTGGGGGACTAAATGTTCTTTAACAGGATTTAATTGAATAGTTTCTAAAGAATGGCTAATTTCTTACCCTGCATCTGTTTAACCTACAGTTTATAGATCTGAGATGTGGTAAATCCAGTTCAGCATTCTCATCTTCACTTGTCCAAATTCCTTTGTCACTTTTCGCTATTTATTCTGCTAGTTTATGTGCTAAGTCTCTCTTGGCTGGGTTTATCTGTCTAGGTTCTTATACTGGCCACATTCTCTTCGAAGCTTTCACAGGTTTCATCCTTATTTTATTGTCTTAGAGAATTCTCCTTAGTCTATACTCATCACTATGGTAGGCAGCCATTCCCATGATGAAAGGTATTAATGAATGATCCAGTGTTTGTGAGAGGAACCATAAAGTTCTAATCGTATCTGGATTAATGACCTATATAATATATGTGGGACAGTGTTATTTTAATTCGCTGGATTGCTAAAACAGAGAAAAGGTAGTAAAGAAATAGTCCTGTCTTTTACTCTAAAATTGCAGACTGGATTTAGGACAGGATAACAAGAGGCTGATTTTCAAGAGTGAGCCAAATAGCTATATATGCAAAAATGCTCATCTAATATGCCTTCTCCATCACAGGCTATAAAATGCAAAACTAAGCATTCACACTCACAATTATCTGTTGTTCATATGCAAGTGTGGTAACTGCATGAATAAAATGGCTGGGCACGTTCAAGAGATCAGGCCATACGTTTCAATCAAAGAAGCAGTGTTAACATGAAGGAATATTGTAAGGTTTGCAAACCTTAGGCATGTTAAACTGTTGATTGGCTGAACCTCAGCTGGTGACATAAAATGTAGCCAGTTAGAGGGCTGAGCATTGCATTACTTGGGCCCTTTGGAAGGTCTCTCTCTTGCTCTCTAAGAAAAGAGTTAGACTTGATGAGGCAGCATGACTGTTCTCACTTCATGAATGAGACAACATGTTTTGGAAAGGTATCCTAAGGTAGCTTCAGCTTTTGTATTTTCTCATGATGTAGCCCCAAAGTGACTTCTTAGAATAGACTAGTCTTGAGGTAACTGTCCTAAAGCAGGTTCCTCTTCCACCCTGTGGTGCCTCACAAATGATCTTGCACACATCTTGCTTGTCAACACCTCTGTGAATTTTATTATGTTACCTGGCCCAAATCCCCACCCCAATCCCTGTGCACCCTTTTTCACTTCATCCCCAAGCACATCTTGCAGGGAGAGGAAGCCATCTCCCTAGCAGGAGACCTGGCTTTTCATGGGCTCTGCTAACCTCTCCCTCCTTTGCACAACCTTCCTGAGCTGCTAACTAATCTCCACAGCTGGTGGGATAATTTGCTCCTTAGTTCATCAACCCACAATCTGCTTTAGCAAATAAATACCCTCCTCCTACATCAAGCCTTTCCTGGTGGAGCTAATTAATGCTTAAGTAATCAGAGTATTGGGTCAGCTACTGGCTCTCTGCACTGTGTCACAGTAACAAAGGGAAGAATGATACATGTGAAATAACTGTTTGCACTTTTCTTCCCAAGCAAAGATGAAAAAAAGACTTTTTGGACACAGCTGTACAGGAGCAGCTTAGTGTGTAGGCTAGCCAAATTCTACATTTATTGTGACTCTCAAAGTATCTTCTATTACTAAATTAAGGTAATACTTCTCTAATACCTTGGCTATTTGCATTATATCTCCATTCAAAATAGAATCTTGATACACAAAGAGCAGCCTTGCTGTGGTTTCACTACTGAGCTGTTCTGTATGCCAGGGCCAGAGGGTGAGGAAGGAAAGAAGCCCCTCACATCAGAGCACAGGCTACATGTAGCACCAGAGCCTTTGCTCTTGATGATCTAGTGTTCCCTGTACCATGCATTTGGGAGTTGAGTGAGAAGGCAGGGGTCTGGGAGGAGCCGTGCTCAGTCTCAGATCTAGAAAATTAAGGATGGGACACATTTCTGGCATGGGAAGAACCACCTCATTGTAAGAGGAGGCTTTTAAGAGCTAGTCATCTACATATGGGTAAACCTACAGCCTCTGATGATGCATGTGAATCATAGCCACAGCCAAACATTCTGGGATCTACTACAGGGCAAGGAATGTGATCCTTGAACATTTTGTCCTGCAGAAAGTGATAGAATGAAGATTTTTTTCCTGGGCACTGGCTATTTATACATTTGGCTACTGGTAACTAGGGTCTGAGGAACATATATGCGTCGCCAGCCTTCCCCCCACCACTTTCAAAAGGATCTGTGGTTGCATAGTTAGGCATGGAACACCCACAGTGAGGCAATACATTTGTGGAGCCCCTTTGCCTCTAGATACAGCCTGAAAGGAATTTTTTGTATGTGTCATGCTGACAGACCCCAGTTGTCATCAGGATCAACCCTGGGACCTCTGAAGCTTGGGGCTTGTCAACACTTGTGCAGGGGGTCGATCTAAGATATGCAACTTCAGCTATCTGAATAGCATAGCTGAAGTTGACATACTTAGATCTACTTACCGTGGTGTCTTCGCTGCGGTAAGTTGACAGCTGACACTCTCCCGTTGACGCCACTTGCACTCGTCTTTCTGGTGGAGTATCAGAGTTGACGGGAGAGTGCTCAGCGGTTGATTTATCATGTCTATACTAGATGCGATAGATCGACTCCCGCTGGATCCGGCGGGTAGTGTAGACAAGCCCTTAGTGTATAAGCCTCTACTGCATGAGCTAAAAGCCACATCACTCTTAGCTAAGGCTGTAGCAGACTCATCAATCTCTAGATGGTCTAGGTGCCACTAGAGGGGGACAGAGGACCCCACCAAACAGGCCTCGGTTACATATGCACTATACAACATTTAGTTTATTTGTGGTTTTGAAATAATTTTGAATAGAGCTTCAGCCATAGTCAAAACAATTCTGCTGTGACTCAGCCAGATCCAGTGCTAGGCATAAACTGACCAAACAATTGCTTGAGGCCCCGAGCAGCTGAAGGGGGCCCCCTATTCACTTTTAATTATGTGTTGTATGTAGACACTCCCCCTTCCCCTGCAAATATTCCTGCTTAGGGTCTCCAATGGGCTAGTACTGCCTCTGGTCAATCAACTGTGTCAAGCATGACACTGATAATTTGTCCTTCACCATTTGGCGCATTAATTATTTTTTAAAAAACAGAGAACACAATAAAACAATTGACAGTAGAAGTGAAGGGTAGAGAAGACTCTTTCTGAAATACTCTGCCAATTTGCCACGTAAGGAAATCGAGCTGTTAAGGTTCATACTCATTATAGTTAACTGCAGTAACATTCATCACTTTATGTTAATCGGATTAGATACATAGGTACAGGTGATAAGTGGAGGTCTGAGCATAATCAAAATGAATGAACTGCTCTACTTAATGAAATATATTTTTAGAGCCAACAGGGAAAACTCTCAGAATGTAGTATGGGCAAAATAAGTTTGCAAGTGAGCTAAAATCAAAGAAAAGTAAAATTGGATCTCATCTGTACTGTATTTCTAGGCAGCTTTCTCTAATTTTGGAATTTTTAAATATATACAGTGTAAACATACAATATAACTATGATTTGTAAGCTTTGGTTTCCTTAAATATAGGTTCCCATATCTGTTTGCAATCACCAAAATAAGTTGTTTCCCCTCTATAGAAATAATAGCTCTGGCTGATCTTTTACAGCTCTTCCTGTTCTCCAGGAGTTCAGTGGTGGTGCACAGGTACACTAACTACCTGGAAAAATCATAGAGGCAAAGTCCTGATCCTGGAAGCACTTAAGCATAAGCTTAACTTTACTGCTCAGATGACAGCCAATGTTCATTGACTTCAGCGGGGCTAATCCATGGCAGTAAAGCACGTGCATAAGTGTTTGCAACATTGGGGACTAAGTGTGGTCATATTATGCCTGATGTACTAGCACAAAGCACTGAAGGTTTACTCCGGCTTTAATTCACAGGTAGGAAATATGCTGATCGTCTTGAAGAGTATGATGAAAAACCAAAACCGAAGCTGCTAAGGAGATGGACTACCTATGAGTGAGTAAAGTTTTGTCTCAGGAAGGAAAACATGCCTTTGACTGGATGTGGAATTGTTTTGTTTCAGAATGTAAGTATATAGCCATTATGAAGGACATATATTTCTGACAATGGCGAATTGAGACAATTATTTCTTAGGTTATCAACTAACACTGACAGGCTGATATTCTCCAGGAGGCATTGTTTTTTCTAGCTAGTACCCCAGTGAAGTGTTTGTGGATATAGTAGCAGCAGCCAGAGAAGAGAAACAATAGGGGAAGTAACACAATTCCCATAGCTCAATGCCTACTGAGCTATTGAACAGAGAGCTGGCGATATAACTACTGATGGCCATTAACTTCCTCTCTGGTGATTCCCCTTTTTCATTCTGTCTGAGACTAAGCTACTGTACATTTTGATACAAGTAGCTTATAGCAGTAGACTGGAAAGGTGAAAGAGTGGAAGGACATGCTTTGTTTTGTTCCCATATGTAAAGTGAGCATCAGTGAAATTAAAATCACTTCTTGGAACAGACAAATACTACCAGCACAAGGAGTCCACAGAAAAAGGAAAAATAGTGCCCAGCTGTTCCAGGCACATGAAGGAGAGTAAGGCACAGCCATACTCCCCCCACTCTTGCACCATGTGAAGAAGCTGGGCACAAAAATTTCAGTTCCTGCACTTCCTAAAACACAGAGACCCCAAATGAAACAGGCAGGAGGTGGGGCCTTCATCCTGCCCTGCCCATGTACCAATCTGGTGAGTTGGTCAGGCACGCAGAGGGTTCATGGCACGCCCTGACGGTATGTAGCAGTAGGTATATTCCTGCTACGTCAGGGAGCACCGGGAAGAATTATTTCTCAGATGTAGAATTTCTCCTGTAGCTGCACCAACACAGGCCAGCACCAGAGCCCCAATAAATACTCTTTTTTAGGGGATCACTTGACAGAGAAATGGCATTAACTGCTCCGGAGCTCCTCGGCAGCTGCCACTGGGTACTAATCTAATAGCCCTTTGCCTCTCAAATGGAGCTGTGCTGCTGGGGGTCTGGAGTTTGTGTCAACAGAGCTGTGGAGAAGAACTTGCAACTGCAGGAATAAAGCTTTCCTACACTGCAGATTCCTAGTAGTCCTGGGCCCCTTCACGGTTGTGCTTTGGCCCAAGACAAAGGAGAACTTGTTTAAATGCTCATCCCAAGAAGCTCAGACCAAGAAATGGGGAATGTGGCTTGTTATTCACTCCTCTCTATGTATATGATACCTTAAGGACAACACAAGCAATCCTTTCATCCCCTTTTTTTAATTGTCATGTTTATCTTTGTTTTGATGCATTGTGAGAGGGAGCAAAGGCCTTACCAGCACCATGGCAAGGAAGGAGTTAACTGTAATGGACTCAGGCTCACACAGGTGTTCCAGGCACAGCCCATTGAAGCAGTGGCTCCAGGAACAGGAAGAGAGAGAGACTGCCAGAGAGAAGGGTGGGCTTTGAGGGCTAGGTAAGAACCCCTGGAGCTAGGGAATGCTTTTGTGCTACAATCTGATGTTTGTTATTTTCTGTTCTATGACCAAGAGCTAAAGGTCTTGAGCAGACACCAATGGGGGCAGTCATGGTGGGAGCTGGACTATCCCATCACACAGAAACTTAGAGTAGCATTGGGGGCTGCTCTAATTTGCACTCCAGCTGCAATGACTGGTGTGTAGGAATCCCACCATGTTATGCCTTTCTCATGTTATGCCTTTCTCACACTGTGTGTGCTAGGAATGCTGCTGAGTGTCTTTGGGCCCTTGTTCCAGCACAATGAGGAAAGCTTATGTGAGTTACTGACCTAGTATTTTTTGTGGCAATTCATCAGCAAGCCTGTAGTATCCTTCAAGGAAAGGCACAGTGCAATTTACTAATGCTCACCTTATTTACTTGAGTATTATCATCTAGCATTTAACATGGCTTTAATTATCTGGTTGTAGAAGTCTTGCTCAGTGTGAAGTTTCATGTTATAGATAATCTTCAGTATTCCTTTCATTTGTTTTATACTGACAGGCTGGGGGGAGATGCATACCTGCTGTTTACTGTATAAAGAATCTCCCCTTTGTTAGCTTGCATGGTCCTTATAGAAGCAAGGCAGAATTTCAGGGCATCCCCTACAGTCTGGGGAGGACAGAGCTGTTACAAAGGCATCCGATGAAGTGAGCTGTAGCTCACGAAAGCTTATGCTCAAATGAATTTGTTAGTCTCTAAGGTGCCACAAGTCCTCCTGTTCTTGTTACAAAGAGTGTGTATTGACGGGAGGGATGCTGATTTCCTGAGTGTATGGGAGTGGAGGGAGAAAGGGGGTGTATCCCACTACTATAGTAGACTCTCATCCTCTTCATGACTGGAAGTTATTCTACCACATTGAGGCTGCATACTTCCTGGTGCTTAGGCGACTGCCACTATCTCAGCTGACACCTGGTCTCCTACTTAAAACATTAGACCACTAAGTCACTTTACTGATGATGGTAGTTGCACCCACATATCAAGAAGACAATAGATCAAGTCTCGCCTTGCTTCTCTGAAAGCTATGGCGTTCTTGCTGTTTTAAAATTATTCCCTGGCAGACTGCTCCTTCTTGCTTTCCCTTTCCTTCCTTCCCTGCTGCACAAACATAACATTGCTTCTAGACCTTTGGTTAGAATTAACTTGTCAATGAAATTTTCATTATTTCATGGAGGATAAGCAACTGTTTTTAAGAAAAAATGACAATGTAATTCACAAGAATGATGGTGAAGCTTGATAGAGTTGAACTATGTTTTGCACCAGGGACATATTCTGGAAACCTCATATGGTGTTCGGTCTTGCCATAAACTGAATATGCAGCAAAATACAGAAGTTTTACCCAGCTGTGATCATTTGTTTGAAAATGATTATTTCTGTAATTGATTTGCTGTTATCACTTGATAAAATCTCTTATTTAGGCCATAAAGAAGCAAATGAATTTAGCAAATGGGCCTTTAATTTATCATAGGTTTCAGAATACTGCAGAGTTTTTCCGAGTTCTGAACAATTTATTCTCTGCATTTCAAATTTGCCTTGCTTTCCTTTTTTTATTTTTTTAAAGCCTCTCATTATGCATAATACCATTGGCTACTTCTCTAGTCTACTTCAACAATGATCAGCCAGCCTGACAAAGGAACACAATGTGTTTTTCTTCAGCTTCTCAGCTAACAAGGAGAAAAGAGTAAACTGTAATCATCTTTAAAATGGCTTGGCTTTCAGTCCGAAATACTGTGCACCTGATTCTGCAGCAGTAAATATTTGTCATTTCTGGAGTAAGACACTGCTGGGGTAAAGCAGAGATTTCTCTATTCATATGAGCATCTACAAACAAGCTGGAGTGATTTGTTAAAGTCAAGTCAGCAAAAGGAACACCTGGAAGAAGACAATAATGAGATTTGTGTAGAAAACAAATATTGGATAGTTTGGTCTTGTGTATAGTCCTGCATCTGTGTTGCTTTCTTTTATTGAACACTTTGTCTTCTTTGGCTGAATTATAGCCCCTGTAATTGACAGAACTGTTAGTTGCCAATGATCTTGGAACTCACCAGTTGCATTAGGCTGCTGTTGTACTCGCCAATAAACTTGGTTTTGTTCCAGGAGCATTCTTCGTTGCAGTAAGGGGAAATGGGAAATATGCAAGCTTTGTTCCTTTTCCTATAAGGCAAAACAGCCTACTCATCATCTAACCAGTCTGTCTATGCATTTGTAGGGGATGGAGAGGGAAGAGAGAGAATAAGAATGTTCTTTGGACTGAAAAAGAAAACTTGAGGTTCTAGTTTTTAACATTTCAAAGCTTCAGCTTTTACCAGCTATTAAAGAACTTAGAAAGGGTCTAGAGAGGGAGAATATAAGACAAGTGGTTTACTGATCTATTATGATGCTTTCTCATTCTTGCTTGACTACCGGATTTTTCTAGTTAATTTTTGGACTCGATGTCTGTTTGTAAACTTATTTAATCATTTCAACAGGAATAATTTAATCTCAGCATCCACATTTTCAGTAACGATTTTTTTTTTTTAAATTTTGGCTAGTCCATGATATAGCTTTATCATTTAGAAGATCTTCAAGTTGGTAATTATTGTGCTACCTGATTCCTCCACAAACTTAATGTTTATAATAGGTACTGCAAAAAGGGAGAAAAACCTTAATTTCAAATTAGAACTTTTAGTACACGAATACAGTTTGATCACACTTCTGTAAAAAGAAAAACCTACTTTGGTAATCATTTGTTACTCATGCAGACCCTATTGTACTGCTTCAAAAGGAATAGTGATAGTGCATTATACTTACACAATTTTGAATTATTGTCTCGTGCTAAAATTTTGGCTTCTTAATAAAGGGTTTTTTTTCTAAAATGGTAACTTGTCAGCAACAAAAACCTTCAGTCATAGCTCCCTGCACAAAAGGGGAAGTAGCAGCAATATAATAGAGATTCATTATGACATGCTGGTCTATCCTAGAATCAATAGCAGACAGTAGGTGCAGTATGGAAAAATGTTTTTCTTGTGGTAAATGCTTTTTTCTAAGAAAAGTGTGTAATTACGGTAGGGACAATTGTTTGGATCATCCCTCCCACAGAAAGGAGGATGCTAACGGAGCCAGAAAAAGCTCTTCGGCATTAATCTCCTGGCACTCGTACCTTCAGGAAGGACTCAAGTGAGTGCGCTCTGCAGCACAGCTATAATGCTGGCCTGATCATCAAGATGATCGTGACTGAGATGGGTCCATAACAGTGGATCCAATATCCCTGTTTCTTCCCTCAAGTTCTGGGAAAGTGTGAATCTGCGTCATGATCCAGATCTGAACTTCTGGCTTGACCCTACTTGTATGACTAAACCAGAACGTTTAGTCTGAACAACACTGTCCTGATCTTCCAGGAACTATGAAATTCACATCTAAACTCCACAGCTCTGGCAAATTACTGGGTGGTTTGGTAGGTACTCAATCTAATTATTTTATTTTCTATGTTACAGAGGTATAGGTAAGTAGAAATAGTTCTATGTAAGTACTACAGAACTCTTGAATAGCAAGGTCATATAGCCAGAAGATACCTGATGTCTGGGCCTATGGGGCAATGTAATAGGGGTGCTGTTTTCAAGATGCAGACAAAGAAGCTGTAACAGTGAGGACAGCTAAGCTGGCAGGGGATTCCTGAGGACTATCTGGTCCACTGGCACTGTGTCGTAGCAGTAGATATCCTTGTTGGCCCATGAAAGGAGCTGCTGAGGATCAGTGCTCCCTGTTGGTGGAGGAAGACTGAAGAGGCTATTCTGGAATGAAGATGGAGAAGCAGGCCAGGTATAAGAATTAGAGAATTGCCAAAGAGCCCGTAAATAAGTGGTGGCAGCTCAGTAGAAGTGCTGCAATCCACTGATGTATGAGTTGTTCCTCGTGGGACTGTCTAGTGTTGACAGGTATAAAGGGTTAAGAAAGAACAGGGCCATTGGTCACTCAGGATTTTACATCCCAAGGGTGGTCTATCCCTGTCTGCCAATGATTGTCACTGCTGTGTTTCACAGCCCAGGCTTATCCAAATAGCACCAAAACATTGTAATTGCATCTCTTTAAATTTTCAGCACTGTGATTTGTTTTAGTAAGAGCTCTATTTTGAGTACTTACAACTTACATATTATTAATTTTTAATTTCAATTGCTTCAGCAATCTCTGTGGTATACCTAGAAGAGATGCAGCGTAGCAAAGTATCAAAACAGTCATCACTTAACAATTGCACAAAATATAATTACATATAACCTAGCATTTCTGTTACTGTAACATTACTGAACTTGGTGAAAATAGTCCCAGCAGTAATAGAGTGTTTACAGCTCTTCTCCAGGATAAATGTACACTTGTAACCACATTTCAGCAATTCTCTCTGTTTATCTCGAATTAATCACTGGTAACTATTAATGAGCCTAAGCCTGCAGTTCTAAATCAGTTGTTTCTCAAGCAAAACTCAGAGCTAAAGTATTTTAGCACAAGGCATGGTCAGATCCATGTCTTTACTCAAACTCTGTTCATCATTACTCCAGGAGTAAATCCACTTGGACACTTATGGATAACAGTCTGTCTAGAGTTAATGCTAACATAGATTTTGGAAGAGGTTAAAATCTCATGTTTCAGGGTTTAGCTTTTGGCTAAACTAGTAGGAAATATGGGAAAACCTAATATGGAGAGCAGTTTATGCCACATCTGTCTACTGCAGATTTCTTGTACTTTTTTCTGAAGCATCTGGTCCAATCCAGTATTTCTATGTTTCCATTTCAGTCAATGAGGTTAATTATGAAGGAAGGTGCTACTAATAGAATAAAGAATATCAGAATTTGACTGATTGATTATATAATCTCAATCAGTGTTCTTCTCTGGTAAAGCAATTTGAGATTATTAGATTGAACGCTCTGTTATAAAATAGTCACTTTTGACTAAATGGGGGACCTCATTTTCCAGTTGTATCAGCCTTATCATTTTCAAAATGACTACATTTCACTAAGCCTCTTAATCATATTATTTTCAAACTACATAACAATGCCAAAATCTAAAACTCAAAAACAAAAGTCGCTGTGTCTGATTAGGCCAGACTTCAGGGAGCTGGCCAGATATTCTCCATCCTTTGCCAATTGTGTAGTTTCTAGTTTCAGCCCCCCTCATCTACTTCCTCTTCCTAGTTAAATAGACCAGTCCTACACAGATCAGGAAGTTTCCTTGATTCTATCAGGCTGTGAGCTCCTGGCTGACCACTCAGAAGGTAGTACACTGCTTCACAGTGTAGTTAAATGGCATGTGCACCATGATGGTATGGTAGGGTGACCAGATGTCCTGATTTTTATAGGGACAGTCCCGATATTTGGAGCTTTTTCTTATATATGCACCTATTTCTCCCTCTCCCCCCCGCCCCTTCATCCCGATTTTTTCACACTTGCTATCTGGTCACCTTATCATATGCTTACTGAAGGTGTACATGTGCATGTGCAGTCCATTTACATGCAAAAAACAAAAAAACTGTATTTGATCAATGGGTGAGGGGGGAGGGCTGAAAAAATCTGGCTCACTTTTTCTGGTTTGGTAGGAAAATATCCTGATCAGAATTTCTTGAAATGCATGAAAAGGAGGACAAGTTAGAAGAAAACATTTTGGCTAGAAGTTCTGTTTACTACTAAATAGCAGCTAGGTTAGGAAAGGCACAACCATTTTCTGAAAATGGTAAAATAATACATGACACAATTCAGGATTGAGGAAAAAACAACGTGTTATGAACCACTATCTTCCAACTTCACAAATTTTAACCTTGAACTAGATATCCTTAGAATGCTGAAGGAAAATGTCATGAGCACACTGATAACATCTGTTCTAGACAGGAATGACAGCACATCCTTGATATACTATAAGTGATCAAATCAATTAAATACACTATCATCATGCTTTCTGAAAGAGTGGAATGAAATTAAATTACCCTTCTCCAAAGAATAGGAAAAGGTGAATTCTGTCAGAGCCCATTGCTGCGTCAAGCATTAGACTCTGTACACATGGAACCAATGAGTGTTTTCTGGTAAAGTGAATGACGAATGGGTCTCAGTTATGGTAACATATGCAGATGAATGTGAAATAGTAATCCGAATATGTAAGAGGTTTTTTTTTGCATAATGGTAGGATGTAAACAGCAATGTCAAATAAGGGACGAATATTACTTTGTTTTCCATAAGACTATTGTACTTTTTTTTTTAAAGTGACTGATATTTGAGACACTTAATTCTTAAAAGCAAGAATTCTGATCTCCAACTTTACAACAAAACAGTGTTGTGCTATAAATGTGGTACCATTTTACTATCAGGGGGTCTAAGCTGAAGCACTTGACAACTTCAAATAAAAGGTAATTTCCCCCCAGCCCTCTGTCTGCCCCCACCCACCCAGATCTGGCCAATAATAAATGAGCTTTAGAGTTTAAATCAAGACATAATGTATTTCTCATTTTTGTACATTATTGATAGAGCACACTTATTCTAACAACATTTTCCAAGGCACAATGCATTATTTCTGCCTCCATTAATACAAACTAATATAAATGAATATATTAAGCTTTTTAAAAAATCATTTTGAATGTTCCGGAGGGTGTTTTATAAAGAAATTTTGCAAATTATATATATATATATATATATATATATATATATATATATAAAAATTTGATTTATTATCCTAATAACTGAAGGTGCATTTTTACAATAAGCAGTCAAAGCCAATGTCTTATATGGTCCAAACCTCTAATAATAACCTGGCACTGCAGAGTGTAATGACCAATTTTCTTTTTCTATAGAACACCAGAGAAAAAAGTAATTCCAAACAAAGTATTGAAAATATTTATATTGGGAATAACAACTGCCAAAGTAATGTCATATCAAATTTTGTTGTCGTACTCTTGTAAAATCTGACCATTCGGATACTCTTGAAGATAAGGACAAATGCAAAGTACTCCACATAGGGAGGAACAATCAGTTGCACTCCTACAAAATGGGAAATAACTGCCTAGGAAGGAGTACTGCAGAAAGGGATCTGGGGGTCATAGTGGATCACACGCTAAATATGAGCCAACAGTGTAACACTTGCACACACACACACACAGACAAAAAAAGCAAACATTGTTCTGGGATGTATTAGCAGGTGTATTGTAAGCAAGGCACAAGAGGTAATTCTCCCACTATAGTCCATGCTGATTAGGCCACAACTGGAGTATTGTCCAGTTCTGGATGCCATATTTTGGGAAAGATGTGGACAAATTAGAGTAAGTTCAGAGAAGAACAACAAAAAATATTAGAAATGTATAGAAAACGTGACATATGAGGAAATATTGAAAAAAAATGAGTTTGTTTTGTCTGGAAAAGAGGAGACTGAAAGGAGACATAACAATTGTGAAGCACATAAAAGGTTGTTACAGAGAGGAGGGAGAAAAATTATTCTTCTTAACCTCTGAGGATAGGACAAGCAGCAATGGGCTTAAATTGCAGCAAGGGCAGTTTAGGTTGGCCATTAGGAAAAAACATCCTAACTGTTAAAGTAGTTAAATGCTGGAATAAATTGCCTTGGGAGGTTGTGGAATCTCCATCATTGGAGATTTTTAAGAGCAGGTTAGACAAACGCCTGCCAGGGATGTTCTAGATCAGTGGTTCTCAAAGCCGGTCCGCCGCTCTTTCAGGGAAAGCCCCTGGCGGGCTGGTTTACCTGCTGCGTCCACAGGTTCGGCCGATCGTGGATCCCACAGGCTGTGGTTCACCGCTCCAGGCCAATGGGGGCTGCGGGAAGGGCGGCCAGCATGTCCCTTGGCCCACGCTGCTTACCGCAGCCCCCACTGGCCTGGAGTGGCAAACCGCGGCCAGTGGGAGCCGCGATCGGCCAAACCTGCAGACGCGGCAGGTAAACAAACCGGTCCAGCCTGCCAGGGGCTTTCCCTGAACAAGCGGCGGATTGGCTTTGAGAACCACTAGTCTAGATAATACTTGGTCCTGCCATGAGTGCAGGGGACTGAACTAGATGACCTCTTGAGGTCCCATCCAGTCTTATGATTTTTACTATTGTAGTTTTTTTGATATTTGGATACACACAATTTAGCTATTAGGGTTGGGATTTTTTTTCAGAAGTGCTCAGTGTTGGCCTAATTCTCCTTTTGAAAATGCTACCCTAGATACTTGGGTATAATCAACTGAGTCTATTTGTGGGCAACTTATTGTCTTATAACAAGCCATATTCCTTGTATATTGCCTACGGCAGCCCTTCCCAAAATGATAGTTCGATCTCATCTGCTCATTTCCAATCCTGACAGATCATTTTCACGCTTAATTTGTTCAAGGAAATGCAGTAATCTGAAATTCAAGAATAATGCAATAATCATGATCTACCCACATGGGGTTAAGGATTGATAAGGGTAATCCAACTGACAGTTCAGGAGGCACTGCAATGCTACCAGGTATTTAGATAATCGATGGATGGATACTTTAACCATCTCTTCACCTTCACCATCTTATTACTTAGATATACTTTGATAGGGCACTGGAGTGGGAAACGGAAGAACTGGGTTCAATTCCTGGCTATACCACTGGCCTACTGTGAGACCTTGGCCAAGTCACTGCTTTCAGCATGTCTCAGTTTCCCCATCTGTAAAATAGAGGCGATACTGACATCTTTTGTAAAGTGCTTTGAGAACTTTGGATGAATTGCACTAACATGACAGCTGGGTATTATCTTTATTATTTAGTTTCTAATGTATACAAACTGTAACCTATTCTTGTGGAATAAAGTACAGAACCGCATCTTCAGAAGTATTGTTATTCTGGTGTACAGTTATATCATATTAATGTTACTTTCACAGCTACTGTTCCCAGTGTAAATAAATATATTTTAAATTGTCTTTAGTTAAGGTAGAGCTAGCAAGCCAAGTTTATAACAAGGAGGCCTTTTAAAATTGAAGTTGCAGGTATTGGGGAAAAAGCAAAGGCAAACAAACTGATGCAATTATTTTTAAACAAAACTGACAAAGTGTATGAGGATCAAGTGGATTTCAGTAACGCAAACTGAAAATGGTAAAGGGGAATGGGGAACTGGTGCATCATGACAAACCTACTAACTAGAATAATGATGTGACAGGTTCTCTGCCATGCGAGGCAATAATGCCTAGTGGTCAGCTCACTCCACCACCTAGTATGGCTCTTTAAAACCCTTAAAGAGTCTGATAGAGATACCTACAGGCGCTTGGGGAAGGAATCCTAACACTATACTTTTTAAGTGCCCAAAGCCTTGCGGAGGGCGGGGCAAGTTTCCCCTCTCACCCAATCAATTGGGAAAGAGTTGGGAGAAGGGGACTGTGATGATGCTGTCCGTGGGAGCCAGCTGAGGTCACTCAATTAGGTGAACTGCAAACAGAATGAGGCAGACAAACTCCAAAAGCTGGTGGATATTCCAGTACTTAGATTTACCAAGCCAGCACTAAACAGTTTCTATAGTACCTCACTGGTTACTCAGAAGTCCAAATAATGCAGTTCCCAGCCTTAGGCCTCCATCCAGACACACATGCCAGATATGTTGATGATTACTGAAAATCTTGTCTGATCATATAAAAGAAAAGGTTCTTCCAGTGCCAAAGGATCAGCCACACACCCAGGTCAAATGATAACTTAGAGCAGTGTTTCCCAAACTTGGGATGCTGCTTGTTCAGGGAAAGCCCCTGGTGGGCCAGGGCGGTTTGTTTACCTGCTACGTCCGCAGGTTTGGCCGATCATGGCTCCCACTGGCTGTGGTTCACTGTCCCAGGCCAATGGGGGCTGCAGGAAGCAGCGTTGGCCAAGGGACGTACCGGCCCCCGCTTCCCACAGCTCACGTTGGCCAGGCACAGCGAACTGCGGCCAGTGGGAGCCGCGATCAGCCAAACCTGCAGGCGCGGCAGGGAAACAAACCAGCCCGGCCCACCAGGGGCTTTCCCTGAACAAGCGGCATCCCAAGTTTGGGAAACACTGACTTAGCTCTTACCCAAAATACACACTTATAGTCAATTCTTGTTAACTAAACTAAAATTTATTTTTTTTTAAAAAAGAGAGAGTTGATTGAAAGATCAATATGCATACAGACTTGAGTTCAATTTCTTGAACTCATAGGTACATAGCAGAGATGAGTTTGTAGTTGCCAAAAGTCCTTTTAGAAATAATCCACAGGTTATCAGCAACCTTTGGCACGTGGCCTGCCAGGGTAAGCCCCCGGCGAGCCGGGCCAGTTTGTTTACTTGCCGCGTCTGTAGGGTCGGCTGATCGCGGCTCCCACTGGCCATGGTTCACTGTCCCAGGCCAATGGGGGCTGCGGGAAGCAGCAGCCAGCACATCTCTCGGCCCACGCTGCTTCCCACAGCCCCCATTGGCCTGGAATGGGGAACCGTGGCCCATGAGAGCCGTGATCATGTGAACCTGCAGACGCAGCCAGTAAACAAACCAGCCCGGCCCACCCGGGGGCTTACCCTGGCGGGCCGTGTGCCAAAGGTTGACGATCCCTGTTATGGTCCAATGTCCATATTCAGGGTGACTCCAGTCAATGACTGGGGATCTCAATCCTTATGGCTTAAGATTTCCACTTCTTGAAACCCAAAGCAGATCTGACATGAAGAAGGATTGTGTCTCAGGGTCTTTATACATTTCCAGCAGCCTTTTGGCCTCAGAAAACAATAGACTTAACTTTCCTTCTCCCAAACATCATGGCAATTAGCACAGGGTAATTTATCCATTAAACAGTTCAGATACAGGTTACCACAATCTTCAAAGAGAAATATAGACAATAATACTATTTCACTCAAGTGTCTTCCTAAATGTTAATACTCATTTTTTGATCCTTGAACCCAGAGTAGAGGATGGACCTGGGTTGTCCTAACCTCCCCCAGACCAAAAGCACCAGAAATGGAAGAGGCCAAGAACTGTGAGCACCAGTTGGGAGTTGAAAGTCAGGTTTAAAAAGACATTAGGCTTTGGGTTTTCTTGTTGTTTAGACTTCTCTGTTAACCCCAAAAAAGCAAAGAAGTGAGACATATCCTGGCCAGAGCACTAGGCCACATATGACACTTGTAGGGCCGGAATGGCAAAAGGAATACTAAACTGACAAAATCCCTGCAACGGTGCACATTGACACTCAGAGGCACTCTGGAGGTGAGAGCCACTACTGCAGAAGAAATACAAGTTTTCCTCAAGCAGTCTGAGAAACAGCTCTCTTAGAATTCCTAAGGCCTTAATTCAGGGGAAAACTTAATCATGTGCATAAATATTTTCCTGAATAAGATGCTTTTGTCAATCAGGGCCCAGTGCTTCAATCCTGCAAATGCTTATTCATGTGAGTAATCCCATGTGTTGAACTCACATGCATAAATTTTTTTTTAGGAACAGGGTCTAAATCTGGTTTCTCTAAGTGTTTATAGCTCTACAGATGACACATATGCCTATTGTTTCTGTATTTCAATTGGGAAACTAGTCATTTGAAGACAAATAATTGGGCTCTTAATTGTTTTAATGCTAGGGTTGTTTGGTTGAGTAGCTCATGCCATAAGTTTTTGTCCTCTGTATTGACAAAATGGCTTTATGGCCTAATTACACAGTAAGATATAGACAGATCCTGAGCTGGTCCATGAAAGCTAATGGAATCATGGATTTACTCCAGTGGAAGATCTGGCCCATTGTTTTGCCAGCCAGATTATCATACATTTTGTATCTATCCACTTTAAAAAAAACAACAACCCTTTTTTCAGGGTGCATGCCATTGATTTCAGTGGGATTACTTAAGGAGTCTTATTAGAATCTGGCTGTACACAGATGGGAAGGCAAATGTAGTGAGGAGTATGCTATGCCATATATCAGCTTTAAAAGTTGAAATACTCTTGATTGCAATATACTCTGAAGAGTTCCTTTGTTTATTAATTTTACCTAGGTCTCTGCGCTCCTTCTCATTGTACTGTTGTCTGTTTTCATTTATTTTGATTATTTAAGTGTCTACCTCTAGCAGGAATAAGTTTTGTATTTTTAATTAATCAAAATATTGATATTCTCAGATGTCTATTATATTCTCAAGGCTCTGCCTATCTATATATTTTTTTAAATGTCCCTAAAATATATTAGGCCAAATGTACCTCTCACTTACATCAGTGCAGTCTCCTTAAAGTCCATGGGCTTGTTTCCAGCTATCTGGCTCTGCAGTGAGGGCTGTATTTCCTATCTAAATGGATAAATCTGAGGCTGTTAATAGCAAATCATATTGCATTATATTTACAGGGATAATAGGACATGGATGGATGGCTAATTCATTTTAAGTAGTACATTATATTTCAACATGCTTATTGGCGGTTAAAATGTTAATGAACAGCATTATAAAGGGAATTTTGCATTACTCAGGAAATCTACTTGACATGAGGAAAAAAGTTAATTTCAGCTCTGCCTCATTAATCAGGTCTGCCTACAGCTAAGAAAGTGTCACCTAAGTATGTTTTGCTTTCTGTGTGTTGCTGATGAAGATAGTGACATACAAAACAGAAGAAATTGGATTTGTGCTAGTAGGCAGTGGTAAAAATAAAAAGCAGTGAACTGGAACATTCTTTTGACTGACCTTTGTAAAGAATGCCTAAGGCACCTCCATGTGGTGGCTGTCATTATTTATGGTGACTATAGATTCAAGTTTGTTAAGGCAGTCATAGACATGAGCTATGCCATATCTGCAATGGATAATACACAATCTTTACATGAAGGCCAGAAATTGTTGCCTTGAGGTTGAGAAGAATATCTTTTGGTCTGTGTGTATTCACCATTGCTGTCACATTTATTGCAGGTACAAAATGAGATCCCCAATTCCTCCTAATGTGCTGTCTATAAAATCTGGGCAATGAATTGAGGAAAAAACTCACAACCTCAGAATATGTAACCTCCATGTACACTCTGGGCCATATCTTTGTTTGCATTATGGTATATTAGTGTCTCTTCAGTAGGACAAAGCTGTCCTAAAAGCCAGCTTCCCTGGCCACAGAGCATTCTTGAGTGGCATCCCCCCAACCCTGTGATCTGCATTGTAGGCATGGCACAGGACCCCCCATGAAGCCTTAGGCAGCCAGCAAAATTACAGAAGTCTTCAGCAAAAACAACGAGGAGTCCTTTGTGGCACCTTAGAGACTAACACATTTATTTGGGCATAAGCTTTCATGGGCTAGAACCCACTTCATCGGATATGGGGAGGGATAGCTCAGTGGTTTGAGCATTGGCCTGCTAAACCCAGGGTTGTGAGTCCACTCCTTGAGGGGGCCGTTTAGGGATCTGGGGCAAAAAGTGGGGATTGGTCCTGCTTTGAGCAGGGAGTTTGACTAGATGACCTCCTGAGGTTCCTTCCAACCCTGCTAATCTATGATTCTTCAGGTGACTCTAAGCTGCTCTGAGGTCTCAGGCTGCTGCTCAGCAACCTCAGGATATGGGGAGCACAAAAGTGGCTTATAGCCACAGTTGTGCCTCTCAAGTACAGCTGAGGATATGGTCCTCCTTTTTATTTATTTTATTTTTTTTTAGTGAACTTAATTTTTTTCCTTCACAAATTTCCAATATTCCTTATAAACTTTTTTCCTGTGTTTTAACCTCATTCATTCCTCTGTGTAAGTAAGCAATCTTAGGAGAGTCCATATATGGCAAGATTCAGCTAGCAAAACTTCTTATCAAGTCTCCTGTTGTGGAAATTGTCGTGGGTTTCTTCCCCCACAAAGAGTTTCTCTGAGCTCTTTACTGATGTTGGGGCTTTTCCAGTGGTAAGGGGACTCTGTTCACTTCTGCATTCGCTCCCACCCAGCCCCCAGAAGCTCCTACAGAAGCCATGCACCTGGAGGACAGGAAGGAAGGGGTTATTCCTATCTGTCCTCAGGCCCTTCTCAACAGGACAGTTTTGATTCTTCTGTGTTTGGCTGGACACCTAAGCCATCTCCTTACATAATCTTTCAGTGACTGAAACTGCGTTTTGTAGTGAAAACTTGGCAGGGCCATTAGTTAAATACTTGACAATGTTGCCTCATCTAACTTAAGGGGTAATAGCACCCCATAAGCTTAAATTTAGATATATGACAATGGCACAGTAAGAACAGGGAAAGTTAATATGTATGCCATAGAAATCTGGCACAGAACTATCATAAGTAGGGCTAGGTGAAACTTTTTTTTTTTTTTTTTGCTAATGGTTTAGTTGATTGAAAAATGCTGCTTTGGACCAACCAAAATTACATGTAAATTCATGTCAAGTTGGCCAAATAGTTTTGACTGATCCAAGAAACCTTTCAGTAACATTGAAATGACTTTTCATTTTGACCCAACTTGAAATTTTTTTGTTTGAATTCTGGAGTTTTTACAAAAGCAAGAAACAATTAGATTCACAAAAGAGGGTGAGGGTGTTACTGCCTTCTCCCCACTTCCAAAGCTTTAGTTCAGCATTCAGTTCAGTTTAGGGCAGTCACCTCAGATATGCGAGACCAGGAACAGTTCCTCACTCTGATTGGTGTGGAGAAATTATTTGAACTTGGATCCCGCACATTGCCTAACCAGTAGGTAATTCTAGTTTGGGGCTTTCTCAATCTCTCCAGTTGAACCTGCTCCACAGAAATAAATAATCACTGGACCTGATACTTGAGTCTCCCCACATCCTAGATAAGTGCCCTAAACACCAGACTAGAGTCATTCTCCCTCTTCCTCTGACCCAATGACTATCGTTATCATCATGAATGACTGTGAATGACTATGAATGACTTATTAGGCATTAATAAGGGACACATATTCAAAAGTGTTCTCCACCAGGCAGACATTCTGAGATTTACGGCTAAATTTTTGAGAGCTTGGCACATAGCATGCTGAGCTCTTTTGCAAATCTGGCCATTTATTTGGATACGTAAAGGGGAGATGACATCTTAGACAATTTATGGCCTGAGTTACTTGTTCAATGTCCTACACAGGAAGTCTATCCTGGATTAAGAAGAGAATCCATATCCCCTAGATTCCCAATCCAGTACTTGAATTACAACAAAACTATCCTATTTATTCCTATTTGGGGAAGTTCTATGGCCTGTGTTATGTAGGAGGTCATACTAGATCATCAGAATGGTCCGTCCGGGTCTTGGAATCCATGAATCGATTATTCTTGCTAGTCTTAACAAATGTTTAACTGAATTTCTACTTTTTTTAGACACCATAGTTTGTGAAAATAAATGCAATGTTTAAACTGAGTTCTATACTTCATTAATAAAACCAAGAGAGAGCTTTTAGGTGTAACCTCACAACAAAGCACATATAAGAAAAAACAAGTCTCAACTCAAGTCTGAACAACTCAAATCACATGTTGGCCATGGTAGGTCACATTATAAACAAAGAAGCTTCAAAAACAGTTATCAGGGAAATTATGAACCTGAACGAAAGGAGAGAGAAGTTGTGCAAAACCATCCAAGAAATCTACAAAATTAAACAAATTTCACTTTGGAGGTGGCTCATTCTCCTAAAAGAAATACAAACTACGGTAATGAAGAAGGGCAAACGTCACACAGTCCTAGCCTTGGAATATTCAAATTAATTTTAAAAAATTAAATCCAGGGGGAGAGACACAAACTTTTATTTATATATATATATATATATATATATATACAAACCTTTATATATATATATATATATATATATATATATTTGTTTTGTTTTTGTTAATTTTATTTAAAAAGTTAGAGACTCATGACCTGTCCTCCTTAAAAATCAAACAACTAGAGTTGACGACCAGAATAAAACATTTGTAGACATACCCAGCCAATCCTCAATGGAATAAGAATCAGTCTTTCAACAAACATTAATGGAGAAGGAGTGAGGCAGAGATTATTAGGAAGTGTAAAAAGCGCTGCCTGGCATTTTAGATAAACAAGAATTAGAATAACCGCAAATAACAACCAGGGGGACTGACATCACTTACACTTCTAGGAGATGATAAATCAAGAGAAAAAAGACTATCAAATGTGAATTAACAATTTGCCTCAGGAAGGGGTTGGTTGTTCCTTTCCCCTTTGAGTTAGAGGTTATATAGAGGAAAGGGATTAGTTCTTCTAGAGTCTTAATTTCACTTCCTCACCTGCAACCTGAAAATTGTGGAGGATTTTACATGACTCCTTTCTGAACCAGTCAACACAGCCTCTTCCAACGGACACCAAGGATCTAATTTTCAGCGGTGACTCCACCTGGAGATCTCAGTGCTCAACACTTCTGATCGGTGATAGTATACATAGATCCTGTCCAGTGGCTGTTGGCGATTGGTTTACTCTCTTCCTCTGGGTAAAAGGCAAGACCACAACTAACTGTTGCCTACTAAGTGAAGGGTACGAAGCAAATTGGTTGAAACTATAGTAGAGAACAGAATTATCAGACACATAGATGAACAAGATTTGTTAGGCAACAGTCAACACAGCTTTTGTAAAAGGAAATCATGCTTCACCGATGTATTAGAATTCTTGGGGTGGGGAGAGGTCAACAAACATATGGACAAGGGTGATCCAATGGATGTAGTGTACTTCAGAAAGCCTTTGAGAAGGTCCCTCACCAAAGACTCTTAAGCAAATTAAGCAGTCATGGGATAAGAGGGAAGGTCATCTCATGGATCAGTAACTGGTTAAAAGATGGGAAACAAAGATAGGAATAAATGGTCAATTTTCAGAATGGAGAGAGGTAAAGAGTATCTATACTGGGACCAGTGCTGTTCAACATATTTGTAAATAATCTGGAAAGAGGGGTGAACAGTGAAGTGGCTGTATATCCCAGAATTCTGTCTGCTGACTGCCCAGTATAAAAACAAGCAAATTACAGTTGAGTAACATATGTTTCACATACGAAACTGTTAGTTAATTTAAGTTTGTGCATAAGTAGATATTTACTGTATATTCAATGCTTAGGCAATGATCAAACTTAACAGCTTACCAATTGCTTAAGATAACATGGAATATTGAGGCATACTAGGGTAACACTTTGGTTAAATACTAAAATAAGGATATCCAAGTGTGTTCTTTATTTAAGATAATATTGACAGTTAATAAGGGTTAATAGCACTGTGAATTTGCTAACTTCTCTTTTCAAAATATAATTACTAAATTATAACTGTTGTGCTAATTTTAAATTTTATTCATGGCATATTCCTCAGTGCTATGTTTCATTACTATAAATTATATCTACTATCTAATTACTATAGCTATTTACCAGAAGGTTTTACTCATCATTAGAATGATAAGAAGTATGTGTAATCTTTTCTAGGAGTTCCCTGAAATTTTCTAGAAAAGTGTCTTAAAACCCATCTTGCAATTAACTTCAAAGTAACTGGTGAAAGAATTTAATACTGCCATGTATTTTTCAGTCCCATCAGCTAATTCAGAGTAACCGCCCATAAAAGCTCAGCTGCTTTTTTGTTACCATTTGGTTTCTAAAGGATGTCCCTAAGGACCCTACTTCAGGACTGTTTGCTGTCTCTGCCTATGACTCTGTAAACCTCCTTCATGTTTCTGCAAACTCATTTCTTGTCTTTCAGTGCTTTGGGCTTCTCCAATCTTGTCTCATTCTTCATTGCTGCCGGGCCTATGTGATCCACGCACACTGTCATTCCAGGTCTTTCCAGTCTTCCCTTGGATGTTTCAGAGCTGTTTGTTTTGCTACTACATAAACACAGTTGCATCCGATGAAGTGAGCTGTAGCTCACGGAAGCTTATGTTCAAATAAATTGGTTAGTCTCTAAGGTGCCACAAGTCCTCCTTTTCTTTTTGCAAATACAGACTAACATGGCTGCTACTCTGAAACAGTTTCTGTTGGTACTTTCTTCCTCCCTTAGAACACTAAGACACTCCTCAGTTTCTCTCTCACACTCTCATAACAAACAAGACTGAAGCTTTTTTTCTTTTTCTATGAAAATAACAAAGTGAAAGTCCTCCTGTTAGTCTGCTCTCCCCAACCTTACTGAGTTCATGCAGGAAGGGTCTTTCCCAGTCAAACTACTGAAAATCCACTTATAACAGTAAATTAACAGGAGTCTGCTCAAGGAAGATACTGATAAAAATACGACTGCAGTAGCTATTCATCTGATCTCAGTATATATTCTATAGACATTGCCATGTTCTGAGACACAATTACTAGGTAAGAATGGTACCGAATTAGGGATGGGCTCATTTGGACTGTTGGTGTGTTTTTGTGATGTTTTGTTTGTTTAAGTATCATGCTTTGACTTCCTAATAAAGACAAGAACCTCCTGGCTTTTTTTAAGGTTCACTGTTTACAGAAGTATCAGGCTGACATAGCAATCTCCTCTTCCCCATACATACTGATTGCCTTTTTAAGGACTGAGATGAGTAATAGAAATAAAGAGGCACAAGGAAATTCCAGTCTCAGGGTTACAAATCCAAATACTGTGAAAATATGCAATAAATCAGCCCTCAGCATCATTGCCATAACACATTGTGGAATAAAAAAAAAATGGGCAAAATACTTCAGTTGTATTTGGCTAGATTTCCTCCATGTGAAGAGCCACATAAGAGCATGTGGTAAACAAGTCTCCAGTCCTCAGCAAAACTGAGAGCCACTGGGTGGAAAAGTGGAGAATAGTAATGCTGTTTCTGCCGCTCCTATCTGTGCTGCTCAGGGACAGGACTATGAAATTTACCCTCACAGAAGGCTGATGTACTAGGTTGTGATGTACTACTTAGACTGTGGGGGTGAGACCTGGGGTCTAACTGTGCAAATGACTTAGGGCCTGTTTTAGGCAATAGGAATGGCTGAAGAGTCTGCTGGGAACAGAGCTGGTGGGGAGAGTAGAGCCATAGCAGCTGGAGAGGCAGGCTGGCTGATACAAATAAGACCCAGCATCCCCATCCTGCCAGTGTGGACTGCAGTCAGGCCAAACAATCCTCTTTCCTCAGGCAACTGGACAAGGAACTCACCCCAATCCTTCCAGTTTTCATGGCTGTTCCCCCAGATTGGTAAAGGCGTGACTTCTCAAAATGTAGTGATGGTCCAGTCTGGGGTACTGATGTGGGGCCATCTCAAAGCTGTGTGTTGTTTCTGTTTGGTTTTGTATTTTTTAAATAAATACATTTTCCTCTCCGTTTGGATAACAAGCCTTTTAAAGGCCGGAGATGCCAGAGAGGAAGTATGTAATTTTTCTATACCTTGATCCTCTCCTCTTTATTTGCTACTACCTTTATGCTATGTTCACGCTAGTATTTGCGATGTGTGTGCACATGTGTGTGTCACACCACAAAATCCCTTTTACCTACATAAAAAATTAGTCACCTGCCATAATAAGAAGAGCTGCTCTAAAAGTACTATGTGGAGCAAATATCCTTGTCCTTTCTTTCACTGTTACAAAGAAAATATCTAGTTACTGGAGTTCTGGTTCAAGAACTGAACCCTCGGGGATGCTTCAGTTTTGCTGAAAAATACTTGAGGAGCAGGTAGAAATGATCTGAATTTTGAATGATGTCAATATTGCTATTTTACACATATTGGCATCATTCAAAATACGGTTCCTGAAGGATTTACAAATGAAACAGCATATGACAAGTGGTTGACATTCCAGTTTTTTGTCTCAGTTTTCACTTGTCATTAGTCTTCACTGTATTCCAGTGCTATATCTGCAACAAATTCCAACCTGATAGCCAAATGCCAATCAGTCTCTTCAGTTATTTTTGAATAAGATTTCACATAAATTTGACTTACCTAATTTATGGAGCAAAAAAAAAAGAGACTCTTCCTTCCATGTGGAAATTGCCAAAATTGTACTCCTCTGGTGTTACTGTGTATGCCCCAGTAAAATGGGAATTTTTATCTCTTCTTGTTTAGCCAGGCCCAGAACCTACACTTTGGCTCACAGTAATAATTCACTGTAACCACATCATTGTGTTCTTGATATGCCTTTAACTGAGAAATGCTTCTCTGGGCACCTAAGGCTGCGAGTCACTTGTGTTGCCACCTGCCTCCAGCATGAAGGAGGTTTGGCTGTGACAGATAGGTGTTAGCTTTCTAACACAACCAGCCTGTCAGCCACTCAGTCACTTTCTTCTGGGTTATACCAGCCCTGCCTTTTCCCTGCAGATTGACAACAGATGCACCCAACAGCACCTGCCTCCCTTTAAAGCACCCTCTTGAGGTATTCAGTGCCAGAAATCCCAGTTTTTCCATTCCCAAAGAAACAGTGTATCCCAGGTTTGCCTTGGCCCACCACTCCTGTGCCACACACAACACCTGAGTACAATTATAGTGGGAAAAAAAGGGAATTTATTTCAGAATAGAGATTCAAACAGAAACAAGAGGCAGTGATAGAAACAAATGGTTACGGACAAAACAAAATTATAAAACACAAATGAGGGTCTACGCTTAAATCATCTTTCATATCTAATAAATTCTTGCTAGGGTGCTTGCTAGGGCCCAGTCTTATGTGAAGCACCATCCTCATCAGGGTGCTTCTCAGTGAATGGATCCAGAAGGACTTTCTCCACCCTGTGCTATGCTCACTCAGGTTTTTGTCATTAGTCCCAGACAGGGTGATCCCCTCGCTGTGGTATCCTTACTTCTCACTTCCAAGTGGTTTTGATGTTTATAGTTTGTCTTCAATGTCTTTGATTGTTTCTGGGTTGATGCAAAGATGGACAATTCAACAATACCTTATATAATCGGCTAGTCAGAAAGAGAGTGACGACTCCCTCCCACTTGAATGGGCCATCACCAACACATTTTATTCCGTGGTGACTCACTTTCACTCAAAGACCATAAGGTCATAATTTTCAATATAATTTCATTATTCCTTATATAAGCTCCATACACACACCTCACAATGATTGAGTACTGACAGGTTACATGCTTTCCATTGACACTTCAATTGTTATGGATCAATGTCATGAAAGTGATGTATTGGGTGTAATAAGTTTGTCAAGTCTCAAAAGGAGTTGCTTGTAAAGAACACGGAATGCTTTTTCAGGTAGCACTCCTCTCCCTCCTTGCATATACATATACACACTTCTTCAGGGGCAGTACACATGCAGATGAAGTAGAAAAATATGGCCAAAATTCTCTTTCATGCAAGATTAACTCCTTCCTTCAGTTGTTTTAAATAATTGATATATGTTTTCCAAGTGCAGGGCTTGAGACCAGGATCAAGCTTAATTAAATTGTGTCTACAAAGCAAATACTTAAAAATGGAACTGAGCCAACCATTTCTCAAATAGGGTAAAGTTGGGGTTTTTGGATGGTTTCACGAAAAGGGGAGTGTGGGGGGGGGAAACAGATACGCAGCAGATCCAGGTTTAGGTAGCAACAGGAACATATTTAGATAAGGCGCATGTTTTCAACACACTGGGTTGCAGACAGGCATCAGGTGGCCAGACCACTCTCCCCTTCCCATATTGTGAAATGGGAGGGTGTCCTGGCAAGATGGGAGGGGAATAACAGAGATGGAAATGGGTATTGAAAATCAGTGTTGCCAATTGCTATAACTTTATTGTAAGTCCCATGATCATTGGTGGTGTTTCCTAAAGCCCTCCCTGCTGTAATTGAGAGAATGCACTAGAATCGTAGCTTTTATTTGGGAGGGTGGAGGAATCATGAGATGTTTATTTTAAGTCAATATAAAGATTTCTGGGACCTGGCTTACGATTTTGCAGTGCTTGGGGTTGGGAATACTAGGAAAAAGTTGAGAGCCACTATATTGAGCTTTATTGCTCAGTGGAGGTGACTTCCAGCCTGACTCTATGGCTCGTCTGAATGGACGGCTTGTGCTGTCCAGCAGAAGACACACAAGAAGGTCACTAAGAGGTCAGACTCTAACCCCAAACACTGTAGTCAAAGGTTCACTGCACAGTTCTTGTCCGTTTTCCCTCTAAATAAGGTAGTATTTATGCATCAGTACAAATGGAAGTATTCAGAGAAACTTCAAGGCATAAAGTAGTTAGTTAAGAGATTTTTGCATGAAGGCACCTTATTTAAAAAATACTTGATTATATTTTATTTTAAATTGCATATTGAGGGCCCAATCCTTCAAATAATTACTCCTGTGCATGTATTTGTTCCCCTGGGACTCCAGGTGGCAGTTAGGACACGTGCAGTTTTCAGGGGGGGTCAAAAAAGGCCTACACAAGCTATTATATACTACATGGGCCATCTTCTGATGATTCTGCCATGCAGAGAATGGATACCTGAGCTAGCAGGGGCTGTGTGCACTCTAAAAGTAGGAACTAGAATTGGGAGGAAACTTGTAACGTTTATCTCTTTCTTTCCCTCTTGTCAAAACAAGGAGAGACAGTAATAGTCTGTGAAGGGGGCTGAATCCAGCCCTTTTCTGCCAGGAGAGGAAGGACGATTGAGTGATTCAGGAGCTCGCTTGAGACTGGGAGACTGGAGTTCAAATCCCTGCTCCACCACAGACTTCCTATGAAAACCTTGGGCAAGTCACATAGTCTCTCTGGGCCTCAGTTCCCCATCTGTAAAATGGGGATAATAGTCCAACCCTACCTCAGAGCGGTGTTGTAGGGATAAAAGCGTTGAAGGTTGTACGGCTCTCAGGTAGTATGATAATGGGGCCAATAAGAGAGGGCTTTTGGGAGAAGATGGAGAAGTCGTACTTTGCAACTATCTGCTAACTGGGGAAAAATACAGTAGTTAATAACCCAAAATGATTCTTCTTGACATACTGTCACTGTCTGAAGTTTTGGAGAAGTGCCTTATTGTTTTCAAATGTTAATTTAGGTTTGTACCGTGCACAGGCAAAGCACTTTAAGGCAGGTCATGGCAGGAGACATATTCTAAACAATGGAGAAATCAGAGAACAGCATTCAAGGTAGCTATTATTTTTTGGCAGGCAGCATCTCCTCTTTCTTTCTTTTTTGTTTCTTCTTGGTGGTAACAAAAGAGGGGGAAAAAGTTTAAATGCAACATGGGATTTACTATTAACTTTGTTAATTTACATAATGTCAGTGCTTTAAAGCAAATGGAGGCTGTGTTATAAAACATTCTTAAGCTAAAAAGCAGCCAGAAATAGAATCCTTTCTATTGTACCTATTATTTTAAAGTTATGTGGCTAGGCTGGAGTGTTATTTAGCCTCTTGTTACAGTATGTCATATGTCTATAGGTATATTTACATCGGTTGATTATCAGGGCGTTTATAACCCTCAGGATACAACGGGGTGTTCAGATGAAGACTCCTTATAAACTATGTGAATATTTCAGCATACATAGAAACCAACTACAAATCTTTTCATTTTATAAATCATAACTTTTGATTACTTTTTTAATGTGCATGGATAGTACAATCCTCCCCACAGCTCAGAAAATGGTACAGTCCAATGGCCCATGTTCTGTCAATGCAAACCTCTATGTTCATATCTGGCTGTTTGTATTTATTTATTTTTTCTTGCACTGTGTCAAGATGCACTATGCTAGAAAACCATCAGACTTTTCCATGAGCCAGAGAATCACGCGGAAGCCAATAATGCAATAGCCACCCTGGGGAGGAAGGATACTTCTAACTATTCAGGTTCAGATAAATATTTAAGAATATTGGCTTAAGATGATCTGAAAACTATTGACCGTAATTCAGCTAAATAACTATAAGAAGCTGAATTTCAGTCCAACCCTAACTGAAATAGTCTCCTGACTAATGTTCACCAAATGCCCTCTTTCACCCACTTCAAATCACTTTTGAAAGCTCATTTATTCTGTGGACCTTTTCAATGATTTTGTCCATATACCGCTGTTTATTTTAACTTCTTGTAGCTATTGATGCATTTGCACTGTTGAAAGTTCTTCAGAGCAGGGAGTTTGTTTAGAACATTTACTTGATGTAAAATATCACATTCAGTTACTGTATGGCATAAGTAATAAAATATATTTGTATTGTAATAACATTAAGAGTAAGAAGTCCTGTTTTCCCTCAGCAGTAATAGGGGTCACTGACACAAACTGCCACCCTGCTTTTGGTCTTCTAACTTATCCACACAGAACACAGCTTACTGCCTTTAAAAAAAGAACTTCCATCCCATTATTTCTGAAAGGCCAAACTCTGCTCCTTTTACTTTCACCAACAGGTAAACAGAAGCTCCATCATGGTTCTGTTGAAAGTCTTCACAGAACTCTTCAGATCTGTCTTCCCCATTTTGGTAATCTGTATTATAGCATCAAAGAGTCATGTTCAAATTTCTTCCTTTTTTGAAAAAAGTAACATACTCACCAATAACACTCTAATATATTGGGTTTTATCCATCCAAAATATATATGGATCTGTTCTCTAAGTAATAGCAGTCTCTTCTGGCAGAAATGTCTCCATCGTACCCTTAAGAATGCCAATTGTGCTATTATTTTTACTCACTCATTAGTAGCAGCATTCCCAGGTGCACGAAAAGGCTTTTCTAAATAAATGTTGAAAGAAGAGCACTTAAACACTTGGCAACAGTAGACATTTCAGATACCAGTATATTATGCAGGGAACCTTCGTATATTACTAGTGCTTTATTGTCATTTAAGTAGGCTTCTACAGTATAAGAATCTGGCTGTGTTATAGTTGGCAGAGTAATTTTATATTATTGAGACATCGATCTTCCAGTTAATCTTTTCCTTTTTTCCACAAGCACAAGTTTTGTGTCTGGTGTTTGAGTGTAAATATATTTCAATAGTTCCCACTTTGCCATAGCTGAGTTTCTTGTTACAAGTACATCTACCACCCTATCTTACTCTTGATCACTTGAGTTAAGGGTTGGGCTTTTGGTTCTGAAGGCACAAGGGTCAGCCACCAGTGACCACTCATGCTGGAGAATTGTTACATTTATAACTCAACAGATTTAGACTTCAAAACAGTTGAAAAAATATTTGATCCAATGTTGCTAGGAATTTTGTTTTCTTTTTTCCCTTAGTGCCCTAATAAGCTATAACAGTCTTACTCTACTCATTCAGCTCCCTCTTCACACCATGTGCAAAAACATTTTTTAATAATGATTCCCCAAACATATGTGTGCTGATTCTATACTGGATAGTTATCCAGTGTTTTGTCAATGTTGGATTTAGATAGGATTCCTGCCCCAAGTACTCACTATTTTTCTTACGATTGACACCCCTAAGTTCGCTGGCAATGTTTCATAACATTTTCAGAGAGTCCAAATATTGTTCCTCATTAAATCGCAGTCACTGGGACATCCCACTCTGAATAATAACCTCTAGCTTTAGAGAGCTCTAACGGACTTCTATCTTGAGAATTCATTTTTCAGAATAGCTGCTGCCTTGATGTTGTCTCTTCTCTGTGCAGTAACTTCTCTTCAGCTTTCATGCCTGTTTCCAACCTTCAACAGATGCACTATTACATTTTGTAATTTAATTTGTCTTTTCTACTAGCAGGGAAACCACCATGGTTATGTTTTCTGTGTTATATTGTACAACGCAGCACGAATTATTTTTGTTTAGTGCTGCTTGTGCAAAAGTATCAAAGTCAGCTTCAAACCAACCTACATTCTATGCCTTAATATAAAAATACATTAGGTACTACAGATTACAGCATGCATTATAGGTACAATGCTCACATATTGGAGCAAATGAATGAGGAAACTGTGAAGAAGGAAGAAAATTTGATTGTTCGTATTAGGATGTTTTGAATCATAGATTGGAAAGCAGAAATAGGTAGATGGGATTTGGAGAGAGTCAGGGAGTCAAGCATATGCAGAAAGGCAGAACTGCTTTTTCAAAACAGTTGCAATAACATGAGAGAAAGATAAACTAAGTAGTGACCCACTGCATGGAGCTAAGAGACCAAGCAAATAGGGATGTTCAAAGGAAAATGTTCCATGAATCCCCTGTAGAGGGTTTTATTGACTTTGTTGTATTTTCCAACAGCAAGGGCTAAGGCTCCCTCTCTCCCTCCTGCATCCTTCACCTACCATGACCAGACAACACTACTATTTTCTTTTCCCCCTAACACAGGGCAGGAATGAGTTTCTTTTGTTTCATACTTCCTTTACTTCGTGTTTCTACTTCTTTCTCCTGAAAAAAGAACGCTCCGCACCCCGTTTCCCTTCTGCAAGACCATTTAATGTGCTCTTGGCACCTCTTCCTCTTCCAAAATGTCCTCCCTTAATCCCTCAAATTTAGATGCATATCGCTTAAACTTAGATCTGCAAAGGAGCATGTGGATGAACGTAGATTCCCTTTCCATAGCCACTTTTCCCTGATGTGTGCACATGTTGTGCAAGGACAGAGCCATATCCCTGGCTTTGCTCTACAGTGTCTCCAGAAAAAATCCAATGGCAATCTAGATCTGTGATACTTCTTTCAACAGCAAAGTCACCACTCAACATTTAATGCTAAATGTTTCCTACAAGCTGCTTGTTTAAAAGCTTATCCTTCAGCACAGTGCTAAAGGATGTGCTCAAGGTTAAATCTTTTTTTTAAAAAAATTTATATTAATCAAAGTAAGGAGCCAATAACATTAAAGAGATATATAATGCACTGAGGAATTAGGAGAGCTTCCTCACACTTGTCTATTAATGAACTACCTTATGACTCAGGAAGAAATTTTATCATAGAAGCATTGCTATTGAAAAAACTTTTACAACCTTTCTTACGGTCATTGGAATGGAATGACTTCTGACTCTTCATAAAAGATCATTTGTCCACTGTGATTTTTTTTTAATATGATGGATCAACATCTGCATAAAACATGAGCAATGTTGGGAAAATTACAAATAGCGCTCCTTGAATCTTTAAGTTTTTTCTGCCATGAATATTTATTCAGACTTGTACATTTATTTTCTTTGACTGTATTCAAGCCTTGTGTGCATTTAATTAATGAAGAACTTATAATAAGTGGGTTTACAGGCCAAGAAGGCTTGTAGAAAAAGCAAATATAAGGTGAATGTTGCAGATTTTTCACTAAGTCATCTGCCACCACATCCTGTTTCCCCTTCACTACACCCACAATAAGCTGAAGTATTGTCACCAGAAAGAAGATTCCAGACAGAGTAAAGGAACATCACATAAGTGAAATATCCAATCAAAACAGGTCAAATTTCTAATTTCAGATATCCAATACATAGAAAGAACTGCTTATAAATAATTTAGAATGAGCGAAATTAGAGAAAATTTTGATCTGCCTGTAAGCAATCTGCAAACAGAAAAGGAAGTAGGATTCGCCTCTTACATCATTCCTTATGAGTTATTCACCCAGGAATACTTACGAAAAGACTTGACTGCATAGTGGAAAATAGTGAATAATTGTTACATTCAACCTTTCTAGGGCTTAAGTGCAAATTTTATATATAGAATTTGCAATTCAACCCTAGAAAGGTTGAATGCAAACAATTATTCACTATAATATATATGCCTTTTGCACACATCAACGTATTTGATATTGATGTATAAATATCAAATACTTTGTTGTGTTGAAAAGGATGTCAAATTATATATGATTGTAGAATTTGCAGTGTGTGCTGTTGTTGGGCTCCAATCACAAAAAGGGGCTTATCTGCCTTTGTAAATTCAGTGTATTGAATTAATGTAGACTGCACAGATGCAAGAGTCTGTGCATTTGGATCTCTTTATAGGACAGGGCTTTGAATACCTACATCCATCATCCAGCACTGGAGCAGCCAGAATATATTATAACCGATCAACACAGTACAAACTGCTTTGCATATTTGCTTGTAAAATGCACAATTTGTGATGGGTTGGTTAGTTACACGAGTCATTCAAATGGAAAAAATACCATATAACTCTCTTAACTTATCAACCCAATGCAAACTGTGAATTGTAAATATTCACAACATTCTTTGTGAATAATTTGCAGAGCAAGAAGCATTCACTCAAAAAATTAATGAAAAGTTTCAGATAATGAATAAAGTCAATTTCACAACGTGTTTGGAGGTGGGGGAGATATCAGGAAAAGCAAAGCTCATCAAATTATGTGATTTCTCTGCTCATATGTAAATGGAGGTAGAATATTAACCTGATACCTCAAAGCCTATTCAGCACCACCTTGACTCACCACCCTCACTTGAAGAAATAGAAGAGGCAATCAGTTTGATGAGCTCAGGAAAGTCCTCGGGCAGAGTTGGGATACAGGATATATATATATACAGAAATATATAAATCTGCTGGTCCAAACTGGTAACAACACTCCCGAAGATCCTTACTGACATCTTGGACAGTGAAGAAATGCCACAAGACTTCAAAGATGCCACAATTATTTCTTTATTTAAAAATAAAGGCAGAAAAATGGTCTGTGATAACTGCCGTGGGATATCTCTCTGATCTGTCACTGGAAAAATCTTTGCTTGTGTCCTCTTGAACCGACTGATTTAATCTGTCTCAGCAGCCAATCTACCTGAGACTCAGTTGTGGATTCAGACCTGGTCGTAGCACCGTAGAGATGATTTTCAGTATCAGGCAAATACAAGAAAAATGTGTTTCTCTTTCAATGAATATTCCCAGTGGACCTCTTTACATAATTTATTTAATATTCAGAGTTGCTATAAAGTTTAGTCCTCTAAATCAGTGGTTCCCAAACTTGTTCCGCCACTTGTGCAGGGAAAGCCTCTGCCAGGCTGGGCCGGTTTGTTTACCTGCCGCATCCACAGGTTCGGTCGATCACGGTTCCCAGTGGCCGCGGTTCGCTGCTCCAGGCCATTGGAGCTGCTGGAAGTGGCGCGAACCGAGGCACATAATGGCTGCCGCTTCCCGCAGCTCCCATTGGCCTGGAGCAGCGAACCACAGCCACTGGGAGCTTTGATCGGCTGAACCTGCGGACGTGGCAGGTAAACAAACCAGCCCGGCCCGCCAGGGGCTTTCCCTACACAAGCAGCGGAACAAGTTTGGGAACCACTGCTCTAAATAATACATGTAGTAACATGAAACACAGAGGAGGTGTCATTCTGTTCAAAGAAACTGTCTTGGCATCAGCAGTATTTAAAAGGAAACCTAATCTGGGTGTGCATTCCCATCCCAACCCAAAAGTGCAATTTCCTTTTCTTGAGATATTAGCGTAGGCATGGGAGAAAACACTGAGGTCTGTCTGTACTAAAACAAAAGAAAAATGGATGAACTGTTGAAGGTTAAATGAAGGAATGATAATGGTTTTCAAGCAGCAAGGTTTATCTGATCTCAGAAGGAAAGCACTTTACAAACCTTATTTTATTTAGTCACACAACAATCCTGTGAGGAAGGTATTGTTACAATAATTGCATAGATTAATTAATTGAGGCATGAGCTTGTATGGTATGCCCAAGGACACACAGTAAAACAGAGGAAAAAAGAAACTTTATGCTCAACTCTCCTTTCATAACTTCTGATAATATGGCTTCCTTGCATTGGGAAAGCAAGCAGAGGAAATTTCTTATATATATGATGTCCCTTGTGGCAGTAGGTCTTCTCACCTGATGCTAAAGTCTAAGTTGATTACTCCGGGAGTTTGATGCCTAGCCTTACACAAATTACCTTTGCATCTTGCAAGGTAGAATTGAAAGTGAGGAGCTTCTAAAATGTATTTTTAAGTCCCTTGCAGTATCATTAAGTTTATATCATTTCACATTCTCATTACAATCACTGTCAAAATAACAGGTTCACATTTGTGTTATGTTCTCATTACAACTTTGAACGAGGTATCAGAATTTTAATGCCTCATATAGTCAAAGAATTAGAGACATATTCTGCATTGCTTTGACCTTTTCAATATTCTATAAGCTGATAGATGAAAATTCCACTTTCCTTCCTTGTTTACAATTCCACTTTCCTCAACTTTTCTTCTTTGTTAATTTATGGGGGGTGGGTGAAATGGCTGAATTTTTCAGTATTCTGTGTTTTGACGGGCTAACGTACATCAAAAAGCACACACTATTGAATACTTAGTGACAGTTATTTCACTTTGATTAACATTTGGAATAAAAATGCACAAGTGTCACATTTTATAATATTGTAAGGTATCTGAGGTATTTGAAAAACACATTCACATATCTGTTACAACATCTTTTGGGCAATAATCAAAATGAAGTAGGTATGAGGTGCATGAATTTCAAGGGATTGACTTTGAGATTAGAGGCACCAACAGGTCCCTTGGATGTTTTAGTTGGATTTGTGGTTGCATAGCACTTGTGAAAATCAGGCACCAGCCCTGGCTCTCACCTCATTTATACCACTCTTCTGTTGTTGTTCTTTCCTGTTCTGATAGCTAATGGGCAGTGCTGTAAAACTGACAAGGGGGATGAGTCAGGGAAAACGGATGGAATTGGTGGCTCTTGTCTGGCGGGGCAGTAGTGAGGGAAGAGGGGTGATATTGTTACTGTTGATGCAGTTTCTGGAGCTTGGTGGCTTGGCAATATTTCTGTGGATCTTTGGGATATGATAGCTCAAAGCTCATGGGATAATGAGAATTAGCCTGAGAATTGCAGAGAGGCCATATTCAATATTCAGTGTATATGTGACTGGAGTCCAGATTGTCCTTCCTAACGCATTTAGCAAGCTCTAATACTTTGTGTGTGGGAGACAGTCTGGGAAGAGCAAACTGTTTTTTAAAAGCTCAGAAGATTTTAAACCTGGAAACATGTTGGGAAAGGTTAACAATGACACTCTATACTATGTGTGAACTTTTGTTTTGTTTATTGGGGGAGGGGCGGGGAGGGAGGAGACTTTCAAAACAGGAAAAAATTATAAAGTTTTTTTTAATGGGTTAAGATAATGATAGTATTAAAAAAGGCACACGGCAGAAGGAGAATCTTTGGGCCAATTACTGCCACAGGGAGTGGGCCATCACTCAGCCATTGCTTTTGCTCATCTTATGTTGTGGTCACCTACACATCCTGCACTAGACAAGTATTATAGCCTAAAACAGGTGGAAAGGAATCAGATTTGTGGTCTTGTCACAGTTGTATCAGTGGCTAAATGTATGTATGTATGTATGCATTTATTTATTATTCTGGTTATGAACTTTATTCTGAAATTTGGCCTGATTCTGCTGTCCAGTATAGTGTTGAAAATCTAGAATAGTTTCACTGAAGCTAATGCGGTTAATAAGAATTAGTATTTTTAGATTAGAATTTGATTTGTACATTGGACACCATTCATTCATTCATTTTCTTTACCTCTAAATTTGCTATCTGATATAGAAGCAGGAATTCTATATGTTTAATATCAAACTATACATGTTTGACCTTCTTTCTTCATTAGTCAAATGGAGATTACACTGGGTTATTTTCATAATGCATTTTGGCCCAGCAATTAGGGGGTTCATGAATTCCAAAAACAAATACACATGGGCTAAACTGACATTCATGTGAACTGCTGTTTTTATAGGGAATAGAAATACCTGGAAAGATTGTCCAGATGATACATAGTTGCTACTAACATTGTGGACTGCTTGAAGTGTCTAGTCATTAGGCAAATGGCTGCTGACAGATTAAAGTAGCCAGTCTCCCCTGTATGCCAAATTCTTTGCAAACTTCTTTCTTGTTTTCATAAAAGTTCAGTGGTTAAGGGATTTTCAGATGGAAACATTGTGATTCTTCAATGCACAAATGGAAGTTAATTTGGGTTGGGTTTAAATTAATCAAGGATATAATCAAGGATATATAATCAAGGTATCTTCTTGTTCTTGGGGGTGGGAAATAACCCATTATTACTATAGCTGGAGGCTATATTGCTTCTCCCTTTACAGTCTACTCCTTATCTCCTGGTTCCGTTAAATCTGTAAATCATGCTTTCATAAATTACCACTCAGTATAAGAAAGAAAGCTAAAAACAGTGGGCTTGAACTTGAGAGATATTCAGCACTGAAATCACAGGCACAGAGAGCCTCTCAGGATCAGACCCCAAACAGTCTTTATAGTGATGATGACGGAAACATCACTTCAAGTTTTGAAAACCATTGTCTAGGGCTAAATTGCAGCAGGTTCTTTCATTAAAACTTTGATAGATTTAAACTTATTCCCCATCATAACCTGATGTACACACATGTATATGCTACAAAAACTTTAAAAAAAACAGATTTCCATATTTTAATACAGACTATAATTTCATGCATCTTCTTTGTGATTTTTTTTGAGGGCTTAATTGCTATGTCATGGTAATGCTTATCAGAAAGCACTGAAAAGCTTTAATTACTTTGTACTTTGGTTAGTTATGAATGCATGCAAAAATTAACTATTTCCCCAGAAGCAAATAAAGTCCACATTTATTATGTTACATAAAAGTTATGGAATGATTTAGAATAATTAAGCTAAAGGCTGCCTTATTCAGGGTTTCTCTCATTTAAATGGTGCATAAAATTAATCTCAGAAAATTATTTCTTATTAAGCACCCATGTTAGACAAAAGAAGCATCAGAAGGGTTTCTCCATCAGAGAATTTCAGGGTAGGAAAATGCATTTTATGTAATAAGACCACAACTAAGTCCATGCAAAATAATGGAAGCACAAAGTCATCTTAATTCCTCAAATTAGTCAAGCAAAATAATCAGTAGAAACAGAAAAAGAGGGGTGGTGATCGGGGACAGATATAGAAAGTCATATAGATTGGGTAAGGAAGGAGAAAGAGGTAAAGGAGAAGAAATCAGAAAAAGAATGTCAGGGAAGTGGAGACATGCAAAGGATTGGAAGAAAGGGTAAGTAAAAAACAGAAAAAAGACGAGCAGGTCCAGATTTTCAAAGTCAATTGTGTGCTCTAATACTCTAGCAAACCCTGAATATGCAAACTGGCCATGTGCATGTGAAATTAATGGAGCCTAATTGGCAATGTGCATTTCCAAACATCAGATATGAACATGCAAATCCAGGATTTCTGCAGTCTAGTAGGCATATGTGTCTAAAATTTCATTTTTGGCACAGATGGCATACATTTCTCATAGTGTCAAGTTTTTTAATAACCATCTTCCAGTAAAATAAATAAAGATAAGCTGCTTTCTGAACCATGCTAGTTTCAAAAGGTTGACTGTGAAAGGGCTAAATCCTGCCTACCTCACTCCCGTGAGTCCCCATAGTGATGTCAATGGGAACTATTTGCAAGATTAAGACAAGTGTTATTTATTATTTCATATTACCTCAAATTATGCTAGGGACTTCATGGATAGAAAGGTAGAGCCTCTACCCCACAATGATTATAGTCTACATGTGATGTGATAAATGAGAGTAAGACAAGGAAGGACCAGGGTAACAGCAGCACAAGCACTTATCAGTTTAGGAATGTGCATGTTTTAGTGACTTTTGTTAGGGTTTCTTTTGTTCCTTCTTTTAACATAAAAATAAGGAAGTTACACGTGTAAGGTAAAGATTGCCATTGACTCATTTGAGGCATCACAGCTGCAGTGCGTTTTGAGGAGAGAGATATAAAGCTCAGATGGTAGTAAAAGGTTCACAAACAGCTATCTGAAGCCTGGTTTACTCTAGGAACTTATGTCAGTATAGCTAGGTGTCTCAGGTGTGAAAAATGCACACCCCTGAGAGAACTGGCTAAACCAACCTCACCTCTGATGTAGACAGTGCTAGGATGACAAAAGAATTCTTCTGGTGACTTAGCTACTGCCTCTTGGGAAGGTGGATTACCTCCTCCATTGGGTGAAGCTCTCCCATCGGTGTAGGTAGTGTCTACACCAGTGGTGGGCAACCTGCAGTCAACGGGCCACATGCGGCCCATCAGGGTAATCTGATTGCGAGCTGCGAGACATTTTGCTGACGTTGACTGTCCACAGGCATGCCCTCCCTCCCTGCAGCTCCCAGTGGCTGTGGGGAGTGGCAGGCCACAGATGATGGACCAAAAACTCTCAGTACAATGGAGGTAACAGCTTTCTAGGACTAAGCTTTGTGGCTAGAACTCTCGGGAATATTCTGTATGATTAGATCAGACGTAAAAATAGAATTCAATGCTGGATTTTCAAGTACTCAGCACCCACAACTGGAGTCACATTTTCAAAAGTGCTGTTGTATTAATTAAGATGGAATAAATGGGTCTGAAATAACCCTGTAACTGTCCAACATTAAACAATTTTTACAAGGTTCATTGTGTGGTATCCAGAGATGTAACTTGCTTAGCACCATGACAAACACATCATTATACTTAAAAAAAAAACAACCCTTTTATTAAAGAAATAGAAAAAGAAGGAAAAACAGTTAAAGCATCTGAAATGTGAAGTATTAAATAAGGCTTTCATTCCTGACATCCCTTGTTCCCTTCCCCGTTAGCTGGAGAGAGATTTTAGGGAAAAATAAAAAAAAACCAAACCTTGTTTGACAGTCTTTTAGCTGGTATTGAAGATGGTAATAACTATCCTTTTTGGGGAAGGGAGGAGTTAATTGAAATGGGCTGGAGCCATTGTTGTTGCTGTTGTTAAAGTCTAGAAGACACAACAAGAGAACTACACACAAGAGGTGAGAGAAAAGAACTGGAAGGATAGAGCTTCGTTTTCTACCTCTGTTATTGACTTTCATTTGTAACTCACTGCTCCACACAGGCTTGGAACACCATCTTACTCGCCGCTTCAGAGACCTGGCAACTTATACCAGCATTGTATTCTTGTACTATTTCTGGTCACAGGTTCTCAGCAGTGTTGCAAAGTACACAGTCTTGGCCAGCTAAACCAGACTCTTATTAAACAGAAGGCAAAAAGGAGAAAGGTAGGAAAGAACAGAAATAAGGGCATGGACAAGGCACGGAGGAAAAGAACACACAAGGGACATATATATGTGTGACACAGTCTCATACCCAGGTGGCATTCGGCAATAAGACAAGGCTGGTGGAGAGGTGATGTCATCTGGGACCCTCTCTCTGGCCAGTCTAATCAAGACATATCACGGTGTCATGGTAGATCCCAGAGTTCTAAGGGATGGTGGGAGTGGGAGCCATGATAATAAATCTCGCTGAGCAATTATTGGCAGATAGCTGCTTCTGTTGCTGATAATTTCCCCCTCAAACTCTTGGCTTTTTAAGAACCTCAAAAACGATTTATGGTGAAATAGCCCATCTCCTCATTATTTTGTTTTCCAATAAACCAATTCTGGTCCATTGATTTCTGGTCCCACACCTTTTCTACTTGGGCAGGCAGGATTTTAACATAGTCCTGGAGTTTTGTTTTGATTTAATTCAGTCTTTCTGTCTCCCTTTTCCCATCAGTGTAGGCTATTGTAACATTTTAAAAACTTTCACTCACTTTTCACAGTTGAGCTCACAATTAAGGTAAATCTGTGGCCCAATTATCAACACTATTTACATAGCAACCAGCAGCTCCCACTGTGACACTTAAGGCCAGATTTTCGAAAGAGTTCAGAATCCAAAACTGACCATTTACTTTAGTGCCTAAATGGGAGCTGAGCTCTCTTAAAAATCAGGTCCCCAATGTGGTCCATAAAGGGGCATTTATAGTTACTACAGGTAGCTACATGTAGATATACGCTGAACAACTGATACTACTATGATTTTATCTAGTAAAGATCATATGATCTATTTGTGTTTGTTTACAATAGCACATATTAAATGTTAACCCTGATTTCGCGAAGGAAAAGTGCCTTAAGTTAATGTATGTTCTCAGTTGTCAGAGTGATATCTTGACAGTACAGAAAATGTCTGCCTTCTCAATTGGGTATTATTAATTAATATTGTGCTGTCTAATTAGATTTTTTTTCTTCTCATTTGAATTTTGATCTCTAAAGCTCACTGCCACATTGACAGCATGTGCTGTGTTCCAATGAAGCAGAACATCTGGCAGTCCACCAAGATAATATAATATAGGAAAGTAGACCTTCCCTGGGAGACTCAGCTAGATTCATTGTGAATAGTAGAAGCTTTGTGACACAGCACATTTTAAACCAGATATTGGTTTATTACATCTTGAAAACATTCCAGGACTAGGGCTGCTCCAATTGAAGTCAATGACCAAGCTTCCACTGATCTCAATGGGAAAATTTGCCCCCTGTTAACATAACCATTTTCTGGGATGCTCTAAAACAAAAAAAATGTATTTTAGACCATAAATTTGACTCTGATGCATCCAGAGGGAAATGCTAAAGAAAACCACACCAGCTCTGCCGTGGTCAAGGTTTAGAAGACTTTTCTGTTTAAAGGGCCGTTCTAAGGGCGCTAACATCCACATGTGGGGTTGGGACGGGTTTTAGAGGGTGGAGGAGTGGGAAGCTATAGATGGTGAGGGGTCGGGGAGCTGCAGTGAGGAAGGGGGATAAGTGGGAATGAATGCTAGGAGAGGAAATGGATAGAGGGGATCAGGTCATGGGGAGGGATTGTGGAATTTGGGTGGATTAGGTGTGGGAGGTCTGTCAGCTCCACATGCTCCTCTCCTTCAGGTGTGCAAAGATCTGGTGGGGCCCTGCTCCTCTAAGGGTATCTGGGTACCTCTCCTGGCCCCACATGTGATCTGGGATTGGCAGGGGCAGGGAAGGAAAGGCATTTTTAAACATTTGAAAACCATGAAATACAAAGTTAAAGTACACACCAAGCCAGAGTAGGGAGGATATTTGGGAGTGGGAGGGGTGAACTAAGTGGGCCAGAAGCATGGTTGGGAAGGCCTGGCCAAAGCAGGGGGAAGGGTGGGCCAGTCTGAGCTCTGGTTCAGTGTACAGCTCAGGCTTTTGTAACCAAAGTGTGCCATTCTCCAGTAAGCTTTTGCTTTTGATGTGTGTACACAACTGCAGAGGACACCAGATAGTTTAGGAGCAACTTTTCATGTGGAAGGGGATGGTTAGCTGCAAATATTGGTGAGAGGACTATATGTTGGGCAGGGGAGTGGAGAAGGCAAGAGACTGGCATCGTTTTCTCTCCTGCACTTACGTTGTTACCAAGCTACTAAGATTTTGGGACATAGGCCCTATCTATCTCCCTGTACTCTCAGCAACTCCACTCTCCAAACATTCCAGAGCATGACCATTATCACCATTCCACTATAAGAAAGTGTATAGGGGATGGGAGAACCACTTGGGGATCACAGAGCGCTCTTTGCCCTTAGCTAACTAGAGTGGCACCTCAACTGCAAACCTATATGATAACTACAACAGTATAAATGAACACTTGCCCCTACAAAAAAAATATTTGTTGGTTCAAAACTGGGAAACTCCCTGACAAAAATCTTCACCAACAAAAAATTTAAGTTGCGGTATCTGATGTTCTTCCAGAACATTGAGTTTGGCAACACACATACTTTTGAAACCTAATAGGTTGTTAAAGTAATTCAAACTTCAACTTTTGAAAACCAGGAACTACAAAATTTAAGGTACATGCCAACACAACCTTAACTCTGCTGTTTTTTGATTGATGTACCAATACACCTATAACATGCATACTCACTTTCTGCTGAGGAAATAGGGCACATGACTACTGTAGGACAGAGTCTAATGTCTTCACTGTGCCAAAGCAAACTGCATTTAGGTGAGCTGTACTGAACAGGAGCTACCTACACCTACACTACACTCAAACACTTAGCCTACTGCACAGAAGCAAGATCATACCTTTGAAATTAAACAACCCCTTTACTCCATTACTCACAGAATGCAATCTAACCGTCCCAAACAGTAAACCCACAGGCAACTCTCATTGCTGACAATCCTCATGGCAAGAAGATCCCTGTGCACTGCTACTGATTCTCCCTAACAGAGCCCTGAAATGAAGCAAATTGGATCTCTCAAGGTACACATGTACCTTTTTCCTTTTATCACACACAAATGAAAGGGGGTATGGAGAGTAGCTCAACGCCTCCCAGACCTCTTCAGATTACAGTCTCAACTCTGCCAAACTGCTTCTATTGATCTTTTGGCTATTCGAGCCCCACAGTGAATGCAGCTGGAGTGCATGAAGATAATTCCCAGTAGCTATTGCCAGCTCCAGGGGGCACAGTTAAGGCTGTGTTGGCATGTACAATAACAGCGTATTTCCTAGCTTTTCAGAGATTTGATTTTTGCTGAACTTGACTTTCCGGAAGGGCTTGAGCTATCACCGGGCAACCTTAACTAAGTTTTTTCTGGGTTTTTTTGGTTTTTTTTGGTTTTCCATCAGTGAATATGACAAAGAAGAGTTTCTTGGCTAGAACACTCATGCAGATAGTCCCATTTAAACCAATTAAACTACTTATGTCAGTAGGATGAACTTGGTTTGGCTCCTTATCCAGAACCAGTGGATTTAACTGGGTGGACAGTAATGGGGATTTTCAATTTGAGTTGTTGTTTTTTTTTCCTTCTACAAAAGTGCATTCTCATGGCATTGGAATTAATCTTAAATAAAACTCGAGAAGATTTCTGAGGATGAGATCCGGAGCACAAAAGTGCTATGCACTAAAAGTCATTAAAGTAGCACAAGTTCTTTGGCAGAGAAATTGGCCAGTTCTGAAAATGCTGTTGTAAATATCCTTTTATATAAGCGCATTAATGATCAAATATTAGATTACCCTTTTGTGATATTTTCTGAGCTCTAATTTTTATTTAATTGAAACAATATTAGGAGTGCAGTAACATTTAGAAGAATGTCTGGTGTAAGGTCAAGTGCTGTTTATCCATAAGTACATATTTATCCAGCAAGCTAACATTAAGAGACAGCCATATTGACTGTTATCCAGATTATATATGTTTCCTGTAGAGGTTGTGCTGTTTTTTATGATGCTTTAAAGAATATTGCAAAGAATTGTAGTGTAAATCTTTTTATGGTGTATTTTGCATTGTCACTATAGTTGTCTCAAAGGTCTTCAACCTGCAGAATTGACCAAATGACAAGTTGAAAATAGTATTCTAGCATTTCTTCTTTCTGTTAACTATTTGATCATAAATGTTCCCGTTTTTCAATTTGTAGTACCCATAAGAATGTTTTCTTTTCATTATTCTCACTACTTCTGACTCTGGACCATGTGTTTAAAAAATAGTTTAAATATTTGAAACCTACAGTGCTAATATTGCTGATCACTTATAGTATAGAGTATGGAGTTGATAGAATGTTTAATTCCAGTCTTCCATACAGAAATATAATCCTCCAGAATAAGATATAGAACATAATTATCTCGTGTCCATCTCCCTGCAGTGAGCAAACTTAAATGTTTTCTTATTTTGAAAGTTTCTGTTAGTTGGAGCTGTATTTTTCATTACGCTTATAGGGAATACCTGTCAAGCCAGAAGAAATGCTTTAAGAGTTTCCACTGAATCTCCCATCAGATATCTAGATTTCCTTGTTTGACTCATGGATTAAGGATTCTATCTGTCAAGTGTGGAAAACATTGTTGGCACTTATATTTAATACTTGTTTGCAATATGACATCTCTTCCTAGAGACAATTGTATGAAATCATCAATATTAGAGATAGCAAAAGACTTATTAGACATCTTGTCTGCACCGTAACAGAGTAGGATTGTTTTTCCTCTATGACTTCTAGTGTTACCCGGTGGTGGTGTTCTCCCAAAAATGTCCTCTAGTAGGTTTTCCAATGTAATCTATTACATTTCATACCCACAACAGTGAGTTACAGAGCCTAGGTCTACAGACTCAGACTCACAGGGCTTACACTAAAGCACTAAAAACAAATGTTGTGGCTCGGGCTGGAGCTCGAGCTCTGAACCACCTCCTACCCAAGCTTCAGAGCCCAAGCTGACTTCTGCCTTTGCCTGTCAGCAGCTGAGTATATATTCCCCCTTCCCTCCCAATGAAAGCATCCGTTTGGAATATTAAAAGAGGAATCTCAATATTCTTTCATGCCCCTGATACCCCTGTACCTTCAAATACTGTCACAATGAAAGCTGATATAGTCATATATAGCTATAAAGTACATGTATATGGCACCTTTCATCTAGGAGTATCCTGAAACCCTCCAGGTGGGAAGACTACCACTTAAATCTTATTCTTGTACTGTGACATTAGGTAAATAAGATCTCCTGGTTTATTCTCTCTGTACCAGCATTGTTTTGTGAACATCTCTCACATCCTGCTTACACATTTCTTTCTAAATTAAGCAGTCCTAATCTTCTCCATCTTTCCTCTTTTGGAAATCTCTTCATGCCTTCTCATTTTATCACTTCTCTTAGAAGCCCCTCAATTTTTGCTGTCTCTCAGGGTGACTACAACTAAAGACATAGGACCATACTCAATAGGTGTAAATTAGCATAACCCCATTAACTTCAGTGGAGCTATACCAACTCATCTAAACTGAGGATCTGGCTCGTATTCCAAGAGAGAGTATACCAGTGATTTATATAATGTCATTATCGTGTGTTAATGATGTAGCAAAAACACAGCTTTCAAAAGCCTTGTTAAATAGTAATAATATCATCCCTATTAAGACAAATTGTGTTTGCCAGAGGTTTGGGAACCCTTTCAAAATGCTTGCTTTTATCTCATTTTGTCTCTTCAATTATCTGTGAAATATTTTACTTTGCCATAATTCCATTAGCTGAAAGTCATCTTACTTTCAGTCCATACTACTACAAGATCTGAGGTTCCCCTTTGAGACTCTCTAATAAATGACGCATGTGGAGGGGAGACTGTCACATACATTTCTCTGACTTTGGAGGATCTCTCTTTCTCAAATATATATATATATATATATATATATATATATTAATTCAAAGGAGATTGGTCTCCTGAGTAAAGTTTACATATTTCTAGTACTGTGGAACTCTGTCATCTGCTGAAATGAGTTGTCACATTTTCTTTTCATGTATGTACCAATAGTTTGACTAGATATAGTTCTTCGGACACATACTTTGCATATCTGTAAGGGTGCTGCTTTTGACTGTACATTTATTAATGTTAAATAAGGTGGAGTGACATGTATTTTTTTCTTTCTTACAAGAATCCTTAATCAGGGTTAAGTCCTTTTTAATAATTGGTAGAATATGGAAAGAAACATCCATTTAAACTCCATGTAAGGCTGACACAAGTCCTACTTTTCCTTTTCCGTTAGAATCCTTCAAATCAAAGAAACTACTTTTGTGTCGCTTTGAATTCATAACCATATTATTTTTGGTCATGAAATCCAAATGTTAAAACTTCCAGATTCTGCCTGATTCGTGCAAGACAAGAAAAGTCATAGTTGAACTCTTATGTGAGGTTTCTTGTTGATAAAACACTTAATAGTTTCCCTATCGGCGACTATTTTTTTTCTTTATTTTAAATAATAGTAACTATAAAATTAGCACAAATTGTTGACTTTTTTTGTTATAAAAATTAAACATTGACTTTTTTTCTTTAATCAGGGGTTCTATTATGAGCTGGGTGAAGCCTTGTTAAGGGTTAGGTTAAAACCCAGTTGAGTTTGATAGGTGTGAACTCACCCATCAGTTACCATGACTGTACACATAAGCCCCACCTAAGACAAATGGGATGTGTGAACCCACCCAAGAGCTGTTGGGCTGAGTGTTGTTTTGGTCAGGTGTGTAAGGGAGTGTGAAATATTGAGGTCACAGACAAGAAGAGACAGGCAGAGGAAAAGAGGCCAAAAAAAGTCAAGCAAGAGCCTTAAGCACAGTGTGACCCTGGAAAAAGCTAGAAAGAGAGCTTGTGAGTTTGATGATGTTGGTTAAAGAGGCTTGGGTGGGGGGGGGGGGGTAAGCTAACAAACCGCTCCTTAGTTTCTTCTTCGTTCAGAGACAGAAGACTTTGTACAGTTTTTTGTAAACAAGCAAGATTGCATCAAAGAAATACCTATCACCAAATATTACTCCCAACTGGAACATTCCCAGTGTCCCACACTTTGACTAGCTGCTTGGGGCAAAAGTACTTCGATAGAAACTATCTTAATGAGTAGTTAAGTTAGGTATCATGGAGGCAATTCTAATAAAGCTGGATTTAAATAAGGAAAATGAAACCAACAGCAGACAGTCCTGTGTCCTCCATCCTCCCACCCCTGTTCCCCAAGCTTTGAGTGAAGCTTTAATTAGTTTGCTGAAGAAGAGGTCACTGGAAGCTCAGTGGAAGAAAATTAAATTTCTGAGAACCTGGAAAGGCCTAATGCCTTGTGAGCTGTCTTACATAAAGGTCTCCCAAGCCTTGACCAAAAGCAGGGCTTAATTAAAGTTACCGGGTATTGGTTTAAAATGTTCATTGCCTGATCTCTGACTTTGATCCTACAGTATCAAGCAACTAGAGTATTTTCAAATTGCGTTTTTTTTTAAATTCTCCTCTCCTTTTTAAATTCTCAATTTAACTGATTTTATTAAAGTGGAGTGGTGACCTTTGCTATTTTAACTGTAAGAATTTCATCCCATCTTAATTTTATCCCCACATATACAAATCTTCAATAAACAAGTTGAAGTGTGATACCCCTGGTGTCAGCCGCAGGGATTGGACCTGCGATCGCTGGATTTATAAAAGCATGAGATTCTGCTCTCTGAGCTGGAAGGGCCTCTTCACAGAGCTGATAAGCTATAGCAGACACATCATTCTCTGTGGTCCAGCCACTAGAGGAAGGGAAAAAGGCACACTGTATAAGCATAGGGCATACAAACATAAATCTCCCACTCTTCAATAGGGCACAATTGTGACCTACTTTCATGGTACTGAGCCGAGGGAAAATAAGGGATAGACAGATGGACACATGCAAATTTGTTCAAATTTAGTGGACAACAGTGAAACTTTTCCATCATTCACACGAAGAAAAATAATTATTTTAAAGAAGAAAAGGAGTACTTGTGGCACCTTAGAGACTAACCAATTTATTTATTCCTCTGAAACCTGTAATTATTTTAAAGCTAATCCTTGTAAATTAAGAGCCTTTTACCAGTTCTTCCCAGGCTTCTCTATTTCACACTTTTCTTGATAGCCACTTGTACAAAATTGGAAGTTCAACAAATCACCTTGCATACTCAGTTAAAAAGTTAATGAAAACATGACATTTAATGACATGACATTTAATAGAAACCCATAATTATAGTAATAATTTCCACCCCTTAGTTCCCGGCCCCAAACTGATGATTATAAGAAAAAGACCTTTCTGCTTCATAACTCACTCTTTAATTCTAGTTTATTTAGACATAACAACAACGATTCCCAAAGCAATAAAACATTACAATACAAACAGTAGATTTTGACACATTATTAGGACTGGGTGGCAGAGGGAGAAAAAAGGTCATGAAGTTTTCTGTGTATGAAAAATCACGAGGGCTGGTCAACTTAGAAGAAAAATGCAAGATAAATTGTGTCCCTCAATTTATATAATTTTCTTTGTGCCTTCTGGTAAAACACACATGATCACCCAGTGCAACCTTCCTCCCTTCTGATTTAGATTTGGAATATGAGATTTTTTGTGTGTGTATATATATATATATATATATATATATATATATATATATATATATATATATATATATATATATATTTAAAGGTCATTTATCAATTCTAGTGGAATCTTGTTATATTATAGTCATTACTGATCTTTTTACACTGTAAATGTAATATATTGAGAGCAAGCATTCAATGTACACATTGTCCTCTAGTGCTTCATCTGAATCGTCAACTTGTGATTGATTTTCAAAAAAACTCAGTATGTTGCTATGCATCCAAAAACATGTCTTTAATTTTACTCCCGACTGGTAAGCACAATTACTACAATCACATGTGCAAATTGGGTTTTTAAAGCACTTATCAGTATTCTATTCTCTATATGCTATAGACTCTACAAATGACTTAGACCTCTTGATAGATATCCGGAAGAGATACAGAACAAATTCTTTGCATGCACAAATGGCCTGTTCATATTCCTTTCAATGTCAAATACTCCTCCACCAAATTACACATCTAATTTTTTTTTCTGAAAAGCATGAGCTCAACTTGTATGTGAAAACCAAAGTTTTCCTTATGATGGATATTCTTGCTTCTGAATGAACAGCACAGGCTGAGCAGCTGTGTAAGAACTCTTTATGAAAAGAAACTGATTTACATGGATGATTTAGTTGGGGATTGGTCCTGCTTTGAGCGGGGGTTGGACTAGATGACCTCCTAAGGTCCCTTCCAACCCTGATATTCTATGATTCTATGAGTCTATATTTTAAACAATATAATGGATAAGCTTCCTTAAGTGGACATACATCTTTAAGTAGGATATGGGATTGGGTTGTAACTGTTGCTGCTGGGTCCAGTGCTGTTTCCAGCATACAGCTGAGGAAAAGGAATTCTGTCCTCCATAATGACAGCTTAAGTCATCTTTAGTCCCTGTGGTGCTTTCTGCTTCTGTCTTTGGAGAATGAATCTGTGCAGACCTGGCTCCTCCCAGTCATCTCTCTCTCACTCCTGTAGATCACCTTACAGAACCTAAACACCTTCTTGCCTTGTGCAAATGGAGGTCTCATGGAGCTGGGTTGTGTAGAGTGCCCAGGGTGTGCAAATCGTGCCCAGGCTTCAGCTTACCTGGCACCCCTGCACTGTGGAAGAACATGGGGCTATATTTGTCACTTAATCTCTCTCTTGCTGAATTAATTAATCCTATAAAGTTGAGAGAGGCCTGTTAGGCCATCCATTTCAAGCCCCTGCCAGTGCAGGAGTGTTCTCTGTTGTACTCTCACTATCATTTTGTCCAGTCGAGTTTTAAATATCCAAAACTGTGAAGCTTCCTCCACATCCCTGGGGAGAATATTCCTTATGCTAGGAGATGTTATTTCATCCATCCATCTGTTGTAATTATTTCATCCATCCATCTGTTGTAACACAGGTAGGTAGATAGTTTGAAAAAAAGTTGAAATGGCATTCTATGGTGAAATATCCAGGTCATTGCAATAATGCAGCAGACGTTCAGCTTAGTTATTTGATAGAACACATACATTGGGCCTGATTCTCCTTTATGTCAGAAGAATCTTCTGAGGGGGAATGTCTCGTTTAAAATTGAAGGGTTTCCTTGGAATTCCTCAGTGGCTGGGTTTGCTCCCTGGAGAAGAAGCCAGGGGTTTCAACCTCAAAAACTTGTGCATATCTCCTGTTGGATCTTGGACATTTACTGTTTTTTACAATGTTTGGAATATTTCTCTTTCTGACTGCTAGAACTCTTGCATTATAGTAACTTTTAAAATCAGGCGAAAATCTAATCCAGCTGGAGTCAGTGGGAGTTTTATCCAGTGGATCAGGATTTGTCTCTGAGAAAAAATAAAAAATGAAAAGAGGTCAAACCCTACAATTTAATCTAAAACATTGAAACAGAAGTAGGAAACAAAAAAGTCTTTAGTCAGTTCTTGGCAGGAGGGTAGGAATGGGGGGAAAGAAAAATCAGCTAAAATTAGGTTTGAGAAAATCATAGCAATGAATTCTTATCCATTCTAGGGCCAGAAAAGACCATTCTTATCTGCCCTCCTGCATAACACAGGCCATAGACCTTCCCTCAGTTGCAAATACTGCTCTAATTTGCTCATGTAATATAGTGGTGCCATCTAATGCAAGACATTAAGTAAGCATATATGCATGTGCTTTATACTCTAACATTGCCATTAACTTTTTATGCTATATAGAAAACAGAACATCACGAATAACGGAATGGTGACACATGCCATCTGTGCCCAAATGTATTGCATCTGCAGAAATCTTGACTGAGCCAAAGTGGTTAACAGAGGATGGGGAATAGAAAATTTGACAGAATATCTTAAACAGATTGGAAGGTGGCAAATCCTGGTCACCTTAACCATACAAATACAGTGAGTAAAATCTGGCTTACTTATAGTCATATGTGTGAATTACACATAGATCTAAAACCAAACCTTGGCTGTTGTTAATAATAATAATAATTAATAATTAATAAAAAATAGCTAAGGCAGATGTTTTCCCAACATCAGTGTATTATAATCTTCAATTCACTGAGATACTTATTACGTAAAAAACCTCTTTGCTGGAGATTTGTTCTGAAGTCAGCTACTTATCTGGTATCCACACCTCTTGCTGAAGCAAATCCACAGTAAATAAGAAAAAAGTCCACAAAGGATTTACAGTGTTACACACACTTGCAGCATATATTACTTTCTTAGACTGTCAACAGATTCTAATATATATGACATGTTTGACAGTGAAGAATAGCTGTTAGGTACTTTGCTTGATTTGCATGTTTAAGGGAAATGTGAAATCACACTTCCACAGAGTGCATACATTAAGCAAAGTAATAAAGATATTCAAAATGGACCACTTGGTTCCCCAGAAATTCAGATTCTGGAAAATCTGCTTGCTACTGCATAATATTTTGTTGTTTGTAATGATGCTTGTAAAAAAGTTTGCATGTCTATCAAATGTTGATATTTGGGTAGTACACTTTCTTTCTTACTGTATTTTTCTCTCTGTATCAAGCTGTGCACACATAATAGTATCTATAAAAAGTAGCTTATTTCCCAAAATGACCAATTCAGTTACCTTATATAGCACATTTTGTCTGTTCTTACAGTCTTAAGGGGATCTACATCACAACTACTATATGTAATAAAATGTATACATCTATTGGTGTGTGGAATGGTCTCTCAAGGGAAGGCCTGTCACTTTAGTCTGTGTAGACTGCATAAGGAAATAGAAATTGTGTTGCAGGGGATAATTTTGCAAAGTAAGGGGGAATGGATTAGATGATCTAGTAGTTCTTTCCCAGTTATAATTTCTATGTGTCTGCCTAGTTTCCATATTATTTAAAGATTATCAAATAGATGATCATTTATCCTTTACATTATCATTGTTTATTTTAGTAAATGGCCTGCTTCATAGTAGTCCTTCAGATTATTTAGTATAGCATTCTTATTTTGTTCTTTACAACTTCTTCCCCCCGCCTTTCATCTAGAACCTTAATTTGTTTAAGGAAGATAAAAGATTTGTGTGGGGCACGGAAGCGGAAATGTCTACTTCCAGTCAAACTGTAGAATAATCAAGTCACACTTCATAAAATGGGAGTCACCCTCCAATTTCTACATGTGTTGTGATGGGGCAAGGCCAGATGGCTATAGAAAAGTAGTGGGAGATAGATATATTAGCTCCAGGCTAAACAAATCCCTGGTACCAGGATAAGTGAAATGGCAGCTGCTCCAGGTCAATTAAGGCACCTAGGGCCAATTAAGAACTTTCCAGAAGGCAGGGAGAATGCTAGGTTAATTGGGACACCTGAAGCCAATCAGGAGCTGGCTGAAACTAGTTAAAAGCCTCCCAGTTAGTCAGGTGGGCGCGCATGTCAGGAGCTGTGGGAGGAAGTTGCGCTGTTGGAGAGACTGAGTAGTACACTCCATATCAGGCACAAGGAAGGAGGCCCTGAGGTAAGGGTGAAGTGGAGTTGAGGAAGTGAGGGCTGTTGTGGGGGAAGTAGCCCAGGGAATTGTACATGTCATGTTTCTAAAAGGTCAGCTACCATAGCTGATACTATTGGGTCCCTGGGCTGGAGCCCGGAGTAGAGGGTGAGCCCGGGCTCCCCCCGTTTGCCCCCTGATTAATCACTGAGACTGGGAGACAACAGAGACTGTACAAGAAAGGATAGCTTCTCCTCACCTCCCTCGCTGGCTTATGATGAAAATGGCTCAGTAGATTGTGACCCTTGTTTCTAAAGAGAGAAGGGTTACGTGGAGTGTCACAGTGAGCCTTTGAGGCTAGCGAAATCCACCAGGAAATGTGGGATGCACGGAGGCAAGGACAGAGCTTTGTCACAGTGTTTAACATTGAAGTTTGAGTTTTAATTGCAATATAGCAAATACTTACTTTAGTTGTTTTGATTTACCTATACTAATAAATACCATTAGTTGGGGATTTTTTAAATGTTTTGTGGTTGCTCCATAATTGGCATATAAGCAATATGTAAATTGCCATCTGCCCATTTGTTGAGTGTTGTTTTGAGTTAGAGTTGCAAACAAGAATGGGGGAGGATTCCAGCTGTTTTTTTTTCTTTTTATTTATGGTTTCAGTCCGTTTCAAATACTAATTATCATTCCTACGATCATCTTAGAAATTTGCAAGAATATGTAGGGCCAAGTAGTGATATAAACCGTGGCATAAATTATTTTAAAGGGTCAAATTCTGATCTGTCACCCCAGTATAAATCCAGTATAACTGCAATGGATTCATTAGAGTCACTCCAGATTTATGTTTGTGTAAATGAGATCAGAGTATGAACTCATGCGAATTGTTCAGGAACTAAAAGTAAGTACCTGGAAGAATATATAAAGTCATAAGTTTTCAGATGAACTGACAGTTGTGGGAGTGGTAATAACAAAGAGGAAAAATCACTGATACAGAGTGACCTGGATCATGTGGTAAGCTAGGCAAAAGCAGACAATGTGCATTTTAATACTGCCAAATGTAAAGTTATACCTAAAGGACCAAAGAATGAAGGGCATATTTAAAGGATTGGGAACACTACCCCGCAAAGCAGTGATTCTGGAAAAGGGGTGAGGGGTCATCGTGGACAATCAGATGAACTCTTTGGCCAGGTCTACACTAAAAAGTTAAATCAACCCAGCAACATTGCTCAGGGGTGTGAAAAATCCACACACTTAAGCAACATAGTTGTCAACCTAACCCCCAGTATCGACAGCAGTAGGTTGACAGAAAAATTATTCTATTGACCCGTCTCTCACCTCTCTGGGAGGTGGATTAACCCCAGTTCTGGGAGAACCCTCTGGTCACCATAGTGAGTGTCTGTGCTGAAGAGCTGCAGCCGTGCCGCTACAGTTGTGCCACTGTCCCAGTTTAAGAGTAGACATAGCCTGAGTGTGACACTGTGGCCAAAGAGCTAGTGCAGTCCTTGGATGTGTACACAGGGGAATCTCAGATAGGACCAGGGGGGCTATATTACCTCAATGTTTGGCACAGTGCGTTTGATACTGTGTCCAGTTCTGGTGTCCATAGTTCAAGAAGGATGTTGATAGGGGTTCAGAAACTAGATTAAGGAGCTCAATCTATGTAGTTTAAAAAAGAGAAGGTTAAGGGCATCTTGATCTCAGTTTGTAAATACCTACATGGTGAATAAAAATGATAACTGATTCTTCTGTTTATCAGACAAAAGTATAGAATCATAGAATATCAGGATTGGAAGGGTCCTCAGGAGGTCATCTAGTCCAACCACCTGCTCAAAGCAGGACCAATCCCCAATTTATGCCACAAATCCCTAAATGGCCCCCTCAAGGATTGAACTCACAACCGTGGGTTTAGCAGGCCAATGCTCAAACCACTGAGCTATCCCTCCCCCCCAGTATAATAAGCTCTAATGGCTGGAAGTTGAAGCTAGACAAATTCAGACTGGAAATAAGGGACACATTTTTAACAGTGTAGACAACTTTTAACAATGTTGTCAAACGACTTAACAAAGGCTGTGGTGGATTTTTCATCAATGGCCATTTTAAATCAAGATTGGATTTTTTGTTCTAAAAGCTGTGCTCTAGTTCAAACAGGAATCAATTCAGGGCTATGGCCTGCGTTATGCAGGAGATGAGTCTAGATGATCACAGTGGACCCCTCTGGCCTTGTGATTATGACTTATGAAGTGGCAAAGTAATATCACTTGTACTAATTTGGCATTCTTTGAGCAAAACAGTGTCACCCCAGTTTGCTCAGGTTTATATTCAGATAATGGTGTTAATGGATACAATTCCCACGGAAGTTAATCAGAGTTTGTGGTGGTTTATATCAGGAGTGAATTTAGCCTTAAAGATGCTTCAGAAGTTAAAACGGGAGGGTTGTTTGTTTGTTTATTGTTTTTAAATCTACATTCACTAATTTTCTATTCTTGCTACACTTCTCTACTTTTGCTCCTTTGCTGTGTGTGTGAGACACTGTGTTCTAAATTCTGGTCTCATTAAAATATATATGGAGTAACTCCTTTCACTTAACATATTAAGCTACTCCACCTATACACTGGTGAAAATGGGAGAAAAAATTAAACCACTGAAAGTCAGACTGATGTAGGTAACACTGTTTTGCCATTTACACCCACTCATTGACTGATTTTTACTTGATTGAGCTGATTCTCCTCTCTTTTATACTGGTCTGTCTCCATGGACGTCAGTGGAGTGGATCCTGGCTTACGCTGGTCAATGATGTGAGGTGAATCAGGCCCAGTGTTTTACACACACAGCACAATAACATTTACCTTACTCTAAAATGTGGACCAAAAGCTTCCATGGGAGTTGCACCATGTGACAGGGCAGATAGACCCCATATAGGCAATGAGTGGATTAAAGACAGCCTGTGGACCCAGTTGACCCTACCCTGCTACACTTGCCACCAATGTCAGGCCTGGAGAGGGGAATTAGAAGGAAGAGACCTAGTTCAGTTCAGAGTTGACCAGGAAAGAGAGCAGAGCTCTGCTAGTTTCTGAATAGGGAAGAGCATAAAACAGCTTGCTACCTAGATGAATCACTTGGTAGATGGGACGACTAGGCCCAGGAAGACAGATGACAAGGGACTAGCCACATGAAGATGAGCGTGGAGCAGAAGGGTGTGGACTGACTGGTCCTGATTTTTAGTTCACTGATTTCCTTTAGGTTTTGGACTGTAATATGCCAGCAGAAGTTGTACTCCAGTGTGCCTTAGTTGGAGGGCTATTGCCCTTCAGTACTGGATCTGTGAGGGGCAACACTCAACTGTTTGCAGACCCACAGTGGGGAAGTCATTCCCTGATAGGCTGTATGGGGGTACTGCGTAGCCAACCAGTTATATAGAGTCTTAACACAGATTTCATTTGGATTAAATCTGCCTTAAATTTTACTCATATTCCTGCTAAAAATACTTGCATTTCCACATCAGTGGCTAGTCCGTTTTCATAACAAGGTCAAGGGAAATGGGTGCTTAATTTGCCTTCTAAATCAATCAATAGCTCATGTCAATTACTGACTGCCTGCAAGTGAGCAGGGGTTAAGTCACACAGCACCTTGTTGGAAAGAGACCTCTAGCTCCTATTTTTCCATGTCTAAGCTCTTTTTAAATATGGTTTAGTTTTGCTATTGGCAATATTGATGCTTGCCTTCATCTTTTTTGAGCCAGTAATAAATTCCCTTGTCCTCTTGCTATCTTGCACTATTCACTAAGCCTATTGCATCTTTTGCATTTTTTACAGGTCATTACTGATTATATATTTTTTTCTCCGAACAATTTTTGAGTGTGCATAACTTATGAAATTCTGATCTTTTTTTTGTTTTGCTTTTACTGTGACATTTCATAAAGCATAACCCAGAGCTTCCCGACAGCTCTGCACATATGTCCCTCAAAAGAACATTTCCAGATTCATTCTCTGCGTAGTTCCAGTGAACCAAAGAGCTTTATTTTTTTACTTACCACTGATGTTTAGCTATGGGACATGTATGATCTTATGCCTGAACGATATATGTCAAAAAATGCAAGTTTTGCCCCCCAGTTTTTGAAGACTCTGGGCTCTGAATGCAGAACTGAAGGAGCAGACCTGCTTCATGTCATGTTTTCTCGTTATTTATGGGGGATGATTTTCCTCCACTATTTATCCTAACGTCTATTTTTAGGGGATGTTGGTTTTGACAGTTTCAGCCTTATTGCCTAAAATTAGCTGTTTTCCAAGATGTAGCACTTCTGTCTGACTTTCAATTTTTGACTCTGTGAACTCCTCCATTGTTTCTTCAGATCTTGGACTGAGTATTCCCTCCTTTCCCACCATGGGCACCCCTTCCCTCTCCAAGAGTGCCTTTTGAAACCCTCTATTTATCATCATGTCCTTTTGAACTCTGTCTTTCTCTGGCCCATTTCATGTCCATCCTCTCTCCTAGTGCTGCATAAGAGCACCTCAGAGCCTTGTAAGGTGAGTGAAGAAAGTAAAGAATTTGAGGTTTTAGAACTCTGTCCTAGGGACTATCCTTCGAGATAATCTAATCATTTTTCAATCAGAGTAGAGATGACCATAGTGATTTAGATATATGTTGGTCTTGATAATCACATAACCCAGCTCCTAATGCCTGTGCATTATCGATGAAATCTGCAGATTTTTAGAAAATTGGTGTTTTGAATAATGTACAGATTTCTGGCTCAGGGACTGTCTTTTTCTTCTGAATTTGTACCGTGCCTTGCAAAATTGAGTCCTAATCCATGACTAGGGCTACTAGATGCTACATCAGTGCTTCTGCTACTACTACTAACTTACTGGCCTCTATCTGTATAGTGAAAATTGTCTTTGGTCAGTTTTTCTGTCAATGTAACATGCAGGCACCTGCTGAGGCCAGCTGGACAGCCTTGATGCAAAAATAATATTTAGACAAGTAGAGGGCCCATGGGAGCACTCATATATTAAATTACTAACTTTTGACTCTTGCAGCTGTGAAGCAGACACAAAACATCACACCTCAACACTTAAAAAAAATGTAATTTTGGTCAGTACCAATTTATTGTCGCCACCCAATTTTCTTCAGCTGTTTATGTTATTAAAAGCTTCTGTTTTATTACTCAAGAGTGAAGACCTGACCCTCCTCTCAGTTTCAGGATGTAAATCACTTTAAATCTGCTTTTTCAAAGGTGCTGTAAAACTTCACCTACATGGTAATATGTATGGTGTGCCTCAGGGGAGGAACGGACCATGAATGTTAAACATTTTAGTTTTGCTATATTGGCCAAACAGGAAAATAATGAACTAGCTGCACAAACAGCTCACAGTGCTGTGGAATGTTCTGCACCAAGGCTTTATTGTTCAATAGGATAGTTTCAAGGCTCCATGTATCACTGGAGTCATGGGCTTTGCTTCTGTTAAAACTGTTCTCACCAGGATGACAGTAGCAGTTGAGTCAAGTTCTGTGAGGCAAGTGCTGTTTTGTGCACTGCATTAAGTTCCATGTATGGAAAATAAGAGCCAGGATCAGCTTTCCCCCCACCCCTTTTCCCAATGTATTTGCACACAGTCCAATGCTATCTTGCTGTTCCATGATTTTTCTTCTACCCGGTGATCTCTGCAGACCTACTCTGGATAACACATAGTGACCAAAAGGAAATGAATTGTTATTGTAATGATTATATTGCACATGAGCTAGAAAATGTATTCACTTAAGCAGTTTCCAAATGCACTAATGTTGGTGCCTGTGCCTATAAGAATCCATTTAGTTAATTTGATAAGTTTCCTGAATATCTTTAATACTCAGCGTCTTGTATAAAGTTGATGGATTTCAGTCTGTACAGATTTCATATAAGAATTTTTCATATGTAAGTGGTTTTGCTGATGAGTAGTTAATGAAGAAATTATTAGAACTATCCTCCAGTATAAACATTTCAAGGAAAAGAAAATGTGAGTAACCTAGTTGTATGGCATAAATAATTTGTGTTTATGTTTTTTTTTTAAAAAAAAAAGTCAGGAAATGTACATACGCAACATTAACGCTGCCCCCTTGTGCATGTACATTGCAGTACCATCTTCAGTTACCTTAAGAAAGAGCGTGTGTTAAACATAATGCCCCAAATTCTCTCCTGTGCACAGACTTGCTCAACAAAGGAGGCTAGGGAGGGTAGAATCACAGAATATCATAGAATATCAGGGTTGGAAGGGACCTCAGGAGGTCATCTAGTCCAACTCTGAAGGGGTAGGTGCAACAGGGAGCCAGTTATGGAATTACATCTCCCTGGGTGTCTGAAATGATCTGTGAGAGTCCTGGTCCCAGGATAGGTTAGAGCGCTACTGTATGAGCCAGGGGCTACTTTAACCTATGATGCCACCTGGCTACAGTTTCCCAGGTGATCGTCAGCCATTTGGTCATTATTCGAGCACATTGCAGTCCAGACACACTCTCTTCCTGCAAATCCCAGCCGCCAAAATGCCTCCTTCCCTGGGCTTGGGACAGTTAGGTCCTCGTTACAGTAACTAGTTTAACTAGTTGTTAAATAACTAGTTGTTTGAGATGCCTCCACACTGGGGACAATCCCCAGCTGGTGTGATATTGGGATTTTCTACTTCCTTTGCATTACAGGGACTGATCCAAGCGTTTGCCCATACATATCGTCAGTATACACTTTGCTACACAGCTCAGCCAGTTACCCACACATAGGTACAACAGTCTTCCTCATTTGTACAATTCATGGGCTTTGTGTGTACTTAAAATAACACCACCCTATGCAAAACACACTGTATGCGCTAAAGGCATTCCTCTATTTATACACTCTACCATCTTCCCTGTAGACAAATTAATGAACACATGTACAAGTAATTTAGACTGGGGGCAATGGACGCTGGATCTTTTTTTGGGGAAGAAGGAGTTTTAAAATAATTTTTCTTCAAATGCTAAACAAAATCACTTTCAAGGAGACACTAATTTCAGGAAGCTTTCACACTGATAGGTGGAAGGTTTTTTTTGGAAAGTTATGAGCAATTGAAAACAAAAAGTAAGAATGGAAATTTCTATGCCACCTTAGCTACATGGGATTGCAGCATTTCAACTTTTCAAATTAAACAAGAGGTGAAGTTTACATAGGGAGGGCTTATCTAAACTGGAATTTGACCAGGATGTCATCTTTATTTTTTGCAAAAAGTACCATGGGGCCTTCTCATGAGCCTTGGCTTTACTCTTGCTTCTATGCATTTTACATGGGAGTAACCCCATGGACTCCATCTGAGCTACCTTACCTCCAGTAGGGTAAATCAGAATTAATCTTGATGAGTGCTCAGGACCAGGCCTGAGTCTCATCTCACTGACTGCTTTTTAGACCATCAGTGTAACTTCACTGACCTCTGTAGAGTTATTCCTGATTTTCCCTAGTGTAAGACTGATCATAACCTACTCTGGTATCCTCATTAGCAGGGAGCCCCTTAGCACTGGAAAATACATTGGAATTCTTCCCAGAAAAGCACTATAAAAGCTACAGTTGTATTGTGATTGTATTGTTTATCAATACTGAGTTAATCAAATCCACCTACTGTTCTAACAAGTAGTTTAACTAGATAAGTATTCCAGGAAAAGTAAATAATTAGTGATATAAAGTGTTAAACCAAATAAATTAGAGAAAAAATTTCTAACTGTGCTTGAGCTTCATATAGATACACATATGTACTTGTTTTAAATAGGTGTTCATATTCCTTTGAAGCTGATTAAGAGCTAGATAGGCACAGAGAATCTTTCCTAGTGAACAAGCAGAGCACCTGCTGTCTGGATGAATCGTAAATTGAGACCTCACCTTGATTTGTCAGTAGACAACCCCTCAAAGATGTATGTGTTTTTCTCTTTTGCTTTTTAGTTTGAAAAAAATTAGAGGCAGTCATAGTACGAGTCTGAAAATAATAGAGTCCCCTGCTTTCACCTTTGGGGATCTTTGTGTCTCCCCGCCCAAGATCACATTAGGCAATACTAAGATATCTTGTTCTTGTGAAGAAACTTGAATTCTATAAACACTCTACCCAGCTGAAGAGAGATTTCAGGCCTGAGACTGATAGTCCTTGTAGACTCTTAGAAAATCTCTTCTCCCTCCAAAAAATGCTCCTTGGGAAATAAAATCCCACCCTGTTGTCTGTCTTTGATGTTTGCATCCCTGGGAGGATAGTGGACATATCACACCACATCTATACGCATGATGGTCTGCCTAAATAACTTCCTCCAGCAGCCATGGCAGCCTTATCAAATCTTAAATAATTTGTGGCTGATGGAAATTATCAAATTATTATCTTCCATGGAGATCACTTGCTATGAAATAATCTGCTGGCCTACCAGAGATTGAGAGGCCTCCAGCAAGAAAAGCTGAACGAAAAAAAAACCTTCTGGGGATAGTTTCCTTTTAAAAAGAATTATTAAACAATGTACCTTGCTTACCTTTGTTCACAGTTTGTTTGTAGTGGAGGGGCTACTTATCTTCATCTTCCATCAACCTTGGGTTTGGTTTTCCCAATTCCAAGGCATATGTAGCTTTGAAGCTACAATCAATCACTCTCGCACAGAAGTTAACATGTTTTTTGAGTGCCTTCTGGAATGCACATAGTGCTTTTTCTGTACTTTTCTAGTGTTTTGAAATTTAATGACACTTCTGCCCTCTGCTGAACTGAATCCAAACTGCCTGGTTATGTGGCAGCCCCTTATGCTGCTAGCAACTAGAGGAAATTCTTAGCTCTAGGGATAGGACTCTGTTCTGTTGGAACTAGAGAATCTCAATTCTACCCCATTGCTGCCGGTAAGTTCTGAGGATCCATGCTGTGCACAGTAGCAAAAACTGTAGGTCCCAGATTGACACAGAATAGTTATAACAAATTTGTCCATGAATTTAAAGTAATTTATTTTCTACCTACAGCACAGTTAACTTTGTTTTTGGTGCCAAGTATCAGTTGCTAAATATAGCAGTGCAAATGGGTCAGTTTCTAGGTCTCCCTTGTGAATACCCACAGGCACATGTCCACCCAAAGTGGCAGAAATGTGCATATTTAAGACCACCTTTGTTTGCTCCTTATTTTTTGTGAACAGCAAGCCAGGAGTCTGCTTGTGGGAGATATTTGAAACAGGTGTGATACAATAAACCCAATTAACAACCAGATGAACCCGATAAGTTCGTGTTATCTATTCCACTTCACAGATAGAATAGCTTACTCAGGGGTTATATGCAATCAGGCTTGATTTATGCAGTTTGCATATGGAAATCTGCCCTCTTTTGGACAAATCACACCTATATGGTGAATATTTTTGCCTCCTCTATACCTTCTCTTTTGCTGAGTATCTGCTAGGCATTCTTCAGGCAAAGCTACAGCTCTGTGATTGTTCAATGAACAATAGTGTTCACCATTATATGCTGGCACTCTTTTTTGTGCATGAATCCATGAAGACCCCCTTGCCAGAATAGTACAAAGTACTCAACAAGGCATCATGCAACTTGGTTGATTGGTCAACCTGTGAGGTTTAAATCCATGTTGGTGAGAGTCTGAAATTTTAATAAATTAGTTTAATAATGTTCCAAGAATGCATTTAAGAAACAAAAAATGGTGCACATGACACATCTTCAACAACTGTTTATCTTCTTAAACAACTTTCATAGTCTTACCCTATATTAAACTCAGCTTCCAAGCACTGAAGCCCTATTGAACTAAGTACTAAACTGCTTCAGAAACTGCAGAATGTTATAGGCTAGAAATGTGTCTTGTAGAGCATCTGATTCTTTTCTGCTTAAACTTAGTCTCTGCTACTTCTGTATAACAGGAATCATCTTTAATCCCCTTTGAAAATTTATGTTGATCTTTCAGCCATCATACACAGTAAGATTTACAATTTTTATCTCCACAATTGTTTTAGAGAAATTAACTACCCTTTGGTTCATCAGCATATTGTATTTTAGATACTGTGTACCACTGAAACAAAAACTCTTGCATTCCCTTCAGTGAGCTTTTTAACATTCCCTTTTCTGACAATAGTTGTTGGTAATAGCCATGAGAGTTATATTCAGAATGCGAGAAATAATGCATGTTGTCCTCTCATGTGTGGTGCCCCAGCTATCCTGACATTTCAGGGAAAGTGGTGCTGAGGCTTTCATAGAACAACTAGGATTCACACTTGTTATGTATCAGGCCAACTTTGTTTCTTTCCAGTCCTACAACTTAAACTGCCACACTATTGGTTCCCCCCCCCCCACTTTCAGATTTTGTTTTTCAAAACTTGCTGTTGGGCTGAGATCTTGTATGCCAAGTTTCAGCCTGAAGCAAAATGTTATGGCTGAGTTATAAATACATTGATGGATCCAGCTGGAATCGTCTCATATAATTTAATATGCAAAAAAAAAATCTGAGTCACAGATGTAGACAGGCTTCTTCAGGTTAGCAGAAAGTCATCCAGCTTTAAGTTTCATTTTTTTAACTGATTATCTTTTCTCCTGAAGGACCAAGAGTGATGCCCTGAGGCCAAACAGGTTCAGCACACATCTATACTTCTTATATTTTTATTTCTCTCTCAAGTTTTCTCTTCTGTTAAAGGTGTCAGCTGAATGGCTTAGATCATTTTAGCTCATAATAATAATGCAGGTTGCTTGGTAGGTTTTTATGTAGGGAGAGACTTGTACTATTGCTGATATTTTGTGAGGGGAAGAGTGGGAAAGTTACTATTGATTTCTTGGAACTATTCTTCTGGCACATTCATGGAGAAACACAAAATCCCCCCAAAACTATTAACACTCCCCTCAGATCAGTTTGTCTTTGTGTAGAGATAACAAAGTAAATTTAAAAATAATTACACAGGCAACGCTTTTGAGTCACAGATACTTTGTGATATGTAATTGGGAATATGTTCTTTGGACTTATTCCTCTATTTAAAATCTTAGTAGGTGATAGACATGCCCACATATGTTACAGTACTACAATTCAAAATTGTTACTGCTAGTATTATTATAATCAGCTGGGTAGAATTGAGTTTACAGTGTTACAGATAATGCTTAATCAATCATTAAACTTTAGTTTCTATTGGCTTATATAATTTGTCCATGTAAAATTTGTGAAGCTATATTCATTGCTGTTTGTGAGGTGCTAAAATCCTATGCTGATAAGTGCTTTACAAAATACCATAAATACATTTGTTTAAAGTTCTTTGAGATCCTCTAATGCGAAAGGCCGTGTAATGCAAGGAGATGTTACAAGAGATTTTTCTAGAGTGAACTGTCCCTTTAAATCGATGCTGCTTATTGATGCCATTAGATCCATTACATGAGGGTGGGATTTTCAAAAGGACCTCAGGCAAGTTAACTGACCAACTCCTGTTGACTTTTATTTAAACCATTATATTTTATATAGACTTTTATATAAAACACACAATTAAAAAGGGATCCAGCATTAGGGGGGCTTAATTATTCAAAGTATTAAAATATTAATAAATTATTAAAATAAAACTTTGACAAACATTTTCTAAAAGTTGGACAGAGTGTTTTATAAAGATTAATTGGTCTCATTAGCATTCAGAATGTATTGTATCTAGTTTTAATGTCTGGGCTCAGCACATTCATCTTCACTGTGGAACACTTACCTATGATGCCAGGTTGAGTTATCAGCCCATAAGTGCAAATTTGTTTTTCTTCAAACGAATGAATTTGGGTCTGTGTAGGTGGTGATATGAGAATTGTGGACATAGGTATCTTTTTTTAACAGAAAAATGGGTATAAATTAGAAAATGCGAATGATAAAACTACCGCTTTTAAAGTCCGTCATTTAGATATTTATTAGCAGGTTTTCTCCTCTCTCTTGTGTAAAAGGACATTGTCACATTCTGCCTTCTCTGAATATCCAGCTATTCTGAATAACACAGGGTTTCTTCTGGGAATGGGGGCAAAGACAGAGAAGGGGAAAAGGGGATTAAGAAAGAGTTTATGGCTTTTTGCTACCATAATTTTTTCCAAGTTCAAACCTATGAGGCTGTCCATTATCATCCATTGATCTTTTCTGTTGCTTTCCGTTTGACTGTTTGGATTGTTTTTTCATAAAAGGTTGTGAGGCACTTTATCAAATATGTTTCAAAATTTTAATATAATGTAGATTATATCTACTGAATTCCTTTCAACCATTCAATTTGTAGCTTAATGAAAAGAGATTTTTCTAGAGTGAACTGTCCCTTTAAATCGATGCTGCTTATTGATGCCATTATAAATGCTTGTTTTCTCTTTAATATTTGCTCCCTTATTTTACGGGAGAGTGAAGTTAGTTATACTTACTGTTCTCCTAAAATCAATATGCATGTTCATAGTTTCACTCATTGTGTCATGGTTCTCAACTGCCCTAAGACAACATTTTCACAGTCTTTCTGTTAGCTATGGAAATTCTTCATATTTAAAGCTAATAAAACATATTTACAAGACAAATAAGTCTCTAATTTGAAAATGTTTGTTACTAAAAGGTGATCTAGATGAAAGTCATGTTTAGCTTGTATTAGCAAACACTGAATAACATTAGAGAAACCGAAGTAGCACACTATTGAAATTCTTCCGTATATCTCCTGGGATGTACTGAAGTTTTTCTACTTGTGACTGCACCTTTTACATAGCACCTCACTGCATAAATTATGGAGCCAATCTCTGACCTTTCAAATCAGTGGGGTTTCAATGGATGTAAAAAAAAAAAAATCTCCGTAATTTATGTATGGAAAGTGCCACAGGTACATATAAAGTTTTTTCACCAACTTCCAGCCTTGCAGTTTCAACTTGGAGTCTGAATGTCTAGGTGAGTTCCTTCCTTTGTATGCCTCATTATCAATAAGGGTTTTACCAGCAAAATTCTGTTTACAAACACACAAGTACAAAACTGTTGTCTTTTATTATGCCCTTGTTGACATGAGCGCAACCCAGTTCCAATTCCTTTTAGTGGATTTGCATAGATGTAACTGGCTGGCCTTCAAACTAGAAATGATCTATTTTCTGTTGACGATACAAAAGGAAGGATAGAACCTGGCTTACTTGCTCTTAGGTTTGTTGGTTCTACAGAGCTCATGGGAGAAAATGGTAATAAAGTATTTCAGTCCCTGAAGTCAGCAGATTTGAATTTGAATACACAGAGCGAGAAATTCTGTTGAGTAAGAAGACTCAGTTTTTACATTGTCACTGTTCAGAGTAGAACTGCATGTTAAAGGCCTCAATAATAGCTTTCCATGAAGTGTTTTAAATTATCCTAACTTCAGCAAGTACAAGAAAAACAATAAATGTTTTTTTTTCTTTTCCTTCATACGATGCACAATTTGATAGAAGTAGAGTCTACATGACATTTGCTCTCTGTTTCACTCGTGCAAATACAAAGCAACACTCTTAAACTGAGGTCAGTGCAGCTAGTCCAAATTTATACCAGAATAATTGAGATCAGAATCTGGCCTTCATAGCTGACATACCTAACTTCTCTACTTTAAAGTAATTCTGATCCTGAGCCCCACAGGGGAGCTTCTCAACGTGACTTACTTCAGTGGCAGTAAGGACACTGAGCCTAAGAGATTCACAAAATGTCCCAGGACACAGAAATAATGTGTGAGGATCTGATTTTCCCCCACACCTTATTCTTTTATTTGTTTCTGTTTCACAAGACAAGACTTTTTAAAAATTTGAAATTAAGTATCCTAGGAGACATGCCAAATGCCAATTTTTTTCACTAAAAAGTGAGTTTATAAATAAATTAATTAAATTAAATAGCCACATACTGATATAATTCACATACATTTTGAATGACTAGTTATGTCAAACTTTGCCTGCTTTGCCCTTGTGAGTTTTTGGAGATTCCTTACTAGAAGGAGTTTACTACAGAAGGCTGCTACAAAAGCATTTAATTCCACTTTCTACCATAGTAGACAGAACACCACAAATCTTGTTACATCTTTAATCAGAAACAGGGTTCTTCCATTCTGAGAAACAGAAAACTTCAGATAAAAAAAGACATTGAAACTCGCATCTCTACACCCATCCTGTTATACACAATGAAAAATTGTACAGACAGGGACAACACTTCAATCTCTTCAAGGTTTGCTACCCATCACTTAGTTCTGAAAACCTTGTCAAAATAAACATGTATGTGTTTGATGTTAATGGGACATTGCTCCATGTGAGAAAAATTCCTGAAAATTATGAAAAATATGAAAGGGCTTGTTCCCAAAATCGACCGGAAAAGAAATGCTCTTTAAAGGAGAAAAGAGCAGCTATTGCTTTGTTTGCTGCCTCCTGTCAGAGTTGGAGAACATGGACTCTACACCACACTTCTGTGTTATTATAAAACCAAAACAGAGTTGTTGTTGTTTTTAAAATTACTTCATTAATACAGTTCCCATTTTTTTCCATTCCCCTTTCTCGCAAAGACCTGCATATGTACGATTATAGTAATTGAAAGAGGTTTAAAAGTATCAGTTATTTAAGGGAAAATAGTTGGTTTGGGAACCAATTGAAATATGGATAAATTAAACAGTAATAAGTCACCAGGACCAAATGATACTCACCCAAGAATTCAGGAGGAAGTAAAATCTGAAATTCCAGAACTACTAACTGTGGTATGCAAACTATTGCATAAATCAACCTCCGTATGAGATGACGGGAGGGTAGCTAATATAACACTGATTTCTAAAACAATCTCCTGATGTGATCCTGGCGATTATGGGCTGGTAGGCCTAACTTCAGTACCAGGCAAATTGGTTAAAATAGTAATGAACAGAATTATCAGACACACAGATAAATGCTATATGTGGGGGAAGAATCAACACAGATTTGCAAAAGGAAATCATGCCTCACCAATCTATTAGAACTATTTGAGGAAGTCAGCAACCATGTGGATAATAGTGATTCAGTGGATTCATAGTGTACTTGGACTTTCAGAAAGTGCTTTGACAGGGTCCCTCACAAAGACTCTTAAGCAAAGTAAGCAATCTTGGATAAGAGGAAAGATCCTCTCATGGATCAGTAGGGTAGGAATAAATGCTCAGTTTTCACAAAAGGAGAGCGATAAATAGAAGGATCTCTCAATGATCTGTACTAGGACCTCTTCTGTTCAACATATTCATAAATGATATTGAAAAGGGGAAAAACAGTGAGGTTGCAAAATTTGCAGATGATACAGATTACTCAAGATAATTAAGTCCAAAGCTGACTGCGAAGAATTACAAAAGGATCTCACTCAACTGAATGACTGAGCAACAAAATGGCAGATGAAATTCAATGCAGGTAAGTGCAAAGTAATGCACATTGGAAAAAAAAACTCAGCTACTCATACAAAATGATGAGATCTAAATTTTCTCTTAACACCCAAGAAAGAGATCTTGGAATCATTCTGGATGGTTCTCTGAAAACATCCGCTCAGTGTGCAGTGGGGGGTCAAAAAAGCTACAGAATGTTAGGAACTATTAGGAAAGGGATAGATAGAAAGACAGAAAAATATCATAATGCTACTATATAGATCCATGGTACTCCCACACCTTGAATGCTACATGAAGTTCTTGTCACCCCACCTCAAAAAAGATATACTAGAATTGGAAAAGGTACAGAGAAGGGCAACAAAAATGATTCGAGGGATGGAACAGCTTCCATGTCAGAGATGAAAGAGACTGGGATTGTTCATTTTAGAAAAGAGACAACTAAGGGAGAATATGTTAGAGGTCTATACAATTATGAATGGTACAGAGAAAGTGAATAGGGAATTGTGAAGTGGTAAATATCATCTCAAGAATTAGGGGTCACCCAATGAAATTAATAGGTGACAAGTTTAAAACAAACAAAAGGAAGTACTTCACAAAACATACAGTCAACCTGTGGAACTCGTTTCCAAGGGAAGTTTTGAAGACCAAAAGTATAACTGTTCAAAAAAGAATTAGATCAATACATGGAGGATAGGCCTATTTTTATTAACCAAGATGTTCAGGGATGCAACCCCATGCTCCAGGTGTTCCTAAGCCTCTAACTGCCAGATGCTGGGCGTGGATGGCAAGGGATGGATCACCTTATTGTGTTCATTTCCCCACTGAAGCCTCTGGCACTCGTCGCTGTCAGAAGACAAGATACTGGGTTAGATGGACCGTTGGTCTAACCCAGCATGGTCATTTTTCTGTTCTTATGAATCATGTTTTGCAACAAAAACCACCAAGATAAATTTGTAGATATACAGTCCCCATTTTTGAATATTGGAATAATCAATTAAATTTCCTTTTTTGCCATGCCTCTCCCATCTCCACAACCCATCCCCTCCATCTTCTCTCTGTACTATCATTCCTCTTCTATCCTCTTATTTTCCTCTCAGGCTTTTCTTTGGTTTTCTTTTTAATCTCAGCACTCCTTTTTCCCCCCTCTTCTGCTTATCTCTTTGCCGAAAGGGAATAATTCTGAAGATGTTATTTTACACAGAAGCTTAAAATGACAACAAAATGAAATAAATGAATAATAAAATTCCCATTCTTGCATAATTGTAAAAGCAAATTTCTTTAACCAGTCAAAAATTGTTTGTTATATTATTCTTTCCCCTTAATAATGAAGAAGTTTGCTCTTACCTAGCTTGTCTTAAAATCGGATATTGACACTCTACTCTAGATACTTTTCTTCTCTTTGTCTTTACTATGTTAGCTGTGTTAAAATAAACAATAAAGAATAAATGTAAAAGCCCATCATTACCCAATGCCATTTATGATTCTTATCTTTAAATAATACATCCCTCTCCCTCTCTAATAAAATGTCAGTACACAGTTGCTAAGATACTGTGGCCATTTAAATTATGTACCAGGAAAATCTTGTATACTTCCAACATTTCTTACCATTTTAAACATCGAATTAATGTAGCCTCATACTTATGCCAATCAGAATATCTAGCCTTGCATAATGCAAGTACATGTGCAAGTTTCACAGATGAGCTCAGTGAATGCACCATTGCACAGAGAAGTATATTTCAACACTAGCTTTGTTTTCCCAGTGCTAGGCCTCTCCTAACCTGAGATTTTCAGTCAAACTGAATTGTTTCAACTTACACAGATATGACATTTGATTTCATAAGGTTGGAAGTGCTAGAAAAATAGAAAGCAGCAAGACAAAGAACACTATTGATATCAAGACAACAAAAAATGGCATTTGCTGGACTATTAGCTGGTATTTTAAACATACCTGTGAGCATCAAGCTATAGCTGACCCTTAGCTAGTACCTATTTCACTAGCAATAATTATTTGCTATTTGCTCTATTTTACTAGAGATTTCATTGCATTTCTAAGAGCCTTCTCTAGCAAAAGCCCCTTTTGGTTGTCTTCTGGTTATAAAGCTACCATTCTCAAGATTTGTAGTACAGTACTGGATTTGAGGCCATGTCTCAGAGGAAATGTTTGCTGTTTTCTGGGTTGGGCATTACAAGTTTTAACTGTACAGTGAAATGCATTGCCATTAATTTTCTTCTTTAACTTTTCATCTGTGATGATTTATGGAGAAATAGCTTATATGAATGCATAACTGCAACAAGAAACTGAGCAGCATTTTAAATCCCGAAGTCACTATAAACTAAGGAACAATCTGTAGCTTTAACTCTGTGCAGAACTTCTCTGGCTTTCATTCTGTGCATTTGAAAAAGTAAAAAATACGAACAAAACTGTATTTATATTTTAATGGCTCAACCCTATAGTCTTGACTTATGCAAAACTGCTTTTTGACAGCAGCAAAGACTGCAAGAGTGGACAATGTCAGCTGAATTAACTTTTACACATTAACTAGACATCTTATTTAAATTTTGCTACAGCCAACCTGTATTAAAAAGCAAGCCAGTCTTCTATTGCATATTCTCTTCATGTGTTCAATTAAGCATCACCATGTGAGCCGTCCTATTCCAAAGACCTCAGACTTCTCATTTTTCCTATTTGATATCTTTCATTACAGGTCCTTCCCAAGTCACATATCATCCTTGTGTAGTGTGGTATGAAGGTATTCTGTCATATTTTTTAGTGTAAGCCCAGCTTTCTGTGTGAGTCATAAGTAATAACCCACATTAATCTACCCTGACAACTAACTACAGTCAATCATATTTCCCATCTACCCATCAGGGAATGTCCATGTCAACTCATGGTTCAGCTTCAGCTGAGACCGGTTATTATTATAAATTACCACTGTAGTCTAATTTCATTGTTTTATCTCACTGTCATTCTCCAATTCAGTTCCATGCCATCTAAGGATATTCCCCCACACAGAGAAGTTGTTTCCAGTCTGCATTAAATTAGTATCTCCTCTGAATAGTAAGTTCAGTTCTTTGTAAATAATTGGCTATACATTAGCTCCTTTTCTGTTTCTTCTATCATCTTAGTATAATGACAGACCCACACTTTCACAACTGAAAGAAAGGAAGACAGAAATGAGAAATGCAAATTGTCCTCAATATATATCATCTACTGCATACTCCTGATATCCTTTGCAATAGTCAGGAAACTACAATAAAAAACAGGCATTACCTGTACTGGAAGAATCCTTATAATATTACAGTGATTCAAGTGAATATCTCAGAAATGTGGCTGACTTATGCATTGTAATTTATTTTAAGAAAGGTTTGGTTAGGAAGGAACTGAATTCTAGGTATATCAGAATATAAGGGCAGCATTCTTGGGAGTAAGCACTCTAGTGTAGGTGAACATGTAATCTAATGTTATATATCTACAGAGCATCTTATTCTTTCAGTGCTGGCAATATGTTTAGCATTGAATCTGACTCTGAAGATGATGATCATCCCTTTCCCCAAAAAGCTTTAGGTGAAAGTGGTATAGGTATAGATCCGACTACAGTAGATCCTGCCAACTCAGTGTGTTCTCTACAGTATTGATTTTTTTATATATAGCTAAGGGTTTGTTTTTTTCCCCTTTGTTCACAGAGTGGGGCAGAAAAAATAAAGATTGGTGGGGTGGGTGTCTTTCTCTTTGGAAAAAGCAGTGTTTAAATTTTCCAGTGGATGCATTAGATGGTGATATTTTATGTTATGTTGCCTCAACCACATCAAATGATACAAAGTTAGATGATGTAATTGTGTGACTTGCATTGAGTTCTCAATATGACATACTAGGCAGGCAACCTACATTAAACTAAATACTTTTCTGGAGACTGCAGATAATTTTCTCTGAGAGGAAGGCATTTACACTTTTTTAGGCACCCATGGATTCATAATCAGTCCGACCTGTTGAGAAAAAGATTTAATTACAGACATATGTGGCTTTATAGATGGGGCCCAATTTCACTCTTTCTGAAGTCAATAACAAAACTCTCATTGACTTCAATATGAATAGGTTTGAGCCCAGTTTTAAAAATGGAAATATTTAGGAGCCAGAATTTGGCAAAATGTTGAGAACTTTCAGTGATATACTTGGTGCAGTCAGTTCCCATTGGTATCAATAGTGGTTAATGATGGTGCTATGCTGGTTGAAGGTGCTGAACACCTTTCAAGATCAGGTATGCAGTGTGAAAAAATAACAGAATAAATATGGACATGGAAGGCATTTAAAATAATGCCCACAACAGCACAGGTCCTCCTAACTCATCCTGTCCCCATAATGAATAAACAGTCAGTTCATTGAAACTGAAACTGAAAAAAAACAAAGAGGAAATACATTCTGACCTACAATATTCCAACTTATAAAACTAACTTGACTTCAGTAAAAAATAATGACCTATATGACAATATTCTTTAAAAAATTATGTTCATTTTTGTACACAAAAGCTATGGCTACCATCAGATGACCCAACATGGAAGTTCTCACTGCAAAGCTTTAGAATAAGTAAAACTACAATAAATAGTCAGTGGGGGATAGCTTAGTAATTGTAGGTGAAAGTAGATTTATCCCTGGCCTTCCCTTCCCTTATCATTGTGAGGGCTCTGTATTCCTGACTCTGCATGTTGGCTCTTCTTGCTTTTCTCTCTCATCCTCAGTACAATCCTCCTGAATGTGCTTCACTCATTTTGTAATGTATTTCTTTCTTTCAAGCAATTAAAATGACAGTTTGCTTACCAAAACAAAAATAACCCTTAATATTTCACCCTCTAGTCCTTGTACAGACGTGAAGACCTGATGCAAATCAATCAGTGCAAAACTCCTATTGACTTAAATGGGTTTGGGATCAGAATCTGATTTTTTAACCCTCTATCCATTATTAAAACCTAATTATGTTATTTTTCTTTCGTGAGAGAAGAATAATTTCTTCTTTAAGCTACTATAATGAAGCTCTAAAGAAGCTCATTGCTTAAAAATAATCTAATGCTTTTCAAAAATCCAATGCCATCGGAAACAAGCTCACTCTAAAAAAGTTTCATAATACACCTATAATGAACAATCCTAAATAGTAACCCTGTGGCAGTCATCATGAACATAATAAAGTGAGACTTCTTGATCTGCTTCCATGTTTTCATAGTTCTAGGGAAAGCAATCAATCCAATCAAGAACAACTAGGAGAATAATAGTAAAAATAAATGAAAATTGCAACCCCACAGTCTGCTGACCAGCATCCACCCCACTGTGGAAAGCAGAGCAGAATGAATGTTTGTTTGAGAAATGCTGACCCACAAGAATTTTCTTCTGTTTCTACTTCATTCTAGTAAAGAAAAGCAGCCTACAAATGCATTCTCCGTTTTGCTTTGTAAAAATGTGCAGTGAGGTTAACTGTAAAATGTTGGCCAACAGCCATTTTCCTTATTTGCTTTCAATCGTGGAGCAGCAGAGCAGACCGAAGAAGTGATAGGTTATAGCAAAGCTTAAAAACAAAACCAACATACAAACAAAGAAGACCTTCTACAGTAGCACAGACATGCATACCCCCACTCTCGCACTATTTTTCTTTATAGTTCAATTTTAGTCTTCCTGCTGGCCCTGGTTTACCATTAGGCATGTCTAACATCCCCTTTAATCTCATTGTTTCTTTTATTTAATCCTTGTTACAGCTACCTACACTTCCACAGCTCCAGCTGCTTTGTTATTCCTTTAGTTTCTAGTGCATAGAAGTCAGTGTGGGTAACATTGCTCTGTTGTCATTTAATGGGAAGGACTAGACCCTCTGGCTCATGCCATGCTTCCCAGGTCAGGAGTGGAAACAGAAATCAGAAGCAGTAGTGGAATGAATATTGTGATGTCCATAATGAAGGCTTGTTCTCTTCTTATAGAAGGAGAAAGTGATATATTCATTATTGAGCATGCTGTTCAGAGTGCGTCTGTGGCTGGGTAGGTTTCCACCAATGACAATAAAATTGCAAAAGACAAAAGATAGTGGCTGTCAAAAGACTGCTAAAGCAGCATATTTTAAAGGGCATTTAATCCTGTACTCCCCCAATACTTAACCAGGGCTCATAGTGAGTGATATACATAGAGGGACTTCATTTTAAAGGGACTTTAACTTGACCACCTCTTTTTCCGAACAGTTTTGAACTAACGATTTTGTCCCAGATATTGCTATTCATGCCTACAAATGGCTGAGTATGTGAAAACATTATTTGTGTTCACAAATGGCTTTTGCTTGCCTGATTTGCACAAAGTCTGTCTTTGGTTCCCTCAACTTCCTTGGGTGCATCATCAGAACAGGTCATCTACCTAGACAGGAATGAGGATGTGTCTGTGTCTCACTGCCTTTGTTTAGAAATAAATTAATGATAATTAAAAAGGGTAACTCTCGACTTAATTTTAAATAACAGAAGGCACATCACTGAAGATACTGAACTAAGACAATGTGTATAGAGAAGGATCTTAGCATTAGTAACTTTAATCTAGTTGAGTTTGCAGTTTGGACTAAAATGAGAGATGAAAAAGTAATAAGAGAGTTGAATTTAAGCTGATCTTATTTTAGTAAAATATGAGAGAAATCAATGGAGGGAAGAAATAGAAAGGAAATGGGAAGTGTTGAAAGATAAATAAAGGTATTCCAACTGTCAATGAACACCTTAGGACAAAAAAAATGCAGGTATAAAATAAAGGGACAGAAGGAGAGAGCTATAAGGGGAAAATATCTGAAGCAAAGGGGAACTGGAAAGATTAAAGAATAAAGTGTTAAAAAAAGTTCTAAAGGTGGAGAATAAAAAGCAGAGTGTTGGAGGTTAGGATAAATAAAATATGTTTCAAGTACATAAAGAAACAAGAAGCCAATGAAAGAGACAGTAAGGCAAAGCATAAACAGTTCAGAAGTGCTATTCATGCAAAGCATGTACAATTAAATGAATACATAACAATACAATAGAGGAAGTGCTTAACAAATCAAGTCTTGGTTTTGCAACTAAACCTGTGCAAAACAAAACTTTAAGTCTAAGAATCCAGTCAGCTTTAATGTAGCTGTTGGAAGTGAGTTGAGCAACCTGTGCAAACTGTAAACAAACATAATCTGAATTCAGTCATACAGGTAAAATGGCATGCCCCAGAAGAAAGGAGGGAGTTAGCACAAAACAGGGATGAGTGGATTGATGGTTCAATGTTCCACAAAGTAAGAAGTTTTATTTTCCCCATTGTTCACAATTCTGGTAGGGGGACAGATGGAAGGACAAAGAAATACTGAATGAAACTAATATAATTCAGAAGTGACTAAAGGACATTAGAATACCTGAGGACTGATAATATCCCCCAGCTAAGCTGGATCTATCCTAGCATTCTAAAATAAACAAACATAAGAGGACTTTTCTATTGATCACCCTGCACCTTTAAGCAGGGAGTGGGGGTGTTTGGCTGGCTGGCTGAATGAAGGGAACAGTGCTTTATGGTTGAAGGGAAGGGGGGGGGATGAAAACTGCTGCGAAAAAGGGTCAGAGTGGTCGCTGACTCAGCCCCTAGGAACACAGGGTTCAAAAGGGGCAGCTCGGCACCTATAGCCTACCTTTTTACATGGACCAGGCTGAAGCAGGACCCACCCTCCCTCCTTTTTAGGCGGTAAAATACCAGGTTTTGCCAATACCTGCTGTGGGCATTACGTTAGTGGCCCCTTTTTTAGGGGGGCTGGGAAGGAATTTTTTTCCCTTACCACCAGATTGGCTCGGTGCAGTTGGGTTTTTCATTCGCCTTCCCCACAGCGGGTTCAGCAAGGGCTCTGTTCATCCATGTCATGACAGGTGGTGGGCCATATGTTGCAACTCATTATTTAAGTGTAGGGCAGATGTTCAGTGCAGGTACTCCGTAGGGAAAGTCTACGGTGACCGGATAAATGGTTTGGAAAAGGACATAAAAAGAGGGGTTCCTTAAAGGAATGAACTCAGGGCGGTTGGGGACTCCTATGATTGGTGTGGCAGGGAGCCAATCCTGCATTCTTATAGCTCATCTTAACCTTCCTCAAAGGGCGGCGGGGGCGGGGGGTATGGTAAGGTCACAGCAATGGATTTGCTGAAGGGACCTGGATGGAAAAAGAGGGGGAGCTGGTAAAAGCCCCCGGGTAAGTACAGAATAAACATGGGGTTACCTGCACTGTACACTTTTATCTGCTGGGTAGTCCCAGACATCTAATAATAAAGTTGTGGCTTGATTAAACGCATGTCAAATCTCTCCTGTCCTTCTTTCGGCATACCCAGACAATATATGTGACATGTTTTGAAACAGCTTCTCCTCACTCAATCTGTATCTTCGTTTTTGAAAAGGTTGTATCATTTTGTCACTATATTGTAAAGAAAAAAATCATTAACCTACAAATATTAAATTTAACTTTAGTGGATTCAGTAATCAAGGACAAACTATGGGAACTGTAGAAAGTTGCTTTACTAAAGAACAGACATAATAGATTTTTCCAAAGGGAGATAATTGGTATAGTACAATACAAAAATGCAATCTACTCCATAAGGTCAGAAAGTTTGGAACAGCAGGCAGAGAAAATAGATTGCAGATGAGAAATACGGTGCAGTAGACAGAGAACTATTTTAGAAGCTGAACTTCCAAATACCTCTGACTGTCCTCTTTTCCGACTGAAATTGGTATGCACAAGTCTCTGGGAGGTTACTCAATTATAATAGGAATACTTAAGCAGAGTAGCAGATCAGATCATAGTGAGGCACATCACTATTATCTGAAAGCACCTTGTCTTAAAGAGCTTACAGTAACCTGAAGTTAGCAGTAATGCCTGTATTGTTCTTTCCTGTAAATTCTGGTCTCGACAGCTTTCCTTTCCTTTCTATGATTGCTCCTTTCATTATCATTGAAATCCATCACTAGAATTTACAGCACTTTTCTTGACAAATTTATAAATGTTTGAGTAACTAAATTGTCAAGATGTCTCTGTCTCTTCTAGTGCCCCTGTTTTTAATTAAAATATCTAAATGAATTGCTTTGGTAAGAAAAAAAACAATCAATACTTAACATTATCTAGCTATTTTAGCATTACTCTGCTCATTCTGAGTCTAGCAAGTTTGCTGTTTTGTTTGTTTTTCTTTGTGTGTTTTAACACAAACTGTAACACAAATCAATTTCTGGGAAAGCTTGTTTTATTATAAAGTATAAGCATGTGTTTGTCCTGGATATTCCAGATGGAATATCTATTCCCCAGACTAAAGTTACTGATATAAACAAATAAGTCTACCCTCCCACCAACTCTCAAAAACCTATCCTTCTGAAATGTGGATTGTACATGCTAACAGATATTTATGTTCCTGAAAGAATTAATCCTGCTCTTAAAGATGTCTGCATAGAACAGTAGCTAAATTGGCAAACAGTCTAGTAACAGAATCAAGCCAAAGGCTTACATTGCACATATAGAAATAAACATTTCTCAAGACAGTTTTACTAAAGCAGTGGTTCTCAACCGGGGATATACATACCCCAGAGAGTACGCAGAGGTCTTTCAGGGGGTACTGTTACACTACTAAAAATGATACCAACAGGATCTTGTAAGAGGGACAAGGCAAATTGCTACATTTATTGTAAATACAACAAAATATTCCTATATGTAATGTCTTATATAGATCCATTCACACACACAGACATTCACACACAGGTGCTACAAAAAGGTTGTTATAGTTACCAACCTAGACATTGCTCATGCCAAGTCACTGGCCAGCTGTCCTGGACACGAGAGTGGAGCCGAGTCATTGTCAGATGCACATCCGATGTTCCTGGAGGGTGGTCGTAGAACCAGACTCAAAGAACACAGTCCCTGGACCCAATTTTTATAGGTCTCTGGTTCAGTACAAGTCTATGGAAGTTGCTTCATCATGCTGAATTTACAATTGAGATGACCATCAATCAGCTCAATCAGCAGATGGTACATCCATGATGGCTCCATGATGGCTAGGTGTTATCTTCTTGCTCTTCCTTGATAAGTTTTGGGTGGATTCCAGTTCACCCTCCGGGGGTAGTCACATTTCCCTTACACCTGAGGTGTGCCAATGTTGGTAGATCAGGGCCTATGTGGTCTGTATGCACCCACCACCTATCATGCTCTAGATGCCAAGACACTTTATTCGTGCAACTGGGCTTCAGAGCTGTAATAAAACATCTGGTTCAGCCTTGTTCAAATCCTTTATCAAATTGTATAGAACCTGTTAATTTTTTTACTGCACAGTAATTCACTGGATCCTGCCCTCCTCGAGGCACTTGGAGATCCTCTGATACACCCTCTGAATACATTTGCCTCAGCAAGTTTTATCTCTCCTTCAGGCCAGGCATTGTGTGTTGACTTTTTCTGAATAGAAATGTGATTGTTCTATAGTTCACAAAATGTTCAACTATCGAAGCCGTAGTTCAAGGGCTAACAAAAGAGCGCTAAGTTGGCTGGTGTAGTCCAGATGACCTAGCCAGGAAAGCTTTTTGGGATACCTTACCCAGGGGGGATGGACATATTCAGCATCAGCCTCACGGCTGGAGGGAATAGTAGCTTTACGCAGTTTGTGTGCACAACCACATAGCAAAACCAAATCCAAAGCAACTACAGGAACCCAAACACATACCAGAAATAGCTGCTAGCAGGAGTAGCACTCGGTTCAGTCACCATTTATTAATTGAATATTAAAATTACATTCATAGAGTTTTCACATTAAATATCTTATTTTCTACCAAATCACTCAGAAGGTGCCACATTTACCACTGTAGACTTTATACTATGCATAATAAAATGTAAATTAGGGGCAGCTTTCCTTTATACAGGATGATTTAAGGAAGGTTTTGAAGCATCATTGGGTTTGATTTCTCGCTTTATATCTTATTAATGAAATTTCACAAGCTAGCACTAAATACAACTTTTTCATAGATTGAGCAGGATCATCCAAGTTCATTTCCTGTGTCTCAGTTATTTTAGGTCACTACTTTCTTTAGAACACACCAGAATTTATAGCTCTTCAAGAGGAATATTAATCTGCCAGGAGACAAATCTTTACATTTAAATGAAACAAAGAGATCAAAGGAAAAGTAAATCAATAACAAGGGCTTTTCTCCACATTTTTTTCATCTGTCTATGGTCTTACAGTATCACACATTTTGCAAGACACACGTGTGATTTCAGACTCAGCTGAATCTTCCAGCAAGGCCATTTGGAGATATGTTTTGCAATGTACATTGTCACATTCCATGGTCTTGTAGTTATCCTAGGTATAAAAAGAGAGTTGTCTAGCTTTTAATCAAAATGGTTGTTACAGGATTGCAGGTCTTCATAGATACAGACAAGCTAACATTTTTTTTACATCTATCCAGCACTTTTCATCCTAAAAGATTCCATATGGTCTTGCTAAGTATGTACAGACCCACCATTGAAATGCTTCTACCACTGAAACACTCCCCTTTCATGTAGGGAAGTTTTACACAAAGATACTGGGTAAAGAACTTGATTTTATGAATAGTGCTATGGAATCTCCATGTAAGGCAGACAAGACATCATGGTAAAGGTCTCCTCCAAAAGTTGTTTTCATAATAAGCAGCATAATAAGCAGCACAAACTCTCTCAGAAAGATGAAGAGCTAAATAGACGTTTATGGAATTTAAACATGTGGGTTTAGGGAACTGAGACTTTCTAAATCTTATGATTTAACCACTAAGCTTACCCTTTGTGGTTTATTCCTAACCTAGCCACTTTGGAAAATGCAGGTATTAGAAAAGCATTGAGAAAGACATTTTTCTCATAAAGTACGCTGTTATCATTTTTACTGCCTAACAAAAGGTCAGCTCCTCTCCCATTTTCTTTAAAATATTCCATATAAACCCTATCTGTTTTTTAAAACTACTATGAGCTGCCAGAGGACAGACATGGCCTACTGCATCACATAACTCTAAGCATTCTGATTTGGAGCTAACACATAAATATATTCAAGTGACTCTGTCTTTTAAGTTCTGGTTAGGCTATTTCCTTAATATCAATCTTCTTGGGAACCTGTCAAACATTTCTCTTTCCCCCTCTATCTAAATCTAGAAATAGAGTTAAATGACTTTAAAGGTATATCAGATATGATAGCTTCTAGTGCAAAAACGTGATATAAATTTCAGACCACTTTTCACATACTATTCTGGTAGAAAGACAGGTAAAATTCTTGTAGTGCACAACCCCTTAGCCCTGCAATATGTATTGTCTTTTCTAATGACTATTAACAGTACATACTCCACAAGTCAAATGTCAAATCACATTAGGAGATGCAGCAGGATGCCTTGGCAGATCTATATAAAATATCATGTCATTCAGTTACTTGTTTTTAACATTCCCAACACTCCCTTTATGAAGTCTTCTCCTTACATCATATTGATGCCATTGATGAACCCCTTCAAGTTTCCCATATATGCCTCTGTAACTCCATACATTTTAAACTGTAGTTGGATTTGGATTTCTTTATGAAGTAAAGTAGTGCCATCCTAGTCAGGTGAGTTGAGACTGTGAGGAGGTGGAGAAGTCTGTTACGTTGCACCATAGTTTGCACACAGGTCTGCAAAGACCAGGGCTGGGTTTGCTTCTTTATCTCTTCCCTTCTCTGCATGCTTGTTTCCTCCTCACTTCTTGCTCTTCTCATCTTCTCTTATTCTGCTATTCACACTAGAGATAGGCCTGAACACCAAATAGTTTGGATCCAGATTGAAACTTATCCAACCATGGGGGTCGGGTCCAGTGTTCACCCCCTTATAGAAATAGCGGTCTGCTGTGAATAGGATGACTGGACAGTAAGTGTGAAAGAAAGTGTCCCAATTGGGGTGAGGGAATAGTTGCCTATATGTAAGGGGACTGTTGCCCCCTTACTAACATTCAGTGGGAGTGTTTTAGTTGCTAGCTCCCAGTACTAAAAAGAGGGAAGGGTTGATGGGGAATCAGGACCTGGAGACTGACAGCCCCAGGAACACATGGGGAGAGGCCAAGGCTCCAGGTCAGCCTGAATGACTGGGTGGGCAGGCTAATCAGAGAGTCAGGAAGCTAGGGAGGTCCCGTCCTCCGTGTGAGCTGGATGTGCCTGGGTCAGACAGTGGGGCCGAGCTAAGGAGAAAGCAGAGGCCCAAGCTAAGCTAAGCTGGGGAGCAGAGCTGTGCCAGATCCAGAGGGACCAGAAAAGCAGCCCAGAGAGAGCAGACCCTGTCCTGGGAGCAGAGCTGCAGCCCCAAAGCCAGAGGCACAGCCCAGAGAGAGCAGACTTGTCCTGGGAGCAGAGCTGCAGCAACCAGAGCCAGAGGGGCCAGGAAAGCAGCCCAGGAAGCAGGTCAGTGCTGGGAACAGAGTCACAGAAGCAGCGTGCAGAGCAGACCTGTCCTGGGAGCAGAGCTGCAGCAACCAGAGCCGGAGGGGCCAAAGAAGCAGCCCAAGAAGCTGGAGGCAGAGCAGCAGCAGTAGCAGGGCAGAGACAGTGTTGTGGAACTGGGGCTGGAGCAGTCTGGAGCTGGGTGCGGTGAACAGCTAGAGAGAGCGAGGGGGACCCTGGGCAGTGGGCCCAGCACAGGGAGACGCTTCAGCCAAGAGGCTCTGCAGGTCAGGCTTGGATCGTAACCCCGACAGGGCGAGGGTGACACTGGGAAGAAGGGTCCTACCACTTAGAGCCTGAGAGCGTGTGGCCACCACCAGAGCAAGTGTCCAACCCACAGCATCCCTACAGCACAGCCAGGGCCTGAGAAGGCGTCCTGGGACTTACAAGGAACAGACTGTGAACGGCCCAGACATTCCAGAGACACAGTTTGTGATGTTCCCTGCCACAGAGCGAGGTGATGTGTTTCCTTTAACCTTTCCCATTTTTCCTTATTCTTTTTAAAATTAACTGTTGATTAAATAACTTGCATTTGCTTTAACTTGTATGTAATGGTAAGTGGGTCAGAGAAGTCCCCAGTGCACAGAGAGTACCCCGGAGTGGGGACACCCTAGCCCCTGTCCTAGGTGACCACAGCAGGGTTGGGGGTCGAGCCCCCCAGGAATCCTGGGCCCAGCTTTGTTGGGGTTACGAGGACTCTGCCAGACAGGAAAGTGGAAGGGGAGTCCTCAAGGGCAGGGAGGCCACTGGGTAAAGGAAGTGGGAGCGAGGACTCGGATCCTTTCGGTAGCCCACTTCACCGGGGTAGTGCAGAAGCCAGGAAAGTTCCCCACAAGAGCGGGACTATTCCCCCTCTTACATATATAAGACACAGCCCCTAATAGCGGGCCAAGATGTCTGATATTATCGGGATGTCTGATCACTGTAGTTATGAAGCTCGGCTCTGGATTTACACTTTGCCAAAGTTACAAGGGAGTCCAGAGCCAAGATATCAGTTTGGGCCCATCTCAGCTTCACTTTCCTTTGCTCTGTGTGCGTTTTTCTCTCTATATTCTCTCTTATTTCCATTGTTATTTTATAGCAGCAGGCAGGATGTATATGCCTGGCAGGTATTAACTGTGTCTCCCCAGTGTTCAATTGAGAGGTCTTCTCAGGACAGGATATTTTGAGTGGCAGATGGGTAAGAGCATCAAAGGGTGGTATTTCAATTAGTTTCTTCTAAATAAAGCATAAATGATAATACTTAGCACTTAAAATCTTCAAAGCACTGTACAGGTATTAAGTGTTCACTAGAGCTGGGCCAATTATTTTTGGTAAATAGTAAATTCGCTTTAAAAAAAATCCTCATTTTGAGGGCATCAGACCATTTTGTGAAGCCAGGCAGAATTCAGTGGATGGTTTCAGTGAAAAAAATAGGGAAAGGTGTTTGTTTGTTTTTGTTTTGTTTGTTTTTAAAGCTGAAATGGTTTGCTTTGTCCATTTAGAAATGGCTTTTTGTTTTGAAATTTAGTTTAATTTTTTTTAAGTGAAACACCTGAAAATGAAAAACTGAAAAGATTTTGGCTATGTCTACACTGGAGACCTTACATCTGTGCCCGTGTAAGATCTCACGTATAATCTCTCTATGCTGACGGGAGAGAGCTTTCCCACTGACGTCATTAAACCACCCCAACAAGCACACTACCACTTATGCCAGGGAAATTTACATTGCTCAGGGGGGGTGGATTTGTCACACCCCTGAGTGACATAAGTTTTGCTGACATAAGTGGTAGTGTTGCTCTAGAGTTAAAATGGAGGGTCGCTCGGGTGTCACCACCCTCCTGAGCAACATAAGTTTCCCTGGCATAAGCCTTTGAGGTCAAACTAAATGTTTCATTTGACACTAAAAGATTTGTTTGCTTGTTTTTTCTTCATTTCACCCACACACAAAAAAAGCCACCCAAAAATTCTGTTTTGGTTTGAATGGAACATTCTCCCACCACTCCTCCATTTTAACCCTAGAACCTCTTCCATTTTAACCCTAGAAAATAAATTATTCCCTCTGCTCTATTATTAATATGGGGTCATTATGCTTCCTTAGAAGAAGGAGTCCTGATCTGGAATATCTTGCCTATAATCGTGTCATATTGCAGAGTGGGTCCAGACACCCTGACAGAGTCATGATGGTTGCCTGGCCGCAGTTAGAGAAGCTAACTGGCCTAGCCAAGGGAAAAGTTCTTTCTCAGATCAGTACAGTTCACAGACTGGTGGATTTCTTCTAGAGCTGTCCAAATAATTTGTAACAGTTTTTTTTGACAAATTTTGCTTCTTTTCCCATTTGTGGGTGGTCCTTGAACAGAGTAACTTTTCTTCAAATGTATTTATATATAAAATTACTGGCCAAATAATATCTTCAAATAATTTTTGCTCTGTAGGTTGGTTGGCAGAAGTTTGGTTCATTCATCAGAAAGCCCAACATCACATTTGGCAATTATGGGCAATATTACCCTAATACTTTTCTTTTAATATGAATGGATTTTGTATCAGGCCCTAAGCGCATTCTCATTAGAAATGCCAAGGTATGAATTGGCAAGGAGGGTAAGTCCCTCCCAGTGCGATTCTTAAGAGATGGAGAGCCAATGGCAGTTCAGTGTGGGTAAGCTTACACTACAACGGCCTGTGCCACATCTGGCAGTCATTTGGGCATATTTCACAAGCAGAAAGGTCCTGAGCTTGCTCCCATTTAAGTCAAAGGGAGTTATGCTACTAGGTTCAGGGGGAACAAGATTCTTGTCATAGACTGCAATGGGAATAGGATCAGGTGTTAATCAAATAGATTTTTTTATTGTGATTAAGTTTATGTAAATATCCTATAATTATGATAATAGTAAAAACTATACACGCTCTTTGGATGTGTTTATCTATCTTTGAAATCAAATTAATGGTCCTGTGCTCTCCCTGTTATGTGATCACCAGATAAGTCAGTTTGTTTTGATTACCACTCTGAAGGTAATTAAAAGAAGATAATCACTGTGTCACAAATACAAGTACCCAAACACAATTGAATCAGTAGGGTAGCATTGTATGTGAGGAACATACTGAATGATAGCTCAGTTGTTACTTTTCTGCTAATATCTGTAGGGCCCTATCCTGCATTGCTGGAACACCCCAAATACTCTTTGATTCCAGTGGATTTTTTGGGTTTACAAGGGGAGATAGAATCAGGTCCATGATCTGTTTTTTAAAAGAAACCACACACACGTTCAGTGCTAGTGTTTATGTTCAGTACATAGACAGTCTGCAGGTTCTATTTCTATAAACTATTGACACATTTCAGCCGATACCAAACACCACGTGTTTCTTGTATAAAATACTAAAATAATGGAAATCTTTTGTAGCTGAGGACTCAACTGGAGATCATACTTACTCTGGAGAATGTTAATGAAATAACAAAGTAATAAGAAACAAACAGCTACTGATAGATCCCAATTCTGCTAGCAAGCTGAACCCCCCAATTTGAGAATCTGTGAATCTTGCCTCATTCACTGAAGAATACTGCAGAGCTGAAGCAGTATAAGTTATTGATGACAGTGATCATATACATACATTACAAGATGCTGCAGGCTGACAAGAGTTAGCAGGTGGCAAATTGTGGCTAATACGCACTGTGCTAATACATGCTCATTTTACTGCTGCTTCATCCTCCACCTGGCTTCTTTCTCCCCACTTCCCAACCTTTAATTTGCTTCATCTCCTTGCTGTGTTCTGTTGTAACCTACATTGCATGTTATTTTGGGCAGGGTCTGTCTTTTATATAAGTGTGTGCAGAGCACCTCTCAGAGTCCTGGTCCCTGAGTGGGACCCTGAGGCACTCCTGAGATACAAATATTAATATTATCCCCTATGTGCGCTCACAAGATGCCAGCGTTAGTATAATTTTATGCAGTGCTGTTATAGCCATGTCGGTCCCAAGATATTAGAGAGACAAGGTGGGTGAGGTAATATGTTTTATTGGACCAACTTCTCTAAAGCTCTCTCACCAAGAGAAGTTGGTCCAATAAAACATATTACCTCACCCACCTTGTGTCTTGTAGTCAGCATAAGGTAATCGTGGAACACAATTTAATTAGATTTATAAGGGAAATAGTGGACACCCCATTTAGAATTAAACTGGAGAAGTCACTAACACATGTATGGTAGGGAATAATCCTATATTGATTGAGAAATAGGCTAGGTGAATGATTCATCTTTAATTTCGGTAATGATGACACTGCCTTTCTGAGAGAAGCAGTTAAGGGAGAATGTTTAGGAGGGGAGATCAAATAATAACTCAGTAGCTTATAAAAAGGAGGGTAAGAGCAGAAATGACTACTTCCATTTCAAACCCAGACAGTTGTATTACCATCCCCCTTCCCTCAACACTTTCTGCCAGATTTAAGCTGTCCTAAGGTACAGAGAGAATTGGAGGAGGCAGAAATTGATTTATTTTTAAACGCAATGTATATACTGAAGTTTGCTTCTAGGGGAATCTGTGTTATTGGATAGTGAAATTTCTAGAGAGAAAAATGTGTCTTTAAAAATACCCCATTCCAAATTCATCTGCTGGCTGGTAGGCAAGCCACAACAGCAAGTGCTCTAATTTCATTGGTGAACTGAGTTCATGCAATTTATTCATGTTGGAATATTGATAAAATAAGATTATAGCCATCTTTACATGCCTGTGACTGTATGAGAGAGAGAGAGAGAATTGCTTACTATTATGTTCACAGAGTTGACTTGAAAAATGTGATATGCTTTGACTTAATTCTTGATAGTTATGATTTAATGAAAGGATTCTATTCCCTTTTTATGCTGGATCAATATTTATTTTAATAAGAGTCACTGAATACATACTGTTTCTATTGGTATGCTTTACGGTATCATGTTGAAGGAGTGAGGTGGAATCAATATACAGACAAATGTATATTTCATTAGCTATTTCTTTTGCTTTTAAATGTAGCATGTTGGCCATTTTGCTTTCTTATGCTCATTTTAATGACCCAGGCACATTTGTTAGGAGTTGTTTTGCTATCTGGTTCCAGTGGTTTCCAATTACTGATGTTCCAAACCTCCTGAAAATAATTAAGATAGTCACCAAAAAACAACAACACATTAAAATAGTTTTCAACATTTTGATACTACACATGGGATAATAACCAAGTCATTTAATAAAATGTTCTAAGGAAATGCCTTTCGAAGATTTTAAAATAAAGCAGATGATACTGCATTCTGTGTCCGCCTAGCAGGGATGATGTGATGTAACTTGACTGGATATGAAGTGCAGGAGTTACTTTCTAAATCATTGTGGGTGTTCACTGTTATAATTACATTTGTTGTCAAGATTAATGGACTGGACTCACCTTTCCTTGGCTGACTAGCGGGTAAGGCATTCATGAGTTTTACCAGCAATAATTGTTACACAAAGGTAAACACACTTGTTTCCAGGACGCTGCCACACTTACTGCCCAGTTCTCACCCACCTGCACAGCCACTGGAATAGTACCAAACCCCCTTACTATGAAGGGTAGTCTGTGGGTTCTTAGAGCCCAGCTAGGCAAGAGGGAAGAGGGAGCAAGCTAGGTGGCATGCTGTTTCCCTCCTCCAACCTTATGGAGATTACAAAGAGAAACTGAAGCTTGGGTCTTGACCCCCCTTTACAGAGATCCTCAAGGGCATCCACAGCCAGGAGGAATCTGTGATAAAATGGCCTCATGGTGAGAAAGAGGAAGGATCCCTGGGGAGGAGTCTGTATTTATCAATTTAGCTGGTGAGGTATTAGTTTAGTTTAGTTTCCTGCTAGGAAAGACCATGACCAGCTAAAACCAAGTTAAAGGTACAACACTGTGTCTGCACCAGGAAAAAAGTCAAATTTAAGAAAAGCTTAGCTAGCATGTGATAGTTGACCATGACCTAAAGGTGACCACTTTACCGAGTTATGGTCAGTCCTTGGGGCAGGGAGGGGAGACTACCCCCAAGTGCAACACTGTGAGGAAATTTCTGTGAAAGGCTTTTCTCTGAAGTGGATTTCACCACAGATGGAGTAATCCAGCCCGTATTACTTCTACCCAGTACTTGTGAATAAATATGTTACCTACAGTAAATAGAGACACCACACAATTAAAAGGGTCAGGGACTAGACCCACCCAAATGGAGACATGAGTGATATGTGCAATAAATTTACTTTTTCTGTAGTATAGGAAAGGAAGGCAGGATACATAATTGGCTATACTGACTTAGTGAAATGTGAGATACAAGAAAAATGTTTTAGCCATCTCTGCTGCTCATTGACTGTAATGCTAAACACGCTGCCTTGACTATCCTTCGTGATCTCTACTGTTCGACCTTGTATGAAGTCCCTGCTTGAAGGCAGATTGCATTGTAATGTGTTATGCTATAGTGTAATAGTGGTTTCTGGGAAAATAAAAGGTATTTGAAGAACAGAAATAGCTTGCTGGTAACTTACTATTGGGAGTAGGATAACAAGGTATGTTAATTGTGTGATAATTACAGTAAATGTACATAGCTGCATGTGGAAGAAGGGTACCATTGTGGAAAATTGTTATTGTATTCAGTAGAAAATGTTAATTTTTCTATATGTTTTCTGAACCACCCTATGAATACAGTAGAGAATTATATCACTGCTTGGAATTCACTGGCATGGTTGAAATAGTCCATACAAAGGCTGTCATTCTTTTTTGCTGGGAGGGAGTGGTTGGAGAGGGATGTGGATCTGGACGGAGTAGGGCTTTGAGATAGGCTGTATTTTTGTTTTGCTGTTTAAATAATGGTTAATTTAATGTTGTTGTTTGAAGTTATGTGGGATGATCTTTGTGTTGTTTACTAGTTTTAAAAAAATGTTTAGGTACCTAGAGCTGAGAATAAACCAAATCTTTTTAAAAAATAAATAAAAATAAATAACATAATTTCTATGGAACTCTCTTGGTAGCATTCATATACAAGTACTATAGGACTTTTCCAAAAGGGTCTTGAGACAAATCCTGTAGCTTTAACTTGAGCTGGCTATTGTCAGGAAAAATCCTGAAGCCTTTACTCAGATGTGGGGAAATTTAATGACATAACTATATCAGTATAATTAACTTCTCTAGGTATACCAGTGGATGCTTCTTCTGGGATAAGCTGCCTTTTTCAGGTTTATCTTATACCACAACATAAGCTAAACTGGAAAAAGGCAATCTCATTCTGGAACAGTGTCCACATGGGGAACTATTCTGGTATGTTTATATTGGTATAGTTAGGCTGGAAAATTTTCCCATGTAGACAAATTTCCATGAATTTCAAAAGTAAAATCCAAGTAAAGACCTCAAACCTTGACTTCAGTAGATATGTTGTCTGAAAACGGACTCTGGACTTCATGAGTTGGCTCATGAGTGCCAATCCTGCAGTTTGATATCTGCAGGCATTAGGCGGTCTGCGTGCACAGCTCAAATTTCAGGATCAGGCCCACGACTTGTAATCTTGAAAAACACGCTGAGGTTTGCAAAAGGCACTGTTAAATGTACCTCAGTCCACCACTTCTCTGCCTGTGGCACATAATAGTTTAGTCTCCTGTGGGCTGGAAACTTTGTTCTAAATTCTGTTGTTGATTTAGTGTGCAGGTGCTGGGTTGTCTTGGTAGCCTGTGATTAACAGGAGTTCAGAATGGATGATTTGATGGTCCCATCTGGCCTGAAACTCTATAACCCATGAAACTGATTAAATACTTATCTGAAATTGTTATGCCACATTCAGGGCACTCCTTATTAATTCATGTTCCCATTGACTAACCCCATTCAACAAAGGATAAAGGCCTTCTCTTCCAAGGCCAGGATTTCATGTTTCTGCTTACAGAAATGTCAGTTCATAAGTGGGAGTCGAGAGCCACAATGTCTGTAGCAGTTTTCTGGCACTGAACTATAACACGTAGTGTTAGTCAACTTGTGACCCTCATGACAGATGTGATAACTAAACATGCTGACAGAAGGTATGTGATCTAGATGAGCCACAGGCATTTCTTTGATTTGACCAGAAATGTCACAACCTGACAAAGCTGCCTTGTAATTAGTGGTCCAAAGCTTTGTCATGTTACAGTTCAAGATTTGCAGAGCTGGAGAATTCAGTGTATGAACTACTTTCATTGACTAAATAGGATTTGGATACAAGATGTAAGTGGCATATTCTGCCCTCATTTACTCATATGCAAAAAAGGGCCAAATCTTGGTCCAGTTGTAATTAATAGGAGTTTTTCCATTGACTTCAGTGGAACTAGGATTTGTCCCTGAAATATTTAGCAGATTAGTAACTTTTAAACAAATGGAACTATCCTTAGAGGAAAATTTGGGCTCTTCCACCAAGTGTTCCTTTGTTTGATTTGCTGTGTCACAACCGTTCAGTTTGAAATGTTCTTTGCAAAAGTATATATCTGGTATGTGCATTGCATGTGCATCTACTGGTGTGTTCTCAGTGGGTAAACGAGCACCATCAAATCAAAGGCGAGTACAGATCTATTTCCACAGGATCAGTAAATCCTTACTTTCACATGCAGAACACATGCAATAATCACTTTACCCATGGTGCGTATTTTGTTGAGTCTTCAGCAGAAGATATTTGACCCAGATCCCCCAAGGCCAAAGTATTCACTTTCTGCATGTTGAGTAACATACATAGGAAAATTCCCTCCAAAGGTTGTAATCAGTTTCTCCCTCCCACTCCCATCCCCAGTCTCTGGGCCTGATTCTGTCCTTACCACATGCAATAGACAAATCCATTGACTTATCTTAAATAGAATAAGGCCCTCCATGTTAAGAACTAGAGATTATTAGCCAAACCAACAACTAGACTTGCCAATTACTCATGACAAATGATCCTTCAGTCCACTCATGAGCTGAGCCTGGACCTTCAATTTAGCTCTAAGGAAAAGATTTCCTGAGGCTACCAAACTGATTTCTGTTTTCCTTCCAGAAAGGTTCCTAGAACTTGCATTCTCTCAGTCAGCATAACATTTTATGCCACAGGTCCCTTAGCCTTCACTAACCTTCTTAAGCTTCTGTGTATGGATGATCTGCCTTCTATCAACCTGATTCTGTGTGCAACTAGGCAAGGGTCGGAAGAGAGAATTTTCAAGTCAATACAAAGAGGTAGAATAAGAGATGTAATAATTGCACCCAGGCATGGTTGTGATTCTTCTATTTCTGTGTTCCCTCTAACTCAAGGGTAAATGGATTCAATAAAATCTTCTCATAGTTAATGAATAATGGAAAAAAAACAAGGATTACGAAATTCTGACGCTCACAGTGAATTCTACAGGAATGACATTGCTGGCAATGCAAGGTTTTACCACTAAGGCAGTGCAACAAAACCCACTTCACTCTCTGAATCTTGCCTCAAAGGCTAATCCTGCAAAATTCCAAGGGTTGTGGGTTAATTGTGGACACTCTTTAACATTTTCCAAACATCCACAGAAATAGACTCTCCTTGGTCAAATGCAGCTTCAAAATTACAAAAGGGCTAACTATGCAGTAAACAACCTTGAATGTCTCTCCCTCTGCAACCTTTTAATGACTGTCATTGCTTTAGCTTCAAGAGGTTATGTGATCTAATTAGGCCAAATTGAATAAGACTGCTTTTATGCTAAAGCGTGAGAAAGTTAATTGAAATCAATCCATGTTCAGTGAAAATGCTGGAGACTTCACTGATAATTTAAAGCAATTAAAAGATGTTGTCCTGAAGCAAGGCAGAAACATTAAGTCTAAGAGCCTGTTAAAGGAAAATTACCTAAAATATTTAAATGACATTATTCAGCAAAGATGGACTAGGGACATCTAAAGCAATTAAAAACCATAAAGCATAAAATCAGTCATATGTTGTCATCTTTAAGCTATTTGGGGAAACCATTCATTGTCTCGTGCCAATTGTTTTTGTGAAATAACAGATTTTTAAAATAACCCATTTTGTGACAGATTGTTTGCAATGGTGTTTTAAAGAGCCTACCCAGTATGCCTCCAAAATGATGTGACGGTTTCCATTTGCCCAGCCAAGTAGAATTTGAGACCCACATCCAAAAACTGTTTTGACTCCCTTGGACACATAGTGCAAGTACAAAAAAGCAGAACTCATTGGTCCTTGCAGAGTGGCAAATACTGCTGTTAATTCCAGTATTTCAACTTCTACCAATCCACTGAGCATAAGTATAAGGAAGGGGAAAAGCCTCTTGTCAGCTAAGAACTTTCACAAACAAATTTATGGCACCCCCCCATAAGGAAAAAAGAAAAGCTGAATGGAATCTGCATAATTTGAATATGAAAAGTATTGAAACACTTGCTGTGTAAGTGTCACTATTATTTCGTATTAAAAATTTGTAAGCAGCTTACTTTTTGTTCAGTCTGCCCTGGAGATTCCAGAAGTTGGTTTAGGCACTGTAACTATTTATGGGCTGCACACTTTGGACTAATGCTCAGCTAAAATGCCACTCCTTTTGCCCTTTAATTGTCTAGGTGTGTGTGTTATACTGATTTAGAGACAGAGCTGTTTCACAATTAGTTCTCTTATTTTTAATTTTTATTTCTAAAGAAAAAATTAAGTTAGGAGGATACTTTGCATGTTGTAGCCTACCTACACAATAACTCATAGATAAGGGGAAACTGATTACTATAAATTAGGAATCACTGCCCCAATCCTGCAATGAGCTCCATGGAATTGGATCCCTGCACTGGGTGGATCAGGATCAGAATGTAAAATTTAACATTGTTGTTGTGCTGTCTGGACTGATTCACAACTGTGAGTGCCAACCTCAGGGCAGATTCTGAGTAAGCATGGTAGAGACCCCCAATTGGCTGTGGATTCTATAATTACAGTCATACCATGGAGTGACGACAGTCCCCTTGGCCATTCCAGTCTAGCCACGAGGCAAGTTGGACTTAGTGGTAGTTGGTTGTTGTCAAGGTTCCTCCCCCACTCTGAACTCTAGGGTACAGATGTGGGGACCTGCATGAAAAACCTCCTAAGCTTATCTTTACCAGCTTAGGTCAAAACTTCCCCAAGGTACAAAATATTCCACCCGTTGTCCTTGGACTGGCCGCTACCACCACCAAACTAATACTGGTTACTGGGAAAGAGCTGTTTGGACGCATCCTTCCCCCCAAAATACTTCCCAAAACCTTGCACCCCACTTCCTGGACAAGGTTTGGTAAAAAGCCTCACCAATTTGCCTAGGTGACTACAGACCCAGACCCTTGGATCTTAAGAACAATGAACAATCCTCCCAACACTTGCACCCCCCCTTCCCTGGGAAATGTTGGATAAAAAGCCTCACCAATTTGCATAGGTGACCACAGACCCAAACCCTTGGATCTGAGAACAATGAAAAAGCATTCAGTTTCTTACAAGAAGACTTTTAATAAAAATAGAAGTAAATAGAAATGAAGAAATCCCCCCTGTAAAATCAGGATGGTAGATATCTTACAGGGTAATTAGATTAAAAAACATAGAGAACCCCTCTAGGCAAAACCTTAAGTTACAAAAAAGATACACAGACAGAAATAGTTATTCTATTCAGCACAATGCTTTTCTCAGCCATTTAAAGAAATCATAATCTAACACATACCTAGCTAGATTACTTACTAAAAGTTCTAAGACTCCATTCCTGGTCTATCCCCGGCAAAAAACTACAGACAGACACAGACCCTTTGTTTCTCTCCCTCCTCCCAGCTTTTGAAAGTATCTTGTCTCCTCATTGGTCATTTTGGTCAGGTGCCAGCGAGGTTACGTTTAGCTTCTTAACCCTTTACAGGTGAGAGGAGCTTTCCCCTGGCCAGGAGGGATTTCAAAGGGGTTTACCCTTCCCTTTATATTTATGACAGTTGTTGTACACCAAAGATGATAAAATATTCAGGTTGCTCCCAGTCCCAAGAGACGAGTCACTTACCCCAGGTCAGTATGCACCATAGACCTCACACTGAAGACAACACTTGTAGCCAATCTGTAATAAACGAACTAAAGATTTATTAACTAAGAAAAGAAACAAGAGAGTTATTACAAGGTTAAAACAAGCAAACTTATATACACAAATGTGTTACAGTCTGTGGTTTTAAAAGGTGACACAGTTGTAGTAATCTGTCACCTCTGAATGTCTTTTAGGGCTAATCAAGGCTGACCATAGGGATCTCTGCTTCTGTTTTGTAGCTCCAGCCTTGTCAAACAGCAAAAAAAAAAAAAAAAAAAAAAAAAAAAAACGGGGAGAAAACCCTTTCTTGTCAGCTATTTTTTGATTTCTTTCTTCCAGAATTCAAGCTGATGGGATGAACTCTTTAGCAAGTATCCTTTTCATGGGTGTAAAGGGCAGTTAACAAAGTCTTTGTATTGTGATGTCCCACAATGGCCCATTTAGTTTTGATAATCTTCTTGCTGTGCAGGGGACAATCCCTTCTCACGGGTTCACTGTTGCATAGAAAACATTTTGTTATAAAGCAAAAAATTAAATATTACTTTATAGCAAGTGATAAAGATATTATCAGTGAGATTAATGGATGCACCTGATCTGCCAGTGTCACAATTATCACTAATCCTTGTGCTTTAAAAAATGGTCTGTATTTATATCCTGCATTTGTCAAATAATCATCTGTACTTTTTGGGGGTGGGGAAGTGGATCTCTTTATCAGCCCACCTATCCCCATCCAAGTCTCCAGTGCTACAAGACCCCAGATGTTTGGAGATTGTACCAAGGAGACTTCCCCTGGTATGGGAAGGGAGGGAATGATGCACTCAAACTGTACCCATGACAAAATATGGGCTAAAATAGAGCAGTATTGTCAACACTCACAATATTTGGTGTATTTTCTTAAAGCTCCAGCTCCTGGAGTCATGATAACATGAGAATCTCAGGTTAAGAGAAGTTTTCCAGCCTTCCTAGTTGCAGAAGAAAGTTTAAAAATATGACCTAAGTGCTCCCTAAAGGCTCTAAAACAAGAAACCAAATATAAAGATGCAAAAACTTATTATTTTTAAACATTTTCATGGTCTTTTTTAACCAATTTCATAATTTGAGTGATCTGACTCATGACTTTTAAATGATTGGCGTTGGCAATACTAAGAGAAGATTTTCTACTCCATGTGTCCTTACTTTGAGAGAGGGTGGGGAAAGGGAAAGATGATCTTAGGCTGTAGTGTAGACATAGCCTATGTTGGTATAACCTATGTCACTCAGGGGCATGAATAAACCACCTCCCTGAGCGACATAAATTACACCAACATAAGTGCTCATGTGCACGGTGCTATGCTGGTGGCAGAGCTTTTCCCGCCCACATAGCTTTTGCCGTTTGTAGAGATGGTTTTATTATGTTGACGGAAGAGCTCTCTCCCATTAGCATATAGCTTCTTCACCAGATGCGCTGCCGTGGTGCGGCTATATCAATACAGCTGTGCTGCTGCAATGCTGTATGTGTAGACATGCCCTTTGCCTAAGATAAGAAAAAAGCCATTCCCTTGCTTTGGTAACTTATTTGTGGACCTTCTTGATTTGTTAGT